>NC_079212.1:133220481-133555874 GCF_029633865.1 Lampris incognitus
CCATCCCCCTGTTCTTCTCTCGGTGTGTGTGTCTGAGGGAGAGGATGACAATAGCACCGCCACTCGGTCTGGCGTCGGGGCCTTCCTCTACCAGCCACACATGCTTAGGATTCTTTGCCCTCCTTTGCATACTTTCACATGACACCAAGGAGACACGGAGAGGGACGATTTACATACAAAGCTTTTTTTTCTTCTTTTACTGCATGCTCCTTTTGTCATGCTCTTTGGCCCCATCTCTTTTATTATCTTTCTTTGTTATTGTGATGAAACCCGCTCCTCCTCACCTCCGATAATGTCAGAGGACTTTGAAGTCAGTTTATTTCCAAAAGCCAGCAACGCCACTTCGACAAAAACACGGCGATAGTTTGTGAGCTCAGATCAAGAAAAACCGACAAGCGGGAAAATGACTGTATACAAACAGTCCGACACAGTGCGGGAGGAAATCAGCAGGAGCGGCCCTGCTGAGGCCTCTGCTGTGGCCTCTTCCATAAATACATCTACATACGCTCATGGAGAGACCAAATAGAAAAAGAAAAAAAAAACTCAACCATATCAACAAACCTGTGTTATCATCTGAACCATCTAGTACTATTTCACAGCCCGTGAATTATAGCTCCTTTGAAATGATCAAATAAGGTTGTATCAGGTCATCTGGATACAATGTTTATTGACGGATACGTTTCATCGATAAAATGTATCTGTCAATAAACACTGTATCCAAATGACCTGATTCAGCCTTCTTTGATTTCCTTACCTGGATTATTGAGCATGCATCAAGACATCCCTTGAATTGGCATTTAGGGCCCTGCAAACATGTGCGATCTGACATGTAACCAGATGAAATGGACCGGTTGGGTGGGCTTTTCTGAGGGAAGGAGGTTTGATTTGACTATTAGACACATAGTGCAATGTGCTAGATGTGCTATTGTCTCATTTCAGTTTGGTGTCGGGCCGCTCATCTCCTCTCAGTTTCTCTCCCAGTTCATTGGATGACGTAACCAAGAAATGATTTGTCAGGATGTCTTGATGCATGCTCGATAATCCAGGTGAGAAATTCAAAGAAGGCTGAATCAGCTCACCTGGGTATAATGTTTATTGACAGATACGTTTCATCATTCAACTAAGAGACATCTTCAGTCTGACTGAAGATGTCTCTTCTTTGATTTGTCAGGACGTAAAAAAAACGTCATTCTCATAAACACGAAATCAAAACGATTTTTGTGAATTTCTAGAACAAAGCATTGAACAGGTGCAGAAAAAAGATATAACCAGAGTGATATATATATATATATATATATATATATATATATATATATATATATATATATATATATATATATATATATATATATATATGTCTTGGGTCCTTTAAAACATCAACGCAATCTCTATGAGGGCGCCCCCAGACAACTCCAGAGGCCTGTGTCGCGACCCTGCTCTGCTATACTTCCCCTTTTTGACTAATGAAAGAGCTAGTTAACTGTAATCCACCTCTATTAGGCTTCATCATCCACTGTGACACTCCCGTAACCTTTTTCTTCTCCAGCCTAAACAAGTTGCAGTTTTCAATGGGCCTGCCGTTTCAAAGGGGACTGTCTTTTCACAGCGGCCGGAGACAGCAGGGCCCTCTGAATGACAATGCTTTGGGGAACCAGTCGGTATTTACTGCTGAGGAGTTGCAGTGGATTAAACAGGGAGGATGTTTGTTGCTGTGTTTGCCTGTACTAATTGGCTCGAAGGCAATAAGACGATGATACAATTCAAAGGGGGAAACAGCAATCAGAAGCGGAGAGGAAAAAGGCAAAAAAAAAGAAAAGGGAGTGGAAATTGTAGATTAAAATATACATGGTTGGTTGGCATTCAAAGGGCGGATGAGAACATTGAGATCATAAAGACATGCCAGACAGTAACATGTGGTAGGGCCTTGTTTATGCAAAGCGTAATTATACAGTATGCATTCCCAATAAAGTGGAATCAGGTCCTGACCCTTTTCTATCGATGCCCTTAAAGAGTTTGCGCGCAATTATGATAAATGCGTAATACGCGTTTACCGTCTTTGAGGATGAATAATTAAAAGCAGGCTTATTTTATATCCGTCCACCAGACATGGGGTCCCGCGTCCTTCGCAAAAAACCTTCACAGCGAGGCCGTCACTTTGTGATAGGGAGGGAAACGAGGACCAGAGAGACCTGGTTCCATCTAACCATGGGTGCTTGTCTACTTAGTAATCAGGACAAGCTGTGGGGAGACTTGGCCTCAACTCGCAGCCGCAATTTCTGCCTCTGCAGTGGAAGAAGACGGGGAGGAATAACAGAGGGGAAAATGGTGAGAGGGCTTTTTTGCTGGACGAGCTGAAAAGTAGCCATCCCTGTGATGTTAAGAATGAAGGCAAGCCACAGGTCTACCAGTGGTACGTTTCTGTGTGTGCGCACGTGTGTGTGTGTGTGTGTGTGTGTGTGTGTGTGTGTGATCGTGTTCGTGCACGAGCCTTGTGTGTTTATGCATGTCAAGGATCGAGCGAAAGCATGCATTAGTTCATTTTTTGCTGATGAGAGCTGCCCTAAAACAGAGACGCTACTCATCAACTTTTAGGTCAGAGGGAGCCCAAATTGACTGTGTGACATATAGTGGAGGGCGAGACGGGAGAAGGGGGGAGGCTCAAAATCAATGTGAAAGCCAAAAAGTCGGGCTCTCAAATGGTCATGGTTGAAACCAGTATTCACAGTGAATTTCCGGCCACAGTGCCATGCCTAAGTCCCCCTGATTATTTTCTGGTTCAGGGGTTGCCGCATTTCAAAGCCCTCTCTCTGCCCATGTCTGTGATTTGGTCTTGTTAAGGGGCCTATATTTCAGTGGAGAAACACACAGAAAACCTTAAACAAAATTAAAAGTGACTATCAATCACACAGCATTCTCAGTCCTTCGGTTGGGTGCGGTGGGGACCTCGGCGTTCCACGGTCCAGCCCCGCGATGCTGAGTGGGCCGATATTTGCTTAGTGCCTTTTCGTAATACATGGTTGACTTTATATACGTTGAGACGGGGGGAATTCTATACACACTTAAGGCTCGTGAATGAGAGCCATGAAATTTGGGTACTTGGACATTTAGAAGATCTGCGAGGGTTTTTTTTCCTTCCCCTTCTGTAAAGATAGAACAGTGGAAATGAACAAGCACTCACTGTTCAGCGCTGAGATCACTGATGTAAATATTTCAGTAAGTGTCAAGCTTTAAATCTCATAGCCGTTCAGAGTCAGATGACAGTGCGTGGCGGCGAGCTACGAGTGAACTGATGTGTTTAGTAGCTGTAAGACGAGTTTGTAGTCACAACTCCAGAGCGTGTTATCCCTCCCGAAATTCTGGGGGGGGGAAATGAATAAAACTCAAAAAGAGCCCTCTCTGCGTGGAGATTTTAAGTTTACGATATTCAATTTAAATTGAAAGTTATTCCTTATGCGCTCGATAGGTTTGGAGTAGATTACTCAGAGGTCATGGAAAATACACTGGTTTGTGTGTGTGTGCGCGCGCGCGCGTGTGTGTGTGTGTGTGTATGTATGCGTGTGTGTGTGTGTGTGTCTGTAGATAGCGACCTATCAAACTTTGAGATAACATAATGACCATGGGCTCAACTCATCAGGACATAAAAGGAAAAATAGAAAGCATTCAGATGAGCGACCAAGTATCTGTTTCACATAGTCTCATTCAGCATTCACAACACTTCCCTCCTCTGCCTACGAGACATGAAAGGGAGAACCTCATAATAAAATGGAATAAACCATCCTCCAAGGTTGAATTATTGTAATTACGTGTAATTGAGTGTTTGGCGGCAAAACCATTTCCTCCTCAGATCCCGCACGTACTTTCTGAAAATCACAATCACTTTGTTCTTGGCCCTAGCCACCGATTGACCTTCTCCAATTGCAGTCTTTCGTGAACGACTGTGACATGAGACAGAGAGGGTCTTGGGGTGGTGGGGGACGGCCACGCTATGTTGTCACAAGATGAGTTACTCTACCACTTCCATATGGTTCCAGTCACATATCGGGCTCCTTCCTCGCTCGCTCTCCTTCTCCTTGCCTATTTATAAAAACATCAAGTTGTTCGCAACGTTTTGGCCTTGGCCAGAGCCTGGGGTTAAGGATGGGAGAAACCACCGAGACGCAAATTGGTTAATCCACCCCCCCCACCCCCCCGCAACATCTCTGAGAATAGTGATTTGTTTAAAGAAAGGAGTTCGCTAGATATGTCTGAAGAGGGGTGATAGTCAAGGCTGTTCTGGAATTACAGCCCATTTGCAGAAAAGGAGGACGCTAATTTGCCTCAAATGGTCAAACGATGTTCTGGAAGCATTTTCCTCTGCAGCTCTTCAGATCAATACTGACCGTGTAGGGGTGAATTGACGTTTTCTCTCCCCCCCCCCCCCTCCTAAGTGGAGGGGAAAATTATAGTGCACTTAACACTTTCTCTGCATCTTTACTGTACAAATAGTTTACTGAATAAACCCACTGACTTGTTCCTATAATAACGCCCACGTTATTCCATGAACCAGCCGTGTTTTCACGCTGCAGCTGTCCGGCGGGGGATGAGGCAACAGAATGACCTTGTTGTGTAAATGCCTCCGTGGCGTATTTTCCTTCATACGGTGTGTTGCGTCAAACTGAGCGTGCACGGCTGGGTCAGCTCAAGCAAGAAATAATTTGGTGACCGAGCATCCGTTGCAGTAATCTATGAGGTGACATGTTGAGCACGATTTGAACCTTTGCTGGATGATTCACCTTTTGCTCACATATACAAGTGGTGTCACTGTCAATTACAGTCGTAATTGACAAAGTGAAGCCGCGACTCTTGTCCTTGCAACCACTGACTTAGCACCGTATGGTAACCCTATTTTGGATGAACCTACATCTTATTTATTTATTTTACACCAAAAGAAGGCGACTCTTATTTTAGGATGTTTTTCATAATCTGTGAGGCAAGGTGATGGTAATGCCTCAAGTGGTTGATGGAGCAGATGCATGGTCAGATGTTAGCCATTGCCAGGTGGGATGAGGAGACCTGTCCCATCCGGGTTTTATTTAAATATGGACAATGCTCACCTTTATCACCGGAGACACTGAAGATAACAGCTGTCTGGTGAAACGGTGGCAGCAAGCAACACACAAAACTTGATTTGCGTCTTGATTTCGATGCGTAGAATACCTAAAGGTTAGCACAAATGGAGAATAAATGAATTACATGTGAAATAAACGCTGTTAATTCAGCATCTCTGTCATGCGTATCACCTGGAAATACCTGTAGTCTTGATCTTGAAGAAGAAGAAGAAAGCATTCAGCGACTTATAGTGAAAGTAATTCTTGTTTTTCTGGTAATTGGAGGCTTCATTGCTGATTTGTCAGTGGAACAGTGCCCTCGTAGTTGATTACATGGAGCGATGCTGAAAAGCAAGTTGCCATTTAAGATGTCAGGTTGCCATTTTCTTATGATTGCTTGATGAAAGGTATAATTTGGGAATGCCAGAACAGCGACTTCAGAAGTTTCCAATGCCATATTAAGATGGAATGTGAAAGCTGTCCAGGCAAAAAAAAAAAAATAAAGCACTTTTCTATTGGCTTTAATTACAAAGGGGGATTCCCTTTCATTGGTGGGACAATTGCTGTCCATTTATGAAGGCTATTGTGGGAAATCATCTAGTCAAGCATATCCAACATGCTGAAATTCAAAAAGTTGGATTACTCAAAACATACTCATTACTCACATATCTTAAAACATACTAAAATAAAAAATGTCTGAAACGGGGGTAACAAAGATGGAAAGATGCGAGTCTTTGTGAGAAAGATAAGAAAGAATGGGAGGGGGGGATATCAACAGTCATGGTCATGATCGCTGGTGTCTTAAAGAGAGTTTCTCTACTGCTCATTTTGTTTGTATTTGTGGTGAAAGGCGGAGCAATGTAAAATAAGCGGTCAAAGGGCAATTTGCTTAAACAGGCTTTTTTTTAAGGAAGTTTCTTCTTTTTTTCTGCTGTCATCGAGCCGGCAAAATAAAAAACATAAATCACGGTTAATCCCTGGAGTGGAGACATTCTGCCTGTAGCCTATTGGTAATGGGCAGTGCCCCTTATAATCTAAATAAAGTTAAATATTTGTAACAGCGACTGCATTATGGAAAATCCAATTTGTGATTACAACATCTGCACTTAACCTATGTGTACCATGCTCTTTCTTCGCAGGACCAAGTAGTTAAGCTGCATGTCTTTTTCCGTGATTATTTTTCCAGAGAACTTCCATGTACATGACCTCGCATGCAACGATTTAGCTCATATGCAAAACCGGGGTCCTGGTTATTCTGGTGGTAGAACGCAATAACGTCTAGATATTCTCGTGCAGAAAGTACAATAATGGAGAAAACGTATTTCAATGTTTGCTTCATTGTTTTCCTCCCTATTTGCCCCCACACGTCAACTCCTGTCAGACCATAACTCGTCATGGCAAGGGGGACCATTTTCAGACTTGGGACATATCCAGAGGCTTATTTGTAAGCCTCCAGGGTGTGGCAGGTAAGCTTTCACCTCAAAGGCAATGACTCCCTCCTGTATAATTGCTTCTCGTCAGATCGAGCTGCATGACATTCCTTAAGACTGTTTCAAGGAGCTGCTGCCAAAGGACCAATTCTTTGCCATCAAAAGAGATCTCAAATATGGATCAGCCGTGGTTGATTACTTACTTTGCTCAGGTTTCACACTGTTGCTATCCTACTAATTAATCATCGAAACAATACGAAAGGCATCCTGGCTCAGAGTGAGCCAACAATCTTAACTCTGATTAGATTTACTGAGTTTGGTAAATTGACGTGCTCGGTAGATCATTACACAAAAGTTAAGTGTTTTTCAGGGTCAGTAAGCCAGTGGCCAGTGTACCAGAAAAACATGTACCCAAAACACTGTTACTGATCCCAAAAAGTGGTATTTTTATCTATGCCCAGGCCCTTCCGGGTAGTCAGAGAAAGGATGCATCCTCAGGCACAACAGATAAGGGCCTTTGATATAATCAGGCCTGCGTCAAACAGCCAATAGATGGGGCCTGTGAAGATAAAAGTGGCCGAGACTGACAGGTCTGATAATAATCCAAACAAAGAGAAAGTGGAGATTAAGGGGTTCCTTTTCAGGCAGTTAAGTGGGTTGCCCAGAGGATCTTTGAAAACATGGCTCATCTGTCAGAGGCAGAGGGAATGGATACCATCGCTAACGCCTCATTCTGTCCTTGTCGAACCAAAGATAGCGTCTTAGAATGTCTGTAGTGTATGCTCAGTGTACTGTCTGTCCCTTAAACAGTTTAGGATATTATCAATAACTACTTCCGCTACTTCATAATAACGACAAAAACCACAGATCCTTAAAAAAAACTAAGATACAAAGCAAAATGCTCAAAATTCATGCTGAGCAAACTATATATATAGAGAGAGAGCGATAGATAGATAGATAGATAGATAGATAGATAGATAGATAGATAGATAGATAGATAGATAGATAGATAGATAGATAGATAGATAGATAGATAGATAGATAGATAGATAGATAGATAGATAGATAGATAGATAGATAGATAGATAGATAGATAGATAGATAGATAGATAGATAGATAGATAGATAGATAGATAGATAGACCGATCAGCCAAAACAACATTAAAACCACCTGCCTAATATTGTATAGGTCCCTCTCATGCCACCAAAACAGCACTGACCCGTTGAGGCATGGACTCCACAAACCCTCTGAAGGTGTCCTCTGGTATCTGGTAACAAGACGTCAGCAGCAGATCCTTTAAGTCCTGTAAGTTACATGTTGGGGCCTCCATGGATCGGACTTGTTTTTCCAGCACATCCCACAGATGCTCGATTGGATTGCGATCTGGGGAATTTGGAGGCCAAGGCAACACCTTGAACACTTTGTCATGTTCCTCAAACCATTCCTGAGCAATGTGTGCAGTGTGGCAGGGCGCATTTGTAAAGTGCATGGATAAGTAGACACGTTGGTCCTTGACTAACGGGTCCACATTATCCTGCTGAAAGAGGCCACTGCCATCAGGGAATACCGTTGTCATGAAGGGGTGTACCTGGTCTGAAATGTTGTTAAGGTAGGTGGGATGTGTCAAAGTAACATCCACATGAATGCCAGGACCCAAGGTTTGCCAGCAGAACATTGCCCAGAGCATCACACTGCCTCTGCCAGCTTGCCTTCTACCCATAGTGCATCCTGGGGCCATCTCTTCCCCAGGTAAACTATACACACACACCCCGGTTATCCACATGATGTAAAAGAAAACGTGATTCATCAGACCAGACCACCTTCTTCCATTGCTCCATGGTCCAGTTCTGATGCTCACATGCCCATTGTAGGTGCTTTCAGCAGAGGACAGTGGTCATCAAGGGCACTCTGACTGGTCTGTGGCTATGCAGCTCCATACACAGCAAGCTGTGATGCATTGTGTGTTCTGACACCTGTCTATCACAGCCAGCATCAACTATTTCAGCAGTTTGAGCTACAGTAGCTCTTCTGTGAGGTCGGACCAGACGGGCTGGCCTTCACTCCCCACGCGCATCAATGAGCCTTGTGCGCCCATGTTGCTGTCACTGATTGTCCTTCCTCGGACCACTTTTGGTAGTTACTAACCACTGCATACCGGGAACAGCCCTACAAGACCTGCCGTTTTGGAGATGCTCTGACCCAGTCGTCTAGCCCTTTTTGTCTAGCCCAATTTGGCCCTTGTCAAATTCACTCAGCAGATGCTTACGCTTGCCCATTTTTCCTACTTCCAACTCATCAACTTCAGGTACTGACTGTTCACTGCATAATATATCCCCCCACCCATCCCCACCCCCCGACCGGTGCCATTGTAATGAGATAATCAATGTTATACACTTACCTGTCAGTGGTTTTAAGGTTTTGGCTGATTGGTGCGCGCGCGCGCGCACACACACACACACACACACACACACACACACACACACACATAAAAGAAACACTCAACAGTAGGGAAAGTGCTCAACAAATAAGGAGCAAAATAATCCAGTGAGTCAAGTAAATTCTTGATGAGACAGTACAAGCCTGTTTCATGTCATAAGCAACCATCAGCTGTCCTGATGATTGCTTATGACATGAAACAGGCTTGAGCTCTCTCATCAAGAATTCACTTGACTCACTGGATTTTATACACACACACACACACACACACACACACACACACACACACTATATATACAGAGAGAGAGAGAGAGAGAGAGAGAGAGAGAGCGAGAGAGAGAGTAATGTGTTTGAACTCTGTTTGACTAAGAACTTCGTATGGACACGTTGTGTCTTAAGAGCAATTGTGCCTCAGATGTGCCCATAGCCTCAATTCATCAAAAGAAGCTCTATTTTCTCAAGCAAAGCTTGGAGAACAAGTAAAAAAAATAAATGAATGAAAAAAAAAACTGTAGTAGGAGAGCTAAAGCTGAGACGGCAGAAGAAGAGAGACAGTCACACCACTTAACTATAACAGTCTGGCGCAACACTAACAAAGGAAATGAATAAACCACACAGCAAATAACAGTCTTTTATTCAACACTCTAGGCCCCTCTGCTTACATCTGGGTGCCAACCAAAGTCACTTACAAATACACAGATTTATGAGAAATATTATGAACAAATTACTACATTCGTCTAGACAGCACATTATTCTAGCTTTACTTACATTGGCATGACCAAGTACAATTTTCATAAATATGTATATTGGTGCGTGTTAAACATTGACGGCTTCCAAATATGCTCTCAAAAATAAATGTCAGGGATCGGTAATTAAACAACCTTTTCCCACAGTGTAAAACTATACTCACGAAATATACTGGTCAGCAAAGTAAAAAAAGGCATCTACCGTCAAAAACTACTGTGGAGAATTTTAGGAATTTGATGACTTGGTGACTGAAATTTCTAAACTACGTCAACTTCAATATGTAAAACTGACTCGTTCTGTTGTTCAAACCGAGTCCAAGTGACAATATGGCAAGCTAATTTGAGGTTCAGGTATGCTAACTTTTTTTTTATACTAACTGTCAATCAGTTTCTGAATTAACAAAAGATATAAACTGGAACGATTAGGCAAAAGCTCAGCTTTTAAGCCACATTGTAATCAGTGTCAGCGTTAGACTGACATGGCTAGTGTTGGCAGACAACACAAGCAGTATTTTGAAGAAGTCAAAACCACAAAGCTCTGCTGTAGCTGAATTATGTGGGCCAAGACTTTTGCAAAAACCTCAGCAAACTCAAACTAGAACAGCTTTAACAATGTGAGCTAACATTTAGCAATATACTGAACAATTTGGTTCATCAGCCTCGAGACGAATGAAAAAGCAAACAAAGAAATCTTTGTGCTGTCATCCCTCAACAATTACAGGCCCAATATTCAATAGGTACCTTGTTGCAGCATTTTCACAGTACTCACGACCTCAATGCATACTATTGAGAATAAAGGGGAAATTTTATGTGTCACTTAATTGCAGTTAACACATTAGACATATGTCAAGTGGTAGAGGCAGTGAATATACAATTGTATGTAAAAGTTTGGGCACCCGGGGTCAAACTGTATGCATTGCTTAAATCAAGTCAAGACAAATTTATTTATATAGCCCAAAATCACAAATTAATCTGTTAAAACTAATCTTAATCTGTTGGCAAATTACCACAACTTCTAAAGTACAAACCTAAACATATTGGTGCCCATTTTGATGTAAAATTATGTTTTACATGCTGAATTCCACAGATTTAACACATTCCGCAGGGGTAGCAAAACCAGGTCCAGCATAGTAAAAATCCAAACCGGGTATTTCCTTCAACCATGTACTAAATCAGCTGATTTCATTTACTAGTTTCCGCTACATAGTACCTAGCTGAAGAATGGTGTTAAGCGCAATTAACTGGTTTAGTATATGGTTGGAGCAAATATCTGGTCAGGACCTTTACTTTCTGGACCTGGTTTTGCCACTTCTGCCCTTGCAGTTGTGTTCGTTTCTTTTCACTCAGATTCAGTAAAACATGCAATCTGACTAGTGGTGTCCAAAGCAATGGAAAGAAGAACTGGAGTTGGTCCCCGGGTGCTGCAGTTGCCCACTGCTCCAATACAACTGGATAGGTTAAATGCAGAGAACACATTCATTGTAAGAACACGATTCGTTGTAAGAATACAATGACAAAATAAAGTGGCTTTCTTTCAAATGTTATCATAAGAACGTGCATATGTATGAATATTGAAATTAAAATTGTCTTCATCTGAGTAAAAAAAACAAAAAATCACAACAGTGTAAAAAATATCAAAAACATTTTACTTTCTTCACCTGTAGAAAGCTCTTCGGTGTAACTGACTACTAATTTATAAATGATGTCGAATGCATGACCTGCTAATAACAATTTTCAAAAACTTCCAGACATTTTACTCAGCTTTGACTTTAAAGTTTCCTCAAACTACTATGATTAAAAGCATACCTAAATGGGCAGCTCTTAGTACTACTTCTCTAAAATGTTTTGATCTAAAGTTACAACAGTGTGAAAGGTCCTCTTACCCATTACTAAGGTAATTTACAACCTGCCCCAACTCCTCCATCTGCCATTTGCTTTTTTATCAGTTTAATTTTTAGTGTGTAATATTCCTCTTGAAGCTTCAGGACCGCCTCTTGTCTTCTGAGAACAGACAACTCCAAATCCATGCGTTCTTGCAATGTTGTTTGTTGCGCTGAGGCAGAAGTTGTAGTACAAGATGCAACCATTTGCATTGCAGCATTACAAGAACCTTTCAAGGGTAATGATATTGAATTAGGAGCGCCATTAAAAGCAGCCATTTTGTGCGCTTCTGATGAAGATGATTGATCCATGAAATCCTCTGTGTGTATTGCTGGGGAAGAATATGCAGGAATTGCAATATCTGTCCGACCAGCGAATACTGCTAGAGATGCTTCTCCTGTTGAGCAGCTGTTGATATCATCTTCAAAGCTGAAATTGGAGAAAAATTTTTTTCAGGGTTTTTCTTAATTTCTCTTAAAGAAAGACATTCTAACACCCTAAGCATGTCTGAAGAGTTTCCCAATGAACAACAACTTACTTTCAATAAGATTATGGGTAATAGCTTATTCTAGTGTGAGTTTCATATCGTCACTGTAAAATATGATACATCAGCCAAACTGGAGTTGCTGCTATGTTGTTTATTATGGAGTGCAGCTTTGGGGATATACTAGTCTGGGCCTTCAGCTGCAGTCATAGATTATGAATGTTCTTACCATTGTTGAGTTTCCAAAAACTCTTTGCTGTCCTGAGGCAGTTTGTCTGAGAGGTTCATCACAGAGATAACTATTTGGGTCACATCACTAAATCGTTCAGGTGACAGGTTTTCACCTGCAAATGACAAATCATGTGAGCACATACAACCAGACTTTGGAAGCTCGAAAAGCACAACAAATTCAACAACAGCATAATATTGTGTGAATGGCACTTGCTGAAGTGTTTAGATGATGCTAATCTGGATATTGTTTCTCTTTCCCTATATGCTACTTGACTGAATATAGTTTTACTAATAACTCGAAGACAGGTTTAGACTCTTTCTAGTTCCACCAATCATAGATTGTGACTTTAATTGTAAAATTAACTTCTAGTAGAATCAGCCTGCACTTCCCCCTTACCTTTACCCATTTGTAGAGTCTGCCTTTTGATTTCTTCCCTTGACTTTGCCAGCAAATTTTCCCATTTTTTGTTACAATCAGAAATTGTACGATGATACTGTGGAAAAGCTAAATTGATGGCTCGTGTAATCTCTTCCCATGCTTGTCTTTTAGTCTGCATCGATATTCCAGTGCTGCACTTCCCTCTAATGATGTCTTTCCTTTCTTCCAACAGATGTGCAAGAAATAGACATTCCTGATCAGTCCAGTTAGGTCTTCTTTTTCTGCTGACCATCCCTTCTAATGGTGTGCCTTTTTCCTGAGCAATCGAGAGAAAGCGAGTTAGGAGATGTAGTGTAACATTTATACAAAACTTCTTTTTTTATGTCCCTGACAAAAATCTAAAATAGGGAATACATGATTGTCATCCAGCAGGCTGCAGAAACAGCCCACCAAGTTAATGCTTAACCAGAGGTCTACAAAAAAAAATTAAACACACACACACACACACACACGCACACACGCACACACCAAAATAGTGAATTCCACTTATTTTAGCATGGTGCAGACCGTGCACCATGCTAAAATGCCAAATCAACAAAAGAAACAAAGAAAATAATTACAACATACTGTGAAAGATTAACCTCCGTGGTGTGCGTGCGTCTGAGTCAAAACCGTGAACCACTAGTCTTGGATTTAAGATATCCTTAAGAGCTTTTCAAATATCTAAGATTTCCCCTAAAAATAAGATAATATTAAGCATGAAGACAAGGTGTTCGCGACAATTTAAAAAGGAATCGGAGTACACTCGAATGACAAAACAAGCCAAGTGCATGTAGAAAATTAATACTGACCGGCATATTAAACCCTCTAATAAAACAAATATTGTTAATAAAAAAAAAACCTTAAGATAAAGCGTCCTGTCCTCTCAGGGAAAATTCAGTTCGTCGCAAAATGATGACGTCCGTATGATGACGTGTCAGTTTGTTTACAGTGGGCAAGAGCGGCGAAGCGTTAGCTGCACGGAAATGGCTGTTGATATAACGTTACTATTCAAGGCTAGTGTCAAAACTGTAAAAACCCGAAACAAGGCCATAGGAGTCGGCTTTGAATCTTCCAAAGACGACATTCTGAAAAGGAGCAGACCCAAGAATGGATTCTCTCCGAAAGCCAAAGAGGTGGTAAGTACATCTCCAGTTAGCCAACTGGGCTAACTTCTGTAGCGTGGCAGTGACTGCAAAGCAAACGCAAACTTAACTACGAGCAGTTTTTTTCTCTTCAGTTTTGAGATTATCTTACATTTACCGTAAGCAAAACACGTGTTTTATTGTGAATCGTTCGAAACACGTGTTTCAGAAGCAATGTCAAGTCTTAGATAGGAGGACGTAACGAGTACCGGGTAGTCCCCTTCTATTTTGCCGTGTTTTAGCTCCATGTGTGTCATCTGCTCACTGTAACCTGTCACTCTTAACGATCAGCCACATAATTTACCATAGGCGGCTATTAGAAATAAATAAAAATGCTAATTTTTTACCTATTTTCAATAGCATATTTGAAGACATTCTAGTGGTCCCCAATGACTCTGCAGCTCAGCCGTTGGGTTAAAACGTTTAGGGATGGTGACACAAACGTTTAAATCCAGTATTTCGACCGCATGTGCTACAGAAAAGCGCAGCAGACGGCGCCATCGTGGAACTCAAAATCAAAATCCCAGGTCCCGAAATATTGGGTTTAATTAAACATTTGTTTTTCTTTGGTTTGTTCTTGACAGTTTGCGCTACCCACCCATCAGCTACCAGTAGCTCATCCTGTCAGACCAGTGTTAAACTAAGCCTGTCATTCGTAATGACCTACCCTAGCAAAAATATTGTTAGTCTTAACTTTTTTCTTCTTTTTTTTTTTTGACTCAGGTCAAATATGTATGAGAAGCAGACATACAACCCATATAAATGGGATTAAAAGTAGGGTAGCTCGTTCTGTCAGGTAGGAAATATCAGAGTGGACTACTACCTCTATAAATGTAGTTATAAGTAGAGTCGCTCATTCTGTCAGGTAGGAAATATCTATCAGAATGGACTACCTGCCTCTATAAATGTGGTTAAGCTAACAAAAACCGAATTGGATGTGCAGTATAAACTCCTGTTTATGGTGACTTAGTAAAATTTGGAGACATAAGATATCTTATATATTAGCCCAGTTTTCCAGTGGGTAAAATGTTTATACACCCTGATTTATGAGTTTTAAAATTCTACAGTAACTCATAAGCGAAAATGCTAATTTACCTTAATACTTTCCAGTTTAGCATCAATCACAAGTGGTTTTCCAACCCTTTGGCAGTGATCACATTCACTGACCTTGAAAAATGGACACAAAAATAAAATAAAAAATTAGTGGGTTTGTTGAGGGTAACCAGTAAGAAGAGCGAACAAATTTAAAAGAAAAAAGTAAATGGATATGGAGCGAGAGTAAGAAAACTGAGGTAGTAATAGTTACATTTGATTATTAAAACTACTAGATGAACAGCTAATCAGGACAGGAAGACTTTGATTACTGGCCCATTTCTCAATGTTGGTAGAGGTTCCTGGCCAGTGGAATCAGCTGGACATAGCATTTTCTTGTTTTAAAAATCCCACTGTGGCCTCCAATAGGGCTGCTATGGAATTCACAAAACTTGGTTTTTCCCTCTGCCTTTGTCCTCACAGCCTTCCTCCATCCATATAAAGTTCCCCATCTGCATCAAGAAAAAAATAAAGCTATGTTAGGGCTTGTTTTTATGTATTCAAATGTATTTCCAACATTTTCCACAATTTTATTTCTGACCAGAAATTATGAACTTGGCTGCATATTGCCGTAACATCTGCCTCTCTGTTTTGGTGTATCCCTCTGGATATTGACCAAAAGCAAGAACTTTTCTTACTTGGTCATATCTCTCCTCCATGTTCTCCTGTAATGGAATATAAGTATGGTTAAAAAAATGGAGTAGTGATATCAGATAAATTATACAGACATACATGCAGACGGATAGGCACACTAAATTTAGCTACCAAATCAGCAAGTTCTAACTGAGGGTTAACATGGCAGTTGATACAATTCAGATCTTGGATGCATTCTCTCTCTCTGTCTCTCACACATGTTCAGTGAATGGAACCGGGTCAATGCCAGAAAAGATCAAGCAGACAGACATTTGATTGTTTTTGGGGGGGCATCACTTCCATGAACTTGATCCAACTATAATCATCATTTATAATTCAATATTAGCCCCTGTATCTCCATAGACAGTGCACTATCATATTACTTTTTTTTGCCATGCTTGTAAGCCTTCTACATGAACAAAGTATTGATTTGCCTGTTAGATAAACATAAAGTAGCCTGCATACATATGTGTGTATGTGTGTGTGTGTGTGTGTGTGTGTGTGTGTGTGTGTGTGTGTGTGTGTGTGTGTGTATATATATATATACATACACACATCTCACACACACACACTGTGGTCCACTGGGACTACTGTGGTGAAATCCACAGTAGTCCCAGTGGTAATAGGAGCACTAGGGGCTGTGACCCCCAAACTGGGAGAGTGGTTCCAGCAGATTCCAGGAACAACATCTGAGGTCTGTGTCCAGAAGAGTGCGGTCCTAGGAACAGCTAAGATACTGCGCGGAACCCTCAAACTCCCAGGCCTCTGATAGAGGGCCCGAGCTTGAGGAAGACACACACCACCCGAAAAAGGATGAGGGGGAGATTTTATATATATATATATATATATATATATATATATATATATATATATATATATATATATATATATACACTACCGTTCAAAAGTTTGGGATCACCCAAACAATTTTGTGTTTTCCATGAAAAGTCACATTTATTCACCACCATATGTTGTGAAATGAATAGAAAATAGAGTCAAGACATTGACAAGGTTAGAAATAATGATTTGTATTTGAAATAAGATTTTTTTTACATCAAACTTTGCTTTCGTCAAAGAATCCTCCATTTGCAGCAATTACAGCATTGCAGACCTTTGGCATTCTAGCTGTTAATTTGTTGAGGTAATCTGGAGAAATTGCACCCCACGCTTCCAGAAGCAGCTCCCACAAGTTGGATTGGTTGGATGGGCACTTCTTTGAGCAGATTGAGTTTCTGGAGCATCACATTTGTGGGGTCAATTAAACGCTCAAAATGGCCAGAAAAAGAGAACTTTCATCTGAAACTCGACAGTCTATTCTTGTTCTTAGAAATGAAGGCTATTCCATGCGAGAAATTGCTAAGAAATTGAAGATTTCCTACACCGGTGTGTACTACTCCCTTCAGAGGACAGCACAAACAGGCTCTAACCAGAGTAGAAAAAGAAGTGGGAGGCCGCGTTGCACAACTGAGCAAGAAGATAAGTACATTAGAGTCTCTAGTTTGAGAAACAGACGCCTCACAGGTCCCCAACTGGCATCTTCATTAAATAGTACCTGTTAGAGCCTGTTTGTGCTGTCCTCTGAAGGGAGTAGTACACACCGGTGTAGGAAATCTTCAATTTCTTAGCAATTTCTCGCATGGAATAGCCTTCATTTCTAAGAACAAGAATAGACTGTCGAGTTTCAGATGAAAGTTCTCTTTTTCTGGCCATTTTGAGCGTTTAATTGACCCCACAAATGTGATGCTCCAGAAACTCAATCTGCTCAAAGAAGTGCCCATCCAACCAATCCAACTTGTGGGAGCTGCTTCTGGAAGCGTGGGGTGCAATTTCTCCAGATTACCTCAACAAATTAACAGCTAGAATGCCAAAGGTCTGCAATGCTGTAATTGCTGCAAATGGAGGATTCTTTGACGAAAGCAAAGTTTGATGTAAAAAAAATCTTATTTCAAATACAAATCATTATTTCTAACCTTGTCAATGTCTTGACTCTATTTTCTATTCATTTCACAACATATGGTGGTGAATAAGTGTGACTTTTCATGGAAAACACAAAATTGTTTGGGTGATCCCAAACTTTTGAACGGTAGTGTATATATATGTGTGTGTGTGTGTGTGTGTATATATATATATATATGTGTGTGTGTATGTATGTATGTATATATATATATATATATATATATATATATACACACACACACACACGCACACAATAATTTTGCTTTGTTCAGCCCAGAAAAAACCCCTTGTATATCAAACAAGTCATCTGTACATCAGCTCATGCACATTATCAATGACTCGCCTCACCACTAATTAACTCCGTAATGTTTTTTCTAATGTCTCTGTACTTAGTAGATTAGCTCGTGATTTTGGCTGAAATGCCATTCCCAGCAATGTATTTGTTGAGCATATTAACTATATCTGAACTGTGCCACTTTCACATATCCATAGAGTGCTAGATACTAGCTAAACTAGATAAGAAAATGTAACTTTAGCATGACATTTTAATCTAAACTAATTTCATTTAATTTACCCGTAGAAGACTGCTCTCTCCAACCTGAAAATCCCGGGTAGTTTAAAATTATGGGTGTGTCCTCTTGAATATTTTTTTTACCTCTGAAACGCTCTGCACATGTGCACATTATGTTGGTAGGTCATTCTGAGCGGTAGCTCCATTTGTCAGGACACGGTTAAACATTTTCCCCCACCAACGGGACTGCAGGGACCCTCGGGGTTCATGAATGCGCCTTCAAAGCTGCTGATTGAAAACTGGTAAAAAAGAAAAAATTAGCCTTTTGATTCATCCATAATACCCTTCTGTGGTAAAGTCAGATGACCGAATCTCAGAGTAACAGGTTATGAAGAGCTGAGGTCACTTGTGGAGCTAGTGTTTGAGGGTTGAGCTTGTTACCATATTCTCATTTAATTCCAACCCCCAGATCCCTATTAAAAATGTTATATTAACTTCTCAAACACGTTTTACTGGGAAAAGGGAGCAATGCACCAGGCAAAAGTGTGCTGAAAGATTTCAGTTCAATCGGTTATTAGGTGCACAGAGGGCAATTACTCTTTAATAAAAAGCAATGCCAAACATATGTCAACCTGATTTACTTTAGTTATGCAGCAACAGTCAAAATGTAAATTAATTCAACGTACTTTCATGCCATGGTAGTATGGTCGTTATAGAATTATTGTGGTTTTATGTAGTATCTGCAGACTTGTTTGCCTGAGAAATAATTGTACCTGACTCTTGGCACTGTTTAGTGTTTGTTAAATCCGTTAAGCGCAGTATGCTATAGAGGCCTTGTTAATACATTGATATTATTAAATCAATATTATGGGTGCCATAGTGGCTTAGTGTTTAGCACTGTTGCCATACACTTTACAGCAAGAAGTTCCTGGGTTTGACTCCAGGTCTTTTATCTGGAGTTTGCACAGGCCTTTTTATCTGGAGTTTGCACAGTCTCCCAATTTTCACTTTGGTTTCCTCCAGTTACTCTTCTTTTTCTTTTTTTTTTCTTGCTACAGCCATGAAACATACATGTTAAATGAACTGAAGACTAAAGTTTCCACAAGCATGAACTGTGTGAGAGGGTTTGCCTTGATGGAGGGGCAGCCTGTCCAGGATTTCTCCCCACTTGCTGCCCAAGCGTAGGCTACTAAGAAAGCATCTAGCCCCCCATGACCTTGAAGTTGGATAAAGCAGGTGTGGTGAATGAGTATAGCCTGTATTATTTAACAGTATGTCTAGAAAGGCTTGAATCAACCCATCTTTACATTACCCAAAATCTCCGTATCTCGTGAATCGCTCCTCAAAGTATCTGTCAAGATATAGGCTAATGCTAACATATCCTTGAGAGTTCAGAACCTCAGTTTCAAACATTCTATAGATTATATTCATTTTTAAGAAACAACTTTAGTAATTCAGTTTTACAGATATACTAATTGAGGCTCATATCCTTTGCAACGTAATACAGAATTTTGTAATGAGTCAAAGTGAAATTTATTTGAGGTGTAGGCAACAAGCCTCTCAACACACCACACATTGAACAGCAGGGTTAAAAGGATACATATGTTAAGATACCCAAATAAAATAGTAAAAATATGATGATAACAATTAAAATTATGATTAAAGTTGCTGGTGTAACCACATGTGGATGTGAACGATGCCCTCATTGTTGGGTTCCCGAGTCTGAACAAGTCCTAGATGTTGTTGGACTGTCAGTGGGGCTAAGATAAACTGTCGTAATGAGATTAGTTAGTTTTCACTCTCAATTTAAAAACATTAATAGAGCCTGCTTCTCTAATACAAACAGGAAGGGTATTCCAAAGGTAAGGAGCACGGTAGAAGAATGCCCTGCCCCAAACCAATTTCTTGATAATTCAGGGGGATAACCAAATAGCCCACATCCAGACAACGTGGAGTGCTTGCTGGGGTATATGATCTGATAAGATCGGATAAATAGGAAGGCGCCAATCCATTCGAGGCTTTATATGTTAACAGGAGAACCATGAGAAAGAATGCCGTGCTTTCTCATGGAAGTTGATTGTTGAAGCTTGTCAGACAATCCCTCTACAGATCATACCGTGTGCTGCACATCTACAGGTGCAGGCAGGGGCAGAAGTCTTCATCGTGTAAAAAATTGCTTTCGCAATTCTTGAATTTATCATCGTTGGCTAAGATGATGCCATCCCACGCAAGTTTAGATGAGTCTGTGAAAAATCATGTGAGGTCATTCTCATATGTTCTCATAGCCCACTAATGTATTAACTTGAATATCAGTGTTGTTAATTGATTTGCTCAAGTGACTTATATGGAAATTGTCAGTGTTGGTTTTTTTTAGTTTTTTTTTAATAAGGGGTTAAAAAAGTAAAAGCAAGCTAACTTTGGTAAGGTACATTTTTTCTCCGGGAAATAAGGAGCAAGTGCCCATTATCACAGCCTGGAAATTTAGCCGAGTGACCATAGGCAACTTAAAGGCATAAACGCATGGCATGCAGTACTACTGCTGCGCATAGAGATCATTTGCCAAACATAAGTATCGTCAAGGAAATATTGGGAGAACTGCTCTGTGTCAGGACAGTCAGGACTTTACAGAGTTACCTGATGTCTGTGGCAGTCACGGGTGGAGTCGGACCAGCTCTGGACAACCAGGCTTTTGTTGCATTCTTTGCACCCCGTTTTATTAATATTAGAAGTAGTGGTTTAATAAAAGCGGTGATGCTGATTCAAAGAAACTCCAGCTTATCCTGTGGTGCCTGCCCGCTACTCCCCTCCCCCCCTACCGCTGTCTGCCCTGCACTAGAGATATCATCTCTAACCATCTCTGTGAACCAGCGTTTGGAGAAATTGAAATTGTGAGTTTGGAATGTCCTGACTGCTTACAGTTATGTTGTGGTTTACAACCACCTCTCTCCCCCCACAACCATCCATTCTTGTGTCTGCACAACTTGAGATATGCAACGTTTTTTTGTGCAAGCCCTCTCTTCACATGTATGATTCCATAAACATGCTGCAATAACATTTTCTTTCGGCTCTCGAACAATTTCTTGGGGAAAGCCGATCCTCCCAAGAGCCAGTGATTAAAGGTGGAAGATCAAAACAGAGAAAATATTAAATTAGGTCCCCAGTAACAATGTTGACGGCTGGTGCCTAATGCACAACAGATGTGGGTGCCCTTCAAGACATGCATAACTCTTAAGTTCCCACTGAAGCTCCAAACTAGATATATATATATATAAAAAAAGAAACATCAAAGTCTTAAAATATGAAGTGATCATGTCGGGCTTTTTCCATTTAAAGTTTAGTCCAGTGAACAAGTAAATGTAACATCTTTAAAAGTAATACATAAAAGGCTTGATTGAATAATAAGAGGGCCAGTGTGTGCAGGGTGGGGTTTGGTCAGGGAATCTTTTACCTCATAGGGGTCGGTTTGGGGCACTGTGATCTCTATTTCACCGCTCACCTCCTCTCTCCCCACAGCATGCTGCCCTTCTCATGTTTAAATAGTGGAGGTCGACCCAAAATTGTTAAATTGTGTGTAGAAAATAGCGCTTGGCTCCCCACTGTGCCTTCAGCAGTGGTATTCCTAAATTGGCTCCTTCTCACAGTGTTTTCTTTGAAACCCTGAAAAGTGTGGCCATCAGCCAGCACTTAATGTAGGCCTATGTGGTGTTCTGGGGGGTGGCGTCTTCTATAAAGCTAGATTCATGCTTAAATCTCTGCCCGTTTGCGAGCTTGTGCGATGCACTGACACCGGTGCGTGCACGTAGGTGTTTGCCTGCATATTTTCACAAAGCCCCTTGTGTGTGCCCTAGAGGGCAGTGTTGCACTTGCAGACCAAACCAAATTGCACAGGAATAGCAGAAGAAATCTGGAAACAAATAAGGGAAATAAACAAAAGAACAAACATGTTAAAACTTCTGGCTTTTTGTTTTGTTTTGTTCTGTGTTGTGCCATTGTGTATGTTATGTCCGCATCTTTCTATGTGTGTAATATATAAATATAATTATGAATAACTGCAGTGATAAATAAATTACAGGTATTTGATTACTTAAACCTACTATAAAAATGATTCAAGCTATTCATGACCAAATACCAATCCGCATTTGGCAGGAGCAAACCAAACAATAGATCTTCATTTCAAAAGCAACAGGACTGATTCTTGCAATACACACAGCTGGGAAGATATTGACAACAACTCTTGTGATCTGTATGCAACTGTGAAAAAAAACAATTTCCAGACCATAATCACCAAGTTGGTAATAGACTGGTCATCCAACACTCTAATAATTTTTCTTGGTTCATCTGTCTTCACATCAAATCACAAACTACAACCAGGCAAAGTAAAAGGATATAGAAGCAATCCTCATGTTGGCCTGTACAAGCACAACCATCCAGGCCAAGGCTATACTGAAACTATACCATCGCCATCAGGCAGTAATTTGCAGGGATTATCCATTGTTGAATCGGCTGCTAAATGGTGTCTTTTCCAGTTGGTGTAATCTCTGCATTGTTCCATGAAAACCTGGCGAGTTTAATTTTAATTTTAAGACAACCAATGTCACACTACTGAGCACACTGGGTTGGATTTTTGGATTTTTCACTCCTGATTCACTCCTTGATTAAAATACAATTTTGCATGTTTCATAAAAAAGTGAAAATAAAATCACAGTTAGGGGTAAAACACTGATTTGTGAATGAATGTCAAACTCTGAGTCATAAAATAGACACCAGATATACTGGAGACCAAACCCATTGACCAGGGTGAATAAGGCTTAACCTATTAGACACAGCCTAGGCTTCATTCAAGCCAACACATGCATTGACAACTGTAGGACCTGCAAGCACAACTGTTCTTAAAAAAAAAAAAAATTGCCAAGTTAGCCATACGTTAATCATTGTAGAATAATTAACTTGGTCGGCTGTATATTTGCAATCATTGAAATCCTACCAATGCAGTGTAAACAGATGCACTTTCAGTTTGACTGACAAGCGTTCAAGAAGTACGAACGCCAAATCGCGTTTGGAAACTAAAAGTTAAATGCAAATCTGATGGAAAACGGGACGGCTCTAAAGACATTCTTGCGGTTATGTTGCCCTAGATTAACAAGAAATGTTAGTTGGATAAGGTATAAATTGTAAATGGTTATTTGTTGTTAGTTGACTTGAAACTAAACCAATCATTGGAGTGTTAAATGATGAACATTTAACACTCCAATGCCTAGTTAAGTCTCGCTTTAACTGAAATGTATTGTTTTAGCATTGTTTTTAAGGGGCGGGGAAGAGGAAATGATAAGCTTCAAGGCCAAATTGAGGTCATGAATTATTTTATGCAGGAGTTATAGCCTTCTCAAGGCTTGTTTCTCCTAATTACAATAATTTGAGTTTTACAGTATTGTTAACATCAATGAGTTCACTCGATAAAGGTCAAGTTTTCTCTGCTTTTGTATTCCAGTCATGCACATTACATATGACTGCTTGTTTTAAACTGATAAAATGATGTAGCTTTCTTCAGTCAGAGGGAAAAATTACACTAACAAACTTGACTTGATATTTCATATGAATCACGAAAAGAACAAGAACTGTTATTCCCCCAACCAACGATTGCCTTTGTGAGGAAAAAAAACAACCTCAAATCTGCAACAAAAAAAATTTTTTTCACCATTCATAAAGGTACAGGAATTCAGTAATACATGTAAGGAGATTTTAGATATGTGGTTACTTGCTTAAAGAAAAAACCAGCAAGCAAAAAACATGGCAACTGTTAGTTCCCTTTTTTGCATACCTAATAAATTGTCGAATTACGATCAAAACACTGTAATACATCTTCGATGTATATCAAAATAGATCGCAGACATGACACAGAACTAGGCCCACTACAAGGCCGTACCCAAGATGTTGTCATGTGTTTATTATGCTGACTGACCAGAGCATCATAATTCCGCAAGCACATAAAAAGACAAAACTGAAACCAGTAAAGAGACAGACATAAACACGATAATAAAATCAACATGCAGCGAGGTCTTCCACTCTAAAACATCCTTTCTGTAGTGGGACCTCATAAGGGATTACCATGGCTTGAGTATAGATAGCCTCTGGTCAGGGCGCACAAAGACCCGAACCGTAGCGTTGCAGTCATTATCAAATTCGGTCAGTTACCTGGATTTAGCAAAACAAAAACCCATCCAAGCTTTTTGGAAATCTGCTAGCTAAGCCTTTTCTCTTTTCTTCTTCAAAATAATCCCCCTGATGGTTTGTTTGGGCTCAGCCGGGGCTAGAGGGAAGCAGGGGGGAAGGAGAAAGTGAGGAGGTAAAGTGGGGTCCTTGATGATGATGAGATTAGATGTAGCCCGGCAGACTGTCTCCTGCTGCCTTCACTGAATGCTCCCCCTCACAGACATGTACACATTCGCACGTACATTTACACACACATGCCCCCCCCACACACACACACACAGAGTGAGCTGCAAGTACAAGGCCACCCTCTTCCTCATTGTTGAGGAATTACTCGCTCTTTAGAGTCTTAAGTTACAAGAGCAATTGATCCCACTGACCCCCTGCAAACCCTGGAGGTTGTGCTGGGAATCTGAGCTCCAGTGTATACACACAGGAGACAGCTCCACCGCCAGAGCAGCACTCTTGACGTCTCTTTTTGCCCTCTCTCCGCTCATTCACCCTATGAATCAGCACCCTCCAACACTATATGCTTAGCACTACCTGCTGGTTAAAAACACATATTACACCACTGTGGTGCTGGATTAGTCCAAATATAGAAAAAGTCTAGCAAGTGAGTGTTGTATAAGAGGATTTAGTCATGGTATGTATAAAAAAAGTTATTTTACATAATTTCTGTTTAATTGCACACCTGAAGAGGCCTTATGTGAGGATCTTCTGTCTAATATCATATTAGAGGAAATTATAATTCTCTCTAATATGATATTATTAAACAAACTCCGTAAGCTTTGTTCCACGTGGGCTCTCATCTAATATAAGAAGTTAGATAGCCACTAAGATAGGTTTGACTTGATGATGTGGAGTTGAAGCCTTACCTTGCACATGACAATCTTAAATATGAAAAAATTCATAGCCACATTGTATTTGTAAGCAAAATGCAGTGCTGATGTCACTTTTGCCCGCTTTATGTTTTGATGGCCTTACAAGTCATTTGAAAGCTGGAAATTGAGCCAAATTATTTCGATTAACCATTTCTTAAGCTTAACGGTAACGTTTTACTTGCAAAAACAAAATTCCATAGGCTCACCACTGCAGACAGCTGTCATCTATTGGAAGTTTAATTGCTATAGGCAGGAAAAATCCCTCTAAAAAGGCCTTCTAATAGGGACACACAAGAGGTCTTTTGAGAAGTTTTGTCCCTAATGCTGTGGGACGCAACACCTTTTCTTACAACCTTTTCTTAGCACCTCCCGACCACAAGAAAGATCCTCTTCTCTCCTGACCCCTCAACAAGCTCAAGTGCTCAGAACAACAATTAACTCTTGACCTCTAATAATTGTATTATTACAAGCGCCGACTTGCCTCAACAGCCCTTCGCTGGACTGGCTTACGCTCCAAAGCGGTGCCATATATCACCAGACTATTTTACAAGCAAGGAGAGGTAATGTGGATTTCTAGCAAATTGCCCAGCCCTGTTTATCTTGACACCTTAGTCTGGCAGTGAAAAACATGTCACCTTTCAAACGCCATCCAGAATAAAACCTTTTTTTTTTAGGTTGCTGCCAGTCTCAGGTGGAATTTTTGGAGACATTACTTGAGCACTGGGGCCCAGTTACGCCTTACAACTGAGGCCATTTGATAATTGGGGGTTATTAGACCAAAAAGACTGAAGGTCGAAGACAGGTTTGCTATGCTATCAAAATAATCTCCCACGCACAGACGTCTCTGTCACAGTTAAACACATTGTGTCATTTTTCAATCCTTTGCTTGTCTGGGCTCTGTCTCCTTGTGGATCCAACAGAGCCCGCTGTGTGTGTATTCGCATACACTCCCAACCTACCAGCAAAACTCTGTAGACAGGGAAGCAATTTGGTCTTTTTCAATGTTTGACCAAATTACTGGAGCAAATATTGGATTGAACAGCATTTCCGCTGGTTTCTGTGCGCACACAAACTTGGACATTTTCGCGGTAATAAATAGTAACAGGTCATGAATTTCAGGCTTATTAGAAATCGCTCTGTCAGAACCGTATTGAGCAGGTTTTATTTACGAGAGCTGTTTGACAAGGAAATTGCCTGTTTGATTTGGATATGTCCAAGGGTGAATGAATTGTCAAAGGTAAACATTGAGAATACACAGGGATTGATAAACAGAATCGTGTGTCACAGTTAATGAATACAAAAATCATACTTTTACTCCATCTCCATATATATAGGTGTAAATAAACAGGATAAAATGCTTCTGGTGCTCTCCCTGAATCCCTTATAAGCCACATTAACCTGGCAAACTACCAGTGCTTGAAAGGAGGCATGGTGTTTCAAAAAGCGCATGCCATAGACTCAGTAGACATGAAAGAAAACCGTTATACAGCCTAATACTACTTCTCTTTATCTTGACAGATCACGAATATCACCAAATTGAAAGACTTTTTACAAAAGCACAGGAAAGACTACTTGAATGCTGGAGGGTAAGTCATTCCCATATTTTTTTTTCAATGACAACTGTGGTTTGCTCTCAGGGTTATTGGACTACATGACATTCTGTCAACATGGACACAACAGTGAAAGTCTACAAGAATGCTGGAAAAGGTGGCATTGACTTCTGATGATTGGCTTGGATTCTGACACAATTCAAGAGGTCGAGTATCAGCACTGATTTTGACGGTGCAGTCAAAACGTAACTAAAAGGGATGTTTCAGATTCATTTAGGTTTATCTGGACCTACTCTTGAGTGTATATGTGTGTACTTGTGTCAGCAATGCAGGGACTAGCTGTCGGCACAAGGTCGACAGCTAGGAGGGTGGTCTTTAGCAGCAGGCTCCAGTCTAATTGTCTGGAATAATTGAGCTGCAACCAAGTGAAGAGCAAATCACGCCCTGGGACTAATCCTGACCTTCCTCTCTTCAAGGCCTCGCTTTCTTTTTCTAGGTTGTGTGTATGTGGGTGTAGCCCATTTTTCTTAAGTGTGTTGATAAAGCCTCAACAAAGAACATTAGGTAAACACTAATGTGGGTGGGTAGGGTAGATTAGTGGGGGAAAAGTCATGAAAGTGCCCCTAATAGTTTGTGTTTAAACCCTGTGCATTCTCCCAGCCCATCCCTTAAACCCCCCCCCCCCGGTCCCCTAATTTCTTGCCAATTTTCTCTCACCTCCACATTGTCTCAAAGAATAAAAAGAGTGTTCAGTTACATCCAGCTCAGAGTGGTCATGGAATAGGCAAGGTTATTCCGGTCATCTTTCGAAGGAAGTCAATGGCCAAAGGAAAAGGAACACCTACGTCACATTTTCTAAAAGATTGCGGTTCTGTGACGATGTAATTATGATGTTTGTGACCTTGTTTCAATCCAGCTAGTCTTCATGTTGGATACGTATGTGCAAGTTTGGTTTGACCATAGATTAGTCTGCTAGCCATTGAAAAACATAATTCTACCAATAAAGGATGGTGAATATGGTAAAATTTCATTATTTTCTTTGGATGAGTTTGATGTTGCTTTCTAAAAATGTTTTGGTTGAGGCCTGAAAATACTTTTGTACCACATTTGTGTAATGTAGGTTTTAGTGTAAGCAGATATCTTATACATCCAGTAGAGGGCGACATTAACACACAAAATTGACAGAGTTGCAGTGTCATTAGTCTAACATTTGCCATGACTGATAACTGTGTGACCATAATACATAAATCAAGATTCTTCATTCTTTTAACTGCAGATGCATGAAGCATTTGAAACACTGTTAATGTTCATGTTTTCAGTCTGGTCTCATCAGAGATTACCCGTATGACGGACAGTGAACGAGACCAGATTGATCAGGATGCTCAAATATTCATGAGAACCTGTTCTGAAGCTATAAAACAGCTTCGTACTGAAGGTGGGTGTTTTTGTCTTTTTGTGTGTGTGTGTGTGTGTGTGTGTGTGTGTGTGTGTGTGTGTGTGTGCGACCTTGACTGGAAATGCAGAATGTGGACTCCTTTTCACAGGTCCACAAACATTCTTGGGATCTTTTTTATGTAGAGTGTATACATTAATAAATTGAATACGGTGTTGTGTTATTCCCTAGCTGAGAAACAAGTGACATCAGCCCAGATAAAGGAACATATGGGAGCAGTTCTGGATCTTATTGAGATGTATCTGAGGGGTGAGTTCATGTCCCCAGTCAGAGTTTAGGAAAGAACCTGGAGTCCTCTATAGATAATTATGATGGTCCATGGTTGTCTCTGGTTAGGAATAGGTGAACATGACCCAAACAAGGTAGTGGAATAGGTTCCTCAATGACCTACACATGTGCAATGTGTACATATTATTTTTATTGATGCCTAATTCACTCAAATAACATTTTCAGAAATTGTGTACATGATAAAACGAAGTTTACCTCCTGTTTATTTTCAAGGTGTATGTAAGCTCTACTCTGAACAGAGGGCGATAAGAGTCAAGAGAGTGGTGGACAAGAAGAGACTGTGAGTATCTACACTGTCCAATATTCATGCACAGTCACAGCAGGTATTATTTCCTTCATATAGCTTTTAAAGTCCCAAACACATGGTCTGCTGAGCTGACCAGTTTTGCCGTTTCAGGTCGAGGCTGGAACCTGAGCACCACAGTAAGGTCGAGAAGAATTCCCAGGTGGTAGAGCCCACGGAGGAAAAGGCCACTAAGGAGGAGGGCACCGGTAGGTTAGCTTGTCCACAGAGCCACAGCATAGAAAGAACACCTATTTTCAGATAGTGCCAAGATGTGCAAGTGCTCTGTGATCTTCAGTGTCCTTTCTTTTTTTCATTTAGTCAAATTGAGTCGAGTGTAAAGTACATACAATTAGAATTAATTTGCATACTTTTCCAATGTTGAATTTGTTCCATAATTTGACAGCAGCACTAAAATTTAAACTTTTTTTCCCCATATTTTATTCTGAAAAGGTTTCATGATTCAGGTGACCCAAGTGAATGATGGAATGAGTAAGGAAATAAATCCTGTGCATGTAGGCACCCTCAGTGTAAATCTTATGACTTTTAAGACCCGTATTTCCCCTTTTTGTAGAGAGGAGTGTGTCAGAGGTCCTGGACAATAGCCTCAACCCCTGGGAGGAGGGCAGAGTAGATGATGAGCTCTCTCCTGAGGAGATCCAGATGGTATGGGACTTAAGAATTCATTCTGCATCATGAATACATAGTTATGATTCACATTATTATATCTTGATATGTACAATAGCTTGGTATCCAGGCTGTCCTATATGGGATGTACAGTTATGCCTTTTCTCCATTTTTCTCAATGGTCCATTTAACGCTTATCAGTTCAACATTCTTGTTTTCAAATTGATAATAGAAAATTATAACACTGGTTTCCTCCCACAGTCCAAAGACATGTAGGTCAGGTAAATCAGCCATACTAAATTGTCCCTAGGTATGAATGCGTGTGAGTGAGTGAGTGTGAGTGAGTGAGTGTGTGATGGCCCGGCGGCCTGTCCAGGGTGTCTCCCTGCCTGTCGCCCAATGACTGCTGGGATAGGCTCCAGCATCCCTGCAACCCTGAGAGCAGGATTAGTGGTTCAGATAATAGATGGATGGAGCCAATATTTAAAAATCTCAATTACTTGCTTCTCAAATAAATGAAGAATTGGGATTTTGAGCTCATTTTCTTTTTCAGTTCAATTTTTGTTCGAAAAATGAAAAAAAATTATAATACTCCCAAGACGCCATCGTTCGCTGGAAAGAACTGGAGGCAATTAAATTAAATGTGGCAAGGCGTTCTGTTACCGCTGGGATTGCACGACTAGCTCTGGTTTGTGGCTCTAGATCATCTTTGATTTCCTCCAGCAAATCAAGAATAATGAGACATGGCACGCAATAAGTCCAAAAGATGTTTTCTTATGACATTGTAAATAAACTCTTTCCTTTCTGACACTCTGTATCCTGCAGTGTCTCCTCAGTCACACTGATCACAGCCATGTCAGCTGCACAGAGTTAAGACGTGTTTTTGAAGAGGCATTAAGTAGCGCCATGTTCTTATTTACTAACAGCCTTGATAAATCTCATTTGTGGTTTATTTCCATAAATAAATCTCCTCCCAATGCTTTATGCTTTGAAAAGGGTAACTCCTATAAATGCATATGAAGTGAAGCTGAGGCGCAAAAAAAGTTCTGACAAACCCATTCCCACCTCTCATTTGCACAAAATACCAGTTGATTCCTCATAGTAAATCTCAAACCGTCGATTTTCAACAACCGGAAGAGTGTTTGCGCTGGCGCAAAATGTTATTAGATCTGGCCCATAATGCTTTTCTGCTATTGTGGCTCTATTGGATGCAAATCTGGGGGATCAGCTAATGAAGGCCTAACAAAACTTTCAGAACGCCCCACCTCACAGCTTGTAGCTCAATCCTATATTGCATCAGGATAAATTCAACAGCTCTTTCGAACAGATCGTGATCTTGGAACAGCCATGAGTGGTTGAAATAGTACATGCACCACTCAAATAAAAACTCCGTAAAAATGTACGGTAGATTTATTTTCATCATAAAATATTTAATACCATGGACTAAAATGTACCACTAGCAGTCTTTATTTCAAGTCATGAATGTCAAATATCTACGTATGTAGTAAGGTTAATGTTTTAAGTTCCAATATTATTTCTCTCACTCTAGTTTGAGCAGGAGAACCAGCGGTTGGTCAAAGAGATGAACAGCCTAGTGGATGAAGTTAGGTGAGACTACTGCTGCACAATTATCCGCATTCCAACTATGCCTGAGGCTCAATACTGTATCACTTAATTGCTTTCCATGTTCCTCAGACAAATTGAGGGGAAGGTTGTAGAGATCTCTCGACTGCAGGAGATCTTTGCTGAGAGGGTCCTTCAACAAGTATGTTGAGTTTCTTAATGTTTCCTCTGGTTCAGAATCCATAGTTCACCAGGTAGATTGTTGTACATCAGACAGCTCATTAAAACAGCTGGTATAAGATATCTGTCATCTCTCTTACCCTGACAGGAAACAGAAATTGACAGTATTCACCAGCTAGTCGTCGGTGCAACAGAGAACGTAAAAGAAGGCAATGAGGATATACGAGAGGTAACAAAAAAATGCCGTGTTATTCTCTGTACTATCTACTCAGTTTGTTTTTGTAGTTATTATATTGTTCTAATATTCGGAAGAGGTTTGCAAACATTTTTTTTCTCCCATACATGACATATACCATATGATTCCCATGTTTTGTGTCTTTTAAAATGTCTAACCAGTAAATTTTATTGCTATTGTTGCCTCAAGGCTATCAAAAACAACGCCGGCTTTCGAGTGTGGATCCTCTTCTTCCTGGTTATGTGCTCATTCTCTCTTCTCTTCCTGGACTGGTACGACAGCTAACCCATTTAAATTGACGCTCTAAAGGTAGTGACATCTGTTTGCTACTGAAGCTTATCCATAATTACATGCTGCGGAAGTAATGATATTCTAAGACAAGGTGCACCAGTCATCTCATTTGACTTGGACAAAGCAGAGCGTCTCTAATTGTTCTTTGGGTTGTTCACATCCTATAAATGAAGTGCAGATATCAGTGAGACCCTCCCTGATCCCAACCGTCTGGAGTTGGCCTTAAACTCAGTCATATTGTCTTGACTTTAAAAGAAAAATGCTCACTAATTGGTGACATATTGCACTACTTGACAGTGTGTAGCTGCTTTTTTGTGTTTAGTGTTTTTGGACTGCTAAACCCAGTGTATGCTCTTTTCCGAGTAGTTGTGAGCAGTGAGGTTGTCTTTTATTGGATGTCAATCACAGCATAACCAAGCTGATATGCCACATACCATTCTATTAAAACCAACCTCTTTCACACATATTGCTTTTTATCCTCCTTTGTTTCTCTCAGCATTTGTCAATGTTTTGTGACAACAGCTAAATTCATTTCAACATAAAGCACCCAATAGATCCAGATAACATGAAGCTGGTTGGAAAGCCAAGGCTAGCCTTTGGTGCCATCCATGATCCGGAAACTGGAGCGCACACAGCCTACATGGTGTCTACCAACCTGTTCATCAGTATTAATCTACGCTCTAGTGAGGAGAGTACAAGGATAAGCAGGTACTCCATCATATGGACTGAAGGGGAATGTTATTATTAAAGGATTTCTTTGTTCATATTGGGAATTTCACAGGAATGCCAACAGTTCATTTTATAAACCGTCCTCTTGTGATTGTGAAAAAAGGTGTTCTTGTTCTTACTCATACATGGAGTCCAATTTACCGCTGATGAGAAATGTGGGCACTTTATTTCTATTTTTAAGTTTACATTTTTAAGTAGCAAATGCACTTCAATGGTATTCCTTACATTGTCTGAAAAAGGTACATAATTCGTGATTTTAAGTGAAATGACAGTCAGAAAAAAGCAACAGGACAAGCATTTACAGGTTTTTCCACTACATAAACTTAAGTCTAGTGTCTTTTGTGATGGCCTCCAATAGCCATCACTCATGGTTACATCTACATAATTCAGTTGAGAGCATTGCACAAGACGGTATGTTCACTAGCAATGCAGGGACTTCAGTACAGTAGAATTTAAAAAAAACAAACAAAAGCTGCTGTGAAAAATTGCCATTTTTACACTGGTCTCATGTAACATAGTGTGAAAAAATGTTGTATAATGTACAGTGCTCACAAAGAGACACGTGTTAAAGCTGGCTGAGAAGGTTTCCTGCATCAGATACCTACAACTGTTAAAAAGCACTGTATGCAGGAAGTCTGAGAGATGTGCTGAGTCGAACCAAGAAATGACTTAACGCTCTTGATTTCCACCGGCTGAAATGTGTTCTCTCAGGTCAAACCTTATTAGTTCACAATGTAATGCGTTTTCAATATGTTGGCAGCTGGCCATTGTGGCAAATATGCAAACCATTACATCACTCCATAAGCAAAAAGCCACTGACTGGATCCCAGAAAAAAATTATTTATGTACGCTATCAGTAACTGACGTATTCGAAAAGGAAAGCGACTGAATGCTAACTGATTGTTACTGGAGTCATGCGCGCGTGTGCATCTGAATGAGCTACGCAGACTAAGGAAGATTCACAGTCATTTCACAATCTGAGTACTTAAGTGATAACAGTTCTCCATTACATATGTGTATGTACAAAGACGTTGTCAGTGAGTGTCTGTGTTTCAGCGTATTCCTGTGGCTTTTTCGACACGTTTATCACTGTTTTTAAGTTCATGCTATGCTATTCAAACAAACCAGAAACCTACTCATCTGTAACCCTTGTTGAGAAACAAAAAAAACACGTTCCAATCGTTCTCATTACGGTACCCTCCAATTGAACAAACTACCGTTAAGGTCGGTGTAGCAGCTTTGACATGAACCAGCTGATTTGAGATTTGATTGAGCAGCACAGCCATGTTATTTCTTTTCCCACAGCAGGTGACGTCACCTGGGGACCCCGAGGTCGGTTAAGCTAGCTTCTGGGCGGTCTCCGTCTCCTGCTGAGTGACTTTCTCCTCGGACATGATGGTCATCCACGGTGATACCGACCTTGTGATGGTCTGCTTGGCCATGTTGTAGTGGTTGATGATGGTGAAGAGGTGCCCACGACCGCCGGGGCCCTGAGGCGGGTAGTAGCCGTACATCCCTGCTGGCATGCAGCGACCTTGCTGCTCCGCGAGGACAGGGAGGAGAGATGGAAAGAAAATATTACAAAGGACAAAAAATCATTCTATGAAAGCTGCAGGCAGAAGGGACCAAAAAAAAAAGAGAGAGAGAGAAATGGTGGCAAAATAATGATTCAGAAGGAGAATAATAAATTGTTAAGAAATGCAGCATAATGGATTCATAGGAAAAAGAGGGGATGAGTTCGGGTGATGGAGCCCTGGATGTGAGGTGCTGACAGCACTGAGGAGGAACGACACATTTCAGTACAACCTCGGTTCATCCTGTTCGACGTCTGAAGAGAAAGTCACTCTTTGTGTTTGAAGCATCAACACAATAAAAGAACATCAACTTTGCAAAAATCTTACTGTCCAATTCCCCATCGTCAAGGTGACCGCATTAGTTCACCATGGCGATGGGGTTTACAGAACAAACTCTTCATTTCCTAGGGCAGTGTTTCCCAACACAGTCCTCAAGGACCCCCTATCCTGCAGATTTTCTTTGCAACCCTGAATAGGTAACCGTTTGCAGTTATTCAATCAGTCAGCAATGAATTATGTCAGATGTTGCACACCTTGCATAATTAAGCGCTGTGAGATGATTGGCCGAGTAAGTACAAGCAGGGCTACCTATGCAGGGTTACAATGAAAATCTGCAGGATAGGGTTCCTTAGGACTGGGTTGGGAAACACTGTCAGGGGAACATCAGCCAATGGTTTGTAGTCTCTTACAGATTCCAACTGAAATGCCACCTGGTCCATTACACCTACCTATAGAAATGACTGCAATGCCCCAAGCTTATCACACGACTTCTCACACTAATTTATAAAAAATTTAAAAAGTTAATTATGTCTTTACATCAGCATTTGCTGGATGGTCCTAAATGTATACTTCTCACCTTTGAAATAACGTTACGGTTAATACACAAAAGCCAATCTACACATTTGGAATTCCTTTCCAAAAAAAAAAAGCAAAACATTTTGGCAGCCTAGCTTTCTTGATCAGGTTCATTGGTGTATTAAACATTACTACTTTGATTCATTTACTCATTCCCGCCACCTTTATTCAGTCACGGTCCATACCTGCTTAGTCACACACACATGCACGCACGCACATAAGTGACCTGTGGATGTCTTTAGACTGAGGGAGGGAACCATAGAAAAACTACATAAACTGGAAGAACATGTGTGAAATCCACACAGGAGGGCTGGGGTCAAATCCAGGACCTTCTTACTGTGAGACAACGGTGGAGACCACAAAGCTCCCCACATGTTAATAAATAATTCAAACACACCGGATGGGGTCACAAACAAATGAGTGTACAGGCAATGTGCTTACCGTGTATACAAAGCTGTCAGGGCAAGGCTGCTCATACTGGTAGACTTTATAGACCACCAGAAATACCACACAAACTAGGAAGGCGAGGACACAGATCACCAACAGAGTCACCTGTCAACAGAGGGGGGGAAACCACAACCATCTTCAACCAATTAAACACATTGCAACATCGGCGGTTTTCTCTGTCCTAAACCTCAGTGACATTCAACCAGCAAAGGTTATTCGGGATTTGGATGACACGGCCATTCATCTACGTGGTTGCTTCCTGTATTAATCAAGCTGTTGATGACCTCCAGGTTGCATTTTAAACACGATGAGTCGCAAACACGCTCCTTCAATTGAAGTGGTCTTAAATTCAGGTAAACTGAAATGTATGACATTCACAGAGGCCGTGTACAGCTGGCGCAAAATGTCATCTTTCAAACACAAGGTAAAGCTCAATTAGAAAAGGTCTCTTCCTGTAAATACCAAGGCATGTGGTTGGATGACAAAAGATTTCTCAATGAAAGCCTTAGTCTAACCGGGTTTTTACTTCAATTTTATCAACCATTTGTCTTTCGATGGAAGGAAGGAGCTTGTTCAGTCCCTATTTTTATCCCGTGTCCAACTACAGTGATGATTGATTGATTGGTTGAGATACTTTATTGAACCCCATGAGGAAATTCCTCTCTGCATTTAATCCATCCTAGCTGAGTAGCTAGGAGCAGTGAGCAGCCGCCATGCAGCACCAACTCCAGTTCTTCTTGCCATTGCCTTGGTCATGGGGTATTAACCCTAACATGCATGTCTTTTGGATGGTGAGGGGAACCAGAGCACCCGCAAAAAAACCCACCGCAGACACGGGGAGAACATGCAAACTCCACACACAGGATGACCTGGGATGACGCAGACACGGGAGGAACATGCAAACTCCTGACCTGGGATGACCCCAAGGTCAGACAACCCCGGGGTTCGAACCCAGGACCTTCTTGTTGTGAGGCGACAGCGCTAACCACTCCGCCACCATGCCACCCGCCAGTGCCTGATATCTTGTACATGCATGTATCCTGCTCGCCGTTACGCAAGCTTGATTCTATTCATCGTGCTTCTCTGTGATTTAGCCTGGAGGATAAAATTACTCATCGCTCTAGTCAGTACAAGTTAAATGGATGGTCCTCACTGACACTGCGTAACAAGCATCACGTCTCTTTATTTATAAACCTATTCTTGGAAAGCTTCCTTTTTTTTTCTTCGGGACAAGCTGTCTCCAGCCTAAAACAACTACTACACAACTAGATCTTCATGGTATTGGGTTGCTCTATAACATACCTAGGGTCTAATCTGAATTTGGCAACACTGCCTTTTCACTTTAGGCACCGAGGGCTTGGGAAAACCTGCAGAATAGCATTAAACTGGACACTGGCATTACTTCAGGACTTCTACTACTACTTTCGGCTGCTCCCACTAAGGGTCGCCACAGCGGATCATCCGTTTCCATTTCTTCCTGTCCTCTGCATCTTCCTCTGTCATACCAGCCACCTGCATGTCCTCTCTCACCACATCCATAAACCTCCTCTTTGGCCTTCCTCTTTTCCTCTTCCCTGGCAGCTCCATATTCAGCATCCTTCTCCCAATATACCCAGCATCTCTCCTCCACACGTCCAAACCATCTCAATCTTGCCTCTCTTGCTTTGTCTCCAAACCGTCCAACCTGAGCTGTCCCTCTAATGTACTCATTCCTAATCCTGTCCTTCTTCATCACTCCCAATGAAAATCTTAGCATCTTCAACTCCGCTACCTCCAGCTCCTCCACCTGTCTTTTCGTCGGTGCCACTGTCTCCAAACCATATAACATAGCTGGTCTCACAACCATCTTGTAAACCTTCCCTTTCACTCTTGCTGGTATCCGTCTGTCGCAAATCACTCCCAACACTCTTCTCCACCCACTCCACCCTGCCTGCACTCTCTTCTTCACTCCCCGTTACTTTGGACAGTTGACCCCGACTTCAGGACTTAAGTCATCTTATTCTGGAATTATTTCCAGGAGAAATGTAAATGCTTCGAACAGACAAGGCAGCTCTTTCCCTAGGCAATTACTGTATTTGTTTTGTGTTGAATATGTGGTTTGTTAAATATGTCTGGTGTATACTCTGAACTTTCTAATGCGGTGTTGGCCAGGTCTTGCTTGTAAAAGAGATGTCTCTCAAGGGACTCCCTTGTTGAATTGAGGTTAAAGAGAAAAAGGACCAAAAATAACCACCGCAGATTCATAACCACTGTTTTCAGGTGGAAAACTCCACAGTTACATTTTACTTTTTTTTTCATTTACCAGACTCTGTTATCCAAAGGGACTTACAAGGGGAGTAATTAATTAATTAGCAGTTACTTTATTTGTCTATCAGCTCACAGTAACGCCCAACAGTGCATATGTAGATCACTAGTAAATACACAGGTGATTCCAGATTAGCTGGACAATGCCACAAATATGTGTCACAGTCATGCTTGAGACCATCTAGATCAGGGATAGGCAACATAGTCCAGAAAGGTCCGGTGTGGGTGCAGGTCTTTGTTCCAACCAAGCAGTTACACACCTGATTCTATAGATCAACCAATAGTCTTTGCTAAGGACCTTGATTTGTAGACTCCGGTGTGTAACTCCTTGGTTGGAACAAAGACCTGCACCCACACCGGACCTTTCGGGACCATGGTGCCTATCCCTGATCTAGATTATGGTAGGCTCAAAAAAGAAAGGTTTTTAGGCCTTTCTTGAATGAAATAAGCACATCTGTGGCCTTGTTGAGAGACCGGACTTCATTCCATCATTTCTGGACCTGGAGCTCAGCGCTTTAAAAGGTGACACAGCCTTCCGGAGGTAAATGACAATTATATATGCAATTTTCACTTCAATAAATTTTTATAATAATAACAATGTTCTGTCAGCAAATGGCATTATGTTGGCCCTTCTGCTTATGAAACCCATTTAAAAGCCATTGCATACTTTCAAAAACAAATGGTTGCCTTTCCACAGGTGAGGCCGTGGATTTTTCGAAGACGCAAGGTTTTCCTTCCAGCAGCAGCAATATGCCGTGCATTGTTATCAAAAAGCTCAGTCCGTGCTACAAGACGATGACACTAGTGTAGACCGAGCGTAGTGTGATGTCTAAATATCCCATGTTTGTACTCTAAATTAACTAGTCAAGACATACGGGCTAGCTAGAGTACATGCTACAAACAGTAACTTGACAGGAACGGGCCGAATGAGAGACTACTCGATATCACAGGGCACTGCAGAGCTGTCACCTCTCCTGGGAGTTATGTAACACCTGCTGGTGTTCCTCACAAGTATGAGGCGAAGCACGATGAGGTGTCGGCGAGAGCGCCTCACCAACGCTGCCTTTTCTCATCAAGCCCCAGGACACGTTGAAATTATTTTCCTTAACTGGGGTTATTGACGGCGTCTCGTCTGAGTGGCTTGTCTGAATAAAGTTTACGATTTAAATTGCACCCCACAAAGGAACCTGGGTGAATTTGATTAAAGGCAAGATAAACTTGATTCAGAAGATAGAGAACGGGAACACAAATTCTGTGAAAAATTTTCATTTTCATTGCACATTGCTGTTCATAGTACATCCTGGAAAGCGACTTCTCTGAAAGAAGACAATATGTCTTGTCCCCTGAGAGGGACACACATTGTTGTGCTCTTACAATTATCAAACGTTACTTCCTGCAACCCTTGTGCTGAAACGGTTGGCGTAGACAATAAAGAACACAGTTTATGAAAGGAAAAAGTGCGTTCACCCTCCGTCTTGGGAGATTCGGTGTTGTTAGCAGCTTAGTGTACACCGCCGTACACACAAATGAGGAAAGCAACAGGGGTTGATGAAAGAGTCTATCTCTAGTGGTGACAGGGCTGCCACCGCCATTTCAAAGCCAGGATGAGAGGGAACGAACTGGGTTTTCTGAATCAGTGACGTGTCTCCGTTTGGCTTTCCCAGTTCCTCAAATCAAAGCGCAGACTAAATCTGGCGAAGAGGACAGTCAGCAGGCACCAATTTTCCTTAGTTGATTTGTGAAGCTCCTGTTTTTGGGAGCTTTCTGGACACAAGACCTTCTGTACCTACCGATATGCATCAATGGGACCACCCGTCACAAGCTCCAATTCGTAAATTGCCGTCAGTATCGGCTCAAGCCACTAAATAATCTTTTAGTCATCATCCAGAGTGCAACCCAAAACATCTGCCTGCCCGGGAGCTTTAACGGGGGTGAGGGACACGCTGCCTATTTGAAGGCCGCCTCCACAGCGGCGGCTGAATCAGTGAAAAGGGTCAGGGCGGGTTTTTAAGTGAATCGTTGTGTAATGTCTCCAAGTATAGCTCCAGGAAGGAGGAAAAAAAAGAAAGGCCAGGCAGGGAGGACACTGGAGATGAAAGTAGTCCCTGGCACTGAATGACATGTTCTTGGCAATGGGACAGAGTGGACTAGAGAGGGAGATATTGTGACAGCTGTGACAAATGAACTCATTCTGAACAAAAAGCTTCAGGGAAATAATGTGTTTCTGCACTCCTGTGTGTGTGTGTGTGTGTGTGTGTGTGTGTGTGTGTGTGCGCGCGCGTATGTGTGCGCGCGTATGTGTGTGCATGTGTGTGATGATGTACACCATGCCTGTAAAGGCAGTCTTACTTTGAGTCGCTCAGACACCCCTTCGATGATGCTTATGGAAAACTCGGCAATTTTTGGAGACCTCAGCTTTCCCTTCTTGCCTTCGCCATCGTAGTCTGCTTTAGTCTTCACGACCACCTGGTAGAAACACACAGCACAGGGAGACGCAGCGCATATGGTCGGGTAGCTAAACTCAGCTCGCCAGGGAGAAACACATTCTCCAGAGGAGTTTATTCATTCTTTCACTTCATCTTCGTCGACCTAATTGCTAATGGCAACTCGTCTCGTGCGATACACGTCTGCACGTGACCGCGAATGCAAAAAAAAAGACCACGTGGATATTTAAATCCTGGCGTATAAATAAAAAATAAATGCCGAGTTAAAAAAAAAAAAAAACCTCACCTTGTCCGGCGGAGGGAACTGCAGTTGGCTGGCATCTAACGGCGTTATGAGCGGGATGGTGTCGAATCCGTCTTCAGAAACCACCTTGCCGCTATTCTTGTCGCCGAAATTGTTCCCCAGTTTCACCATTGTGCTGACCGGAGAAGGCGTGAATCTGCGGGGCGAGAAACGAGCGCGGTTATTTGCTAAATAAAGCGGATTATGTGCCAAGCACGCGCATTGGCCACTATTACATATCCCCGCAATGTCACAACACATGCGGACGGTTTCATCTACACACCTGCACACACACACACACGCACCGAGCAGCAATAAGGGGAACTAAGGAACAGGGCGTATGGGCTTTCCAGGCAACGAAGAAGCCTCGGAACCACAAAACGCGAGGTATTGATGGAGCAAGTGTCGTAAAAAATAAAAATTTAATTTTTTTTTAAAAAGTATACATATTTACCACATGAACGCACTTACCAGCTCGGTTTATATTGTCCTTACTCGGTGCCTTGCTCTTGTTTCTTTAATAGCCTCGCCGATGGTTGTCTTAGGTGTGACGCAGCCGATATAGGAGGTGGATACACAATATGGCCAGCAGGATATTTGTGCGTGTGCGTGTGCGTGTGTTCACTGTGGTCCCTCTGCTACTCAGCTACTGCTGGCGTCTGGCAGCACTGCAACTGATGTAACCTCCCCATCACGTCCACTCACATCTGGCTCTGAAGCAGGGCCCTAGGTAGACACGGCACATCTCCATCTTCATCTTACACAATACACAGCTACACATCACCCATTGTAGTCGACGTGGGTTTATTGATCGCCAACATTCCCCTTCATAAAAGGCTGTCAGCTTATGAATGACCTTCCGTCTATTACGTGGCTAATAGAAAACACCTTCCAGGGTTATACATAGATATCTTTATTGTCCTTTGGGAGGAAGCTTGTTGTCACAACCTGTATACACCCACACATTTGCACGTAGGTACAAATGCACGCCACAAACATGTAGTATGTGCATGACATCCAGAGGGACATGGGAGACGTGGGCACACATACGGATGAAGATTTTCGGCGGAGTATTGGCAACTTGTAGTTAACATGCACAGTAATACATGTCAATATGTGAGGCAGGTTTTACCTGCTGCAACTCCCTAAATAGCTTAAAAGATGTTTTTCCCCTCATGCATGACACATTAGTAATTAAGAAAACGCTTCCTAACGCATAGGGGAAAGCATTTCACCTCAGGCACAATAAATGACTGCAACAGAAAATGTCCCAGGCGAATGACGATATAGCCTGGCTGCACTGCTGCCATTTGCAGGAATACCACAATCATGACTTACGCTTGCCTACTCATTTCAGGGAAGCCTTCCTCTCAATAATATTTTACTGTGTCTTTTCCCATAAATGATTTTTCCCCCCCACGTGTGCTGAGCACATCATCTAGCGGCTTGTTGCCAGGCTACAGGGTGAAAGGAGGGATGAACAGAAGATCAAGTATGACCCCATAATTCGTTATGATAGGGACGTGATGGAGGAAGGAAATAACAGTTATCCCATCACATGACAAAAAAAGAAATGTATTTTGATGGGCTAGTATGAGAAAAGGAAAGAATATGCCTGTTAGACATGATGGCAAGGGGTTTCCAAGCTTTGCTGCTTAGTGTGTTGACTCACATGAATTGGTGACGTATGCTGTGGAAATTGTTAAATTGTAAGCAATCAGCTGTCCCCCTGGGTTCTGAGAAGTGATGCCACATCTTTCCTGGAATCCCGTGAACTCATGTCTAAGCCAGTGACATGGTTTTTGGTGGTTGGTGTTCTGTCAGTGGTCAGAGTATCTCGATGTTCCTAATGAGAGGATCCTATCAGAAACTCAGAATCTGATTCCAGCACATTTGTGGGACCATCTACCAGGTTCATACTTTTAATTTTCGGGCTGTATCGAGTCAAGTTTCACCTCCCCGGTAGGTACAGGGCATAAAATCAATATGCCATATTGATGTAGCTGTGAATCAATATGAAGCCCCCACCCCACCCCACTGCTGTCTGACATTTCTCTCATAACCACACTTGAGATGCTGGAGGCATTTGATTTACTCTTCAGCTTCTCCCTTGGAGACTAGCAAAGGATCTGTATAGCTCTGTGTGTTCACGCTCGCATCTGTGTGTGTGTGTGTGTGTGTTTGCGCATCTGCAAGAGAGAGAAAGATGGGGAGAAGGGGAAAACAGCTCAGCAGATTTCTGTACTGACTCTGTTCACACAGAGAACAATATTAACACTAAGAAAATCCAGCACATAAAGTCAACCTGAATTTATTTTTTGGGGGTCAGAATGCTCTATAAATCCCCAACCCCCCCCCCACCCCCACCCCACCATCACTACTCTGAACTTCACCTTTTGGACTTTGGACTTCAACTTCACAGTTACTTCTCTATCTTTTCATAATCCTTCTTTCTGATGTTGCTGTCAGCTGGGATTACCACATCTATCACTGCTGCTCTCTTCTGCTCCATGTCGACCACCACTATGTCTGGTTGGTTAGCCAACACCTGCTTGTCTGTCTGGAATTTGAAGTCCAACAGGATCTTCAAATTCCAGACAGACAACCACCTTTGGTGGTGTTTCCCATCTGGACTTGGGGACCTCCAGTCCGTACTGGGCACAGATGTTCCGGTACACTACCCCAGCCACTTGGTAATGCCTCTCAGTGTATGCTGACCCAGCCTGCATCTTACATCCTGCTACTTTGTGCTAGGCTGTCTCAGGGGCATTTTGCACAGCCTGCACCTTGGATCCTGTCTGCTGTTGTGGTAGACCCATGTCTCTGTAGATCTGGTGCTGAGTGCCTGCTCTTGTGCTGCTATGATCGGAGCCTCCATGCTGTCCTTGAGTCCAGCCTTTTTGAGTCACCGGTAGGATTTCTTGATGTCAGCCATTTCCTCAGTCTGCCGATGATAAATCCCATGGAGCAGCTTGGTCTTCCAGGATCTCGCTTCTTCCTCATCACCCTCTGTCCTCTGCTGCCTGAGGTGCTCACTGAGCAGTTTGTCCTGGGGGGCCATCTTCCCGATGTACTCTTGGATGCTCTTTGTTTCGTCCTGGATAGGGGCTCTGACACTCACCAATCCTTGAGTGATTGGTGTGTGTCAGAAATCCCTCTTTTCACTGCTCATACAGTCTCAGGTCTTCGGGTGGAATCATTTTATATATATATAGACACACACACACACATACATACACCGATCAGCCAAAAGATTAAAACCACTTTCTTAATATTGTGTAGGTCCCCCTTGTGTCACTAAAGCAGCTCCGACCAGTCGAGGCATGGACTCCACAAGACCTCTGAAGGTGTCCTGTGGAATCTGGCACCAAGACGTCAGCAGCAGATCCTTTAAGTCCTGTAAATTGAGAGGTGGAGCCTCTATGGATCGGATTTGTTTTTCTAGCAAATCCCAGAGATGCTCTATCAGATTGAGATCTGGGGAATAGGGAGGACAAGGCAACACCTTGAACACTTTGTCATGTTCTTCAAACCATTCCTGAACAATGTGTGCAGTGTGGCAGGGCACATTATCCTGCTGAAAGAGGCCACTGCCATCAGGGAATACTGTTGTCATGAAGGGGTGTACCTGGTCTGCAACGATGTTTAGGTAGGTCGCACATGTCAAAGTAACATCCACATGAATGCCAGAACCCAAGGTTTCCCAGCGGAACTTTGCCCAGAGCATCACACTGCCTCTGCCAGCTTGTCTTCTTCCCATAGTGCATCCTGGTGCCATCTCTTCCTTAGTTAAATGATGCACATACATACATCTGTACACATGATCTAAAAACAAAATGTGATTCGTCAGACCAGGCCACCTTCTTGCATTGTTCCATGGTCCAGTTCTGACGCTTACATGCCCATTGTAGATGCTTTCGATGGCGGACAGGGGTCATGGGCACTCTTGACTGGTCTGTGGCTATGCAGCCCCATACACAGCAAGCTGTGATGCACTGTGTGTTCAGACACCTGTCTATCACAGCCAGCATGAACTTTTTCAGCAATTTGAGCTACAGTAGCTCTTCTGTGGGATCGGACCAGACGGGCTAGCCTTCACTCCCCATGCACATCAGTGAGCCCTGTGCGCTCATGACCCTGTTGCTGGTTCACTTGTTGTCCTTCCTTGGACCACTTTTGGTAGCTACTAACCACTACATACCGGGAACACCCCACAAGACCTGTCATTTTGGAGAGGCTCTGACACAGTCGTGTACCCATCACAATTTGGCTCTTGTCAAAGTTGCTCAGATCCTTATGCTTGCCCATTTTTCCTGTGTCCAACACATCAGCTTCTATAAACTCATATGCTGCCTAATATATCCCACCCCTTGACAGGTGCCATTGTAATGAGATAATCGGTGTTCTTCACTTCACCTGTCAATGGTTTTGTTTTGGCTGATCGCTATATATATATATACAGTTGTTTTTTTTCTTCAAAAACTGTCAATGGTGTTGATAAAAGTGCTCCACAAATGAACAGCGGAATATCAATCTATATATGTGTGTGTGTGTGTGTGTGTATATATATATATATACACACACACACACACACACACACACACACACACACACACACACACTATGTTGCTGGGGCGGCACAGTGGTGCAATGGTTAGCACGGTTGCCTCACAACAAGAAGGTTCTGGGTTCAAGCCCCAGGGTAGTCTAACCTTGGGGGTCGTCCTCTGTGTGGAGTTTCCATGTTCTCCCTGTGTTTGCGTGGGTTTCCTCCGGGTGCTCCAGTTTCCTCCCACAGTCCAAAGACATGTAGGTCAGGTGAATCGGCATTACTAAATTGTCCCTAGGTATGACTGTATGTGTGTGTCAGCCCTGTGTGATGGCCTGGCAACCTGTCCAGGGTGTCTCCCCGCCTGCCGCCCAATAACTGCTGGGATAGGCTCCAGCATCCCTGAGAGCAGGATAAGCAGTTCGGATAATGGATGGATGGATGGATATATACTCCCCCGATTGCCAGGAGTGAGACTGAAGAGGTCAATTAGATGAATGATGAAACATTTCTGTCAATAAACGTTGTGTCCTGATGAACTGATTCAACTTTCTTTGATTTTCTTAACTGGATTATTGAGCATGCGTAAATACATTACTCTGACTCCTTATGATCTTTTGATGTGAGCACAGAGAATTTACGCTTTCTCAGTAGCAAGAGACAGTGGAAAACATCTTCCTTATACCCTCAATTCAGATGAGTAAAAACTGGAAAAAAATGGAAGAAACCTCAGGAAAAGCATCAGCCCTCTCTGCCATGATGGATAGGCATACAGCAGGTGTTGAGTGGGCTAGGTAGACAGTGTGGTAACAGATGGAAATAAAACACTTAAGGAAGGCGTTTAATGAGTACACTTAGTGACAGTGAAACAATGCAAAAGACAGAAGTCAAGCGGAAACTGGGATAGCACTGCATGTGGAAAAATATGGAGCATCTTCTCCAAATGTTGCCACAGGACAGCACTGTTCCATTGTGCATCATGATACAAAGCCCTGGAAACAAAGTATAGATCGCTCTTGAGCGTGAATATTTTTTGATCTAAAATATTATTTTTCCATTTTATCACAAAATCTAGACCTAATATGGAGCCTCACTATCTTTTAAGAATGCAGGGACCCAAAATTTATTCAATCGATCGGTCAAACAAACATGTTTTTGGATACAGCCATGGCACTTACAATTTTGATATTTCTGCTACATTCATTACGACTCATCTCAGAGTCATTTAGACTCTGAAAATCTTCTCAGTTTTTGTGATTTAAAAAATTTTTTTTTATATCACTATGTGTACAGATGGATTCAGAAGCCGAAGAAATCTTAAGCATCAGCTATAGGCGGTGAAGGTCACCAGGTCTCATTAAGGCCCTCACCATTGGTTGCGTTACAAAAAGTGACCGCTAGTGGGAGACACAAAAACATTGATCAAAGGGGTTTGTTTATATTACCAATCACGTCATGTTCAACACAGAACCCCGAGCAGACTCGATAATCCAAATCATCAGCAATCAATTATAAAAGGTCCACCTTAAGTTTTATTTTACTGTTTTTAATCGGTAGATCTTTGTGGCTGTAACCTGATTCTGGTCAGTTCAACCAGATTTCTTTTCTGTCCTTAGATTTTCAGCTCAAGACAGAAAGAACCGGAGGAGACTTGTTTAGCAAGCATGTCATCCTGATGGTACTGGCAACCCTCACTAACGAGGAGACCTTGAGGAAGAATGTCTAACAATCCAAGCTGCTGTAGGTAACTTTGACAACAAGCCCTCCAACCCATACGACCACATAGGTTGTTAGTTCCTACACTCTTAATACGACCCACAGGAGCGTTTCCTTAATTAGCGCCCCTGCCGGCGGGTTTTATCTACTTGTTGACATCCTTTTTTTTCATGGTGACAAAAGTCACTGTGTTGACAAGATTTTCTAAGGTAGAAGACCTTAGGACAACATTGTACGGGTGAGAAAATTAATTCCTTATCTCCTGATAACACAACATGCAGTGTTCTAATCATTATTTATGTTTTTTTCTCAAGATGCCTACTCAAAAAGAAAGCCACATTTGAAAGAAAAAAATTGGGGTAGCCAGCAAGACGTGTCAGCACTGCAGTGCCAAGCAGCCTTACAAGCAAAAACTTGAAAAACAATCAATCAGTCAGACAAGTTGCATTTTATTTAGCGCTTTTCTAGCTGCAACAGCCACTCAAAGTGCTTTACAATTAATTCACACGCCCAGGACTGGAAAGACAGGCAGGAAAAAAAACTGCAGGCTTAACAAAGTCTATGATGCAACAAAATCTACTGGTAGGTTTTTTTTCTTTCAGACAGTTGTCATAAAATAGTAAGTAAATAATCCCTGATCTTTATTACATTTACATACACATTGCTATATTGCTGTTACATCACTGACCTCTTCAGCATTCCAACATTCATCCTTGTTTCATTGTGCAAGACAATCCTGAATTCTTAATTTAGTCGATGTGTGAAGTACAGATCAATGCCTGATTGCTATATTTTATGCAACGTGTTAAGGTATATTTCTGTAACCACCATATTTGAATTAAGTGAAATCAGAGCATCTAACTTATGGGTATTGTATATTAGTTTACTAAAAACATGATTTTAAGTATTAGCATAACATTAATTTCTAACTAAATGAACATAGCCCAAAAAAGGTTTGCACACCAAGTTTTAGTAAACATTCATTTTTAACTAAATGAACATAGTTTCGGTTATACCTTCCTCAGTGTGCACACCGAAGAAGGAATAGTTGATAGTTGTAAACCTACTGTACTACTACTACTTTCGGCTGCTCCCGTTAGGGGTCGCCACAGCGGATCATCCGTTTCCATTTCTTCCTGTCTTCTGCGTCTTCCTCTGTCACACCAGCCACCTGCATGTCCTCTCTTACCACATCCATAAACATCCTCTTTAGCCTTCCCTTTTCCTCTTCCCTGGCAGCTTCAGCATCCTTCTCCCAATATACTCAGCATCTCTCCTCCACACATGTCCAAGCCATCTTAGTCTTGCCTCTCTTGCTTTGTCTCCAAACTGTCCAACCTGAGTGGTCCCACTAATATAATCGTGCCTTATCCTGTCCTTCTTCATCAGGCTCAATGAAAATCTTAGTATCTTCAACTCTGCCACCTCCAGCTTCACTTCCTGTCTTTTCGTCAGTGCCACTGTCTCCAAACCATATAACATAGCTGGTCTCACAAACATCTTGTAAACCTTCCCTTTAACTCTTGCTGGTACCCTTCTGTCACAAATCACCCCTGACACTCTTCTCCACCCACTCCACCCTGCCTGCACTCTCTTCTTCACCTCTCTCCTGCACTACCCGTTACTTTGGACAGTTGACCCAAAGTATTTAAACTCATGTGCATTTGTCACCTCTACTCCTTGCATTCTCACCATTCCACTGTCCTCCCTCTCATTCATGCATAGGTATTCTGTCTTGCTCCTACTGACTTTCATTCCTCTTCTCTCCAGTGTATACCTCCACCTCTCCAGGCTCTCCTCAACCTGCACCCTACTCTCGCTACAGATCACAATGTCATCTGCAAACATCATAGTCCACAGAGACTCCTGCCTGATCTCGTCCGTCAACCTGTCCATCACCATTGCAAACAAGAAAGGGCTCAGAGTCGATCCTTGATGTAATTCCACCTCCACCTTGAACCCATCTGTCATTCGACCTGCACATCTCACCATTGTCACACTTCCCTCATACATATCCTGCACCACTCCTACATGCTTCTCTGCAACTCCCGACTTCCTCATACAATACCACACCTCCTCTCTCAGCACCCTCTCATATGCTTTCTCTAAATCCACAAAGACACACTATTACTCCTTCTGGCCTTCTCTCTACTTCTCAATCAACATTCTCAAAGGAAACATCGCATCTGTAGTGCTCTTTCGTGGCATGAAATCATACTGCTGTTCGCTAATTGTCACCTCTTTACTTAACCTAGCCTCTATTAGTTTCCCATATTGTCATGTTGTGGCTGATCAACTTTAGACCTCTGTAGTTGCTACAGTTCTGCATATCGCCCTTGTTCTTGAAAATTGGTACCAGTATGCTTCTTCTCCACTCCTCAGGCATCCTCTCACTTTCAAAGACTGCATTAAAACAGGTAGTTTCCTTCCTTCGTGTCTAACCTCTCATACAACTCACCATATGCCTTTTCCTTTGCCACCTCTTTCTTCGCTTTATGCTGCATCTCCTTGTACTCCTATCTACTTTCGTCAACTCTCTGACTATCCCACTTCTTTGCCAACATCTTCCCCTGTATACTTTGCTGTACTTCCTCATCCTACCACCAAGTCTCCTTGTCTGCCTTCCTCTGTCCTGATGACACACCAAGTACCTTCCCAGCAGTCTCCCTCATTATTTCTGCAGTGCTTGCCCAGCCATCTAGCAACTCTTCACTACCACCCAGTGCCTGTCTTAACTCCTCCCTGAACTCCACACAACAGTCTTCCTTCTTCAACTTCCACCATTTGATCTTCGGCTCTGCCTTCACTCGCTTTCGCTTCTTGGTCTCCAAAGTCATCCTACAGACCACCATCCGAGCTACATTCGCCCCTGTCACCACCTTGCAGTCTCCAATCCCTTTCAGATCGCGCCTTCTACACAAGATATAGTCCACCTGTGTGCAATTTCCTCCACTCTTGTATTTCACCCTGTGTTCCTCCCTCTTCTTGAAATATGTATTCGCCACAGCCATTTCCATCCTTTTCACAAAATCCACCACCATCTGTCTTTCCACATTTCTCTCCTTGACACCATACCTACCCATCACCTCCTCATCACCTTCACCATCAGTCAGTTGGTTACCAACCATTTTGGTAACCGACTGACCGATGCAACAGTGACACTGTCAAATTCTGGTGCCATCTGTTTGAGAACAGCGAGGAGTACAATGAACTGAGCAAACTTGCAATACTCCTGCTCGCATTAAGCCCAGATACCTGCAGCTGTGAGCGAAGTTTCAGTCATATGAACGCTATTAAATATCAAACACGAAATAGACTTGGAGCATGCCACATTGATGCCTGTCTTAGGCTTGCCACCTGCCCATATACAACGGCCGACTTTATAGTCTCCAAGTTTTCATCATGACAAGGTAGGGCACTTTTTTTAACGATAGAAATACTATCATTTTAAAATCATCTAGCATATTAAAATATGTACTACGGCACATTGCAAGGTCTAGCATGCAATTATGTGTTTCTGGTAATGTTTGAACACTTCAAATTTTGTATGTCCATAGTAAAAAAAAAAATTTTTTTAAATCGCATTTTGACGAAAAAGTCCGTCACAAGCTGACACAGTGATGACCCCTGGTAGGATAACGCCGTTTCTTGTGGCAATTAGGGCTGCACGATATTAGGAAAACATGCGACATGCGATAACGTTGTTGAATATTGCGATGATGATATGACTCGTGATAAATTAAAAAAAAAATTGAAGTATACAGTTTTAATGTCTTTCTGCTTTAGGTTTGCTGCTAACACAGACCCTAGACATTGAACAGCCTATGCACACGGAATAAAAAAAAATGAAATGCATTATTCCCATTCTAGCAACATGGTTTTATGGGGGGGGGGGTGCACCTGGCTACAGCCGCTATATTGACAATGAACAAATACCACCAACTTCGTTGCATGGCAATACGGTTTCTTCATCACTTTAACAGAACATCTAGGCCTATTTAAAGCAGCTACTAGCAGTTTACATTATAAATAATTACGTAACAGTCTCACTTTAAAACCGATGTCTTAAAAGTTTTGCAGAGTGATAAACGAATGTTAGAATTTTAATTATTTATTTATTACATTATATTTTGTTGTTACTGAGGCGGAATCGGCCAAGTGACACTACCGCCTTTTTCCAGAAGGAGGCACTAAAGTCAACACAAACCCCTAGTAGTATGCAGAGTGTGAATCGTGCATAAACCACTTATCGCAGTTCAAGCAGTCTTTTGCGATGCGTATATCACACATGCTGGAGCCGACCCTGAGAGCAGGATAAGCGGTTCAGATAATGAATGAATGAATTAATGCATGGATGGATGGATATCACTCATGTTGATATCGCGGTGAAGGTAAATCTTCGATATATTGTGCAGCCCTAGTGGCAATATGACAGAAATTCCGATTCAGGTCAGAGAATCTGATTTGTCACAGTTAACGTTAGTTTAAGGCCATATCATATCTCGGTCTCGTTAGCTGAACATAATTACCTTTTGCCATTCATTTTATCTATGTATTTCTGCTACCAACGGAGAAAATAAAAACAGTAGTCCTGTAATGATCTGTGCCCTCTGGCTATGTTAACTTATAACATTAATGAAGCAAGGACGACTTCTCTCGTGCTGGGTGTTTATTCACCGACCGGATTCCGACTGACGTTGTTACGTACATCACGTGACTTTGTTGTGGCGCTACGGAAAGCCGTAAGGGACATTAGCAAATCAAATATTACTAGCAAATATTACATCTCCCTTTTTCTGAAAAGTGCTGCTTTCTCTGCAGAGATACAGACCACGTTGAGCACGTATATAAGCGAATAAAATCTTAATAAGAAAGAATATGAAAGTGGAACTCTTATATAACTGGACTGCAACAAAGTAGTGTAAAACATTTCCTTCACTGTCTAAATGTGACACCGTAATAACATTTCATCTTTTTTTTTTTTTTCATTTCATTACTGGTAACTGCAAACAGCAGGTAGGTACACAAGGTAAGTGAACGCTGTAAATATTTCTTTTCAAAACATAGCAGGTATAGTACAGGTTGGTGTAAAATTCTCTCTTTTTTTATCATTCATAAGTCAAGGATTTGTCTTGGTTTGATCGTGCGACCTGACCTCGTGGTGTAACCAGGCTGTGTGTCTGGTTGTCGCTGATTGTTCGTGTCTGGAGGTTCAGCATGCTCTTGCTGATGGGCTTGTGTGTTGTTGTTAGCGCTGGTAATAGTCTGCTGTGAAGTGTGTGTGTGTGTAGTGTGAGTGTTCACTCTGCTTTGTCGCAGGTGTTGACGGTTGCGTTGGTAGATCTGACCTTCTTTGGTTTGGATGTGGTAGCTCCTGTCTGTGTTCGCTGGTCTTTCCACAGTTGCAGGTCTCCAGGATCCATCCTCCTGCCGGAAGCGGATTGGTGTGCCTGCGGGCAGGTGGGGCAGAGGTTTGGCTGTTCGGTTGTAGTATGCCTGCTGGCGCTGTTGACATACCTCTCTCCTTTTGTGAACATCCTCCTGACTGGCGATCTGTGGCTGCAGGTGTTTTGCTGTTGATGGGAGAATGGACCGCAGCCTCCGACTCATCAGTAGCTGTGCCGGTGATTTCAGGTTGTCCACCGGTGTGTTGCGATACTCCAGTAAGCTCATGTAGGGGTCTTTGTTCTCAGCTTTGGCTTTGTCCAGGATGCGTTTGGCCGTCTGGACAGTCTTCTCGGAGAGGCCGTTGCTCTGTGGGTAGTGGGGGCTTGTGGTGGTGTGTGAGAAACCCCATGTCTGTGAGAAGTTGCGGAACTCACCAGAGCTGTAGCACGGACCGTTGTCGCTGATGATAGTCTCGGGGATTCCGTGTCGAGCCATTGCTGCTTTCAGCTTCATGATGACGGCAGATGAGGTGCAGCTGTAAAGTCTTTCTAGCTCGAAGAATCTGGAGTAGTAGTCCACAGTGACTATGAAGTCCTGTGAGTTCCATGTGAATAGGTCTGTGCCTATCACTTGCCACGGCCGCTCGGGTATGGCGTGTGACATCATTGGTTCCTTTGCATTTGCGCTGCGCCGTTCTTGGCATATGCTGCAGTCTGCTACCGCATCCTCGATCTGTTTCCCCATGCCAGGCCAGAACAGTAAGTCTCTTGCTCGGCATTTGCTTTTTTCCACGCCAAGGTGGCTGGCATGGATGCGCTGTATCATGTCCTTGCGAAGCTTTTGGGGGACAATGATTCTCTCACCTTTGAACAGGATACCGTCCATTTCTGAGATTTCTGCTCTGTGGTTCCAGTATTCCTGGATGCTGGGCGGGCACTTTTTCTTTGTGTCTGGCCAGCCAGTGAGTGTGGCTCGTCTGAGTGCGGTGAGCTGTGGATCTTGCGCTGTTTCCTGCTTGATTTCTGTGAGTCTTGTGTCGCTCACAGGGATGTTGCTGAGGACTGTGTGCACTTGGGCCTCCATCCCTTCCTGTAGGTCACTGTCGTGGTGTTCTATTGACTTGCGTGACAGTGTGTCGGCCACCGGTATGTCCTTACCGGGGCGGTGGATGATTTGGATGTCGTATTTTTGGAGCGCCAGGATCATCCGTTGCAGCCGGGGTGGTGTTGCTGCCAGTGGCTTTTTTAGTATTGCCTCCAGAGGCTTGTGGTCTGACTCCACAATCACTTTTCGTCCATACATGTACTCGTGGAACCTCTTGCAGCCGAAGACCACAGCGTAGAGCTCCTTCTCTATCTGTGCGTAGTTTTCTTCAGTGCTGTTGAGTGACTTGGACGCATAGGCAATTGGTTTGCCATCTTGGAGCATGACAGCCCCAAGGCCACTTTTGGATGCATCCACTTGGAGTCGCAGCTCTTTCTGCGGGTCGAAATATGAGAGTACTGGACCTGGGTGCTGTGTAATGAGATTCTTCATCTCTTGGAACGCCTTGTCGTGGACTGCATCCCACACAAACTCACTGTCCTGTTTCAGAAGCTGTCTGAGGGGTGAGTTTATCTGTGAGAGGTGTGGAGCAAATCTGGCGAGGTAGTTGATCATGCCGAGGACTGTCTCCAGCTCTGCTTTGTTCTGTGGGGGTTGCATGTCCTTGACCGCCTTCACCTTGTGTGGGTCTGGTTTGATGCCTTCGTGTGAGAGCGTGTGGCCGAAGTAGCTTACCTCGGACACGCATATGTGACACTTGTCGGGGTTGAGCCTCACCCCTCGCTCCCTTGTGCGCTTCAGCATCGCTCTGAGACGCTGGTCATGTTCCTCTTTAGTCTTGCCGAACACTAGTATATCGTCCACTATGGCCGTCACACCGTCCAATCCTTCATATGTTTCATCCACGCGTCTCTGGAACTCGTCTTGAGCGGACACGATTCCGAATGGCAGTCTGAGGAAACGATACCTGCCAAACACTGTGTTAAATGTCGTCAACATTGAGGATTCAGTGCTCAGTTTGATGGCCCAATAGCCTGACCGCGCGTCTAACACGCTAAAGTACTCGGCTCCAGCAAGCTTTGTGGTGGCGTCCTCCAGCGTGGGGAGGGGGTAGTGAGGTCGTTGTATCACTTTGTTAAGAGCTCTGGGGTCTAAACACACTCTAAGTTTGCCTGTCTTTGGCTTCTCAACAATGACGAGTGCGTTCACCCATTCTGTGGGTTCTGTTACCTTACAGATTATGCCGCCTTTCTCCATGCTGTCAAGCTCGTCCCTCAGTTTGCTGCGTAGGGCGATGGGGATTCTGCGTGGCGGGCAGACGACCGGCGTTGCATCTGGTGTGACGCGGAAGGTGCACTCGCCTGGGAACTCTCCTATTCCTTGGAAAACATCTGCATACTCATCCATTATGCTCTGTGATGTGACATTGTTTTCCTTGCTCACAGCCATCACTATTTTTACCAAGTTTAGGTCACGGCATGTTTTCATTGCCATGACTGGTGGGGCGTTTGTGTCAATGACGTAAAAGTCCAGCATCATTGCATTGTCTCTGTACTTACATTTGAGTTTGCATGTGCCTTTCACGCTCAGCGCGCCTCCTCCATATTCAGTGAGTCTGTGTATTGCTGGTTTCAGAGTCACATTTTTGAACAGCGCCTGGAACAGGTTGGTGGGAATAGTATTGGCCTGTGCCCCAGTGTCTAGTTTAAACTTTACCTTCTGTGGAGGTGTGCCAATTCCAACCTCTACGTAAGCCTGCTCGTTGCTTTTTCCGTTGTTCTCTATTGAGATGCAGTCTATGTACAGCTCTGTCTGTTCTCCCACAGCGGTGCTCTCCACTGTAATGTTGTCGAAGTACAGTTCTTCCTGCTCTCTGTCAGTGGTGTACTCTTCTGGGTTCTCTCCGACGGCATGTACTGTGCTGCGGTAGTACTTTGTCTGTCCCTGGGAGCTAGACTTGCATACTTTAGCAAAATGATTGAGCTTCTTGCATTTAATGCATTGTTTACCCTTAGCTGGGCAAGTGGCTTTAGCGCCGTGTAGCCCTCCACAATAGCTACACGCCCTGGCGGCGGTGCTAACGTCCCTTTGTCTGAAGTTAGCGTTAGCTGCTTTGGGTGCGTTCGGTTTGTAAGTCTTTCTGCCTATTGCGTGCACCGTTTCATGTGTGCTGCCCTGGCCCATAAACGTTAGCTGTTGCTTTGCTAGCTCGTGTGAGCGGGCTACATCTATGGCTTTTTCTAGCGTTAGCTCAGCTCCCTGGCTAAGTAGCTTTTCTCTCACTCTGGGTGAGTTGGTGGCAAACACGATGCGGTCCCTGACCATCTCGTCGGCATTTGGGTAGCCACAGTCTTTGACTAGGAGCTTTAGCTCAGTTACAAATCGTTCGAAGGATTCACTCTCTCCCTGCATCTTTTCATGAAATTTATATCTGGCATAAATCGGGTTTGCTTTGGGGGTGATGTACTCAGTGTACTTATCGTAGTACGTTTCTAGCTTCTTGGCTTGTTCTCCGCTGAGTGTCCAAGTGTTGTGCACATCGCGCCCTTTTTCCCCTATCCAGAGCAGGAGGTAGCTGCATTTCTCCTCTTCATTCTTCCCGCGCAGGGGGCCCGTGAACATTAGCTCCGTTGTTTGTCGAAATCGTCTCCATGCTTCAGGTAAGTTCGCCGATTCCCAGTCCATCCGTGGAGCTGGAACGCCGTACGAATCCATATTGGGTATTTAAACTCCGCTACTCTGACACCATGTAATGATCTGTGCCCTCTGGCTATGTTAACTTATAACATTAATGAAGCAAGGACGACTTCTCTCGTGCTGGGTGTTTATTCACCGACCGGATTCCGACTGACGTTGTTACGTACATCACGTGACTTTGTTGTGGCGCTACGGAAAGCCGTAAGGGACATTAGCAAATCAAATATTACTAGCAAATATTACAAGTCCCACCTCAATTGTCACGTATAACGTTACTTATTTCCGATGCTGTTAGCTAGCTGCAAGTTTGGTGTGAGCTAGCACCTTATTGATAGGTAAAATCACATGCCTTCAGTAGCATTCGCAACTGATTTGTGACTAAAACGTCAAACTGAACTAACTTGGTTACACATGTAACGTTATTGCAGACAATCAGCTCGATTACTTAAAAAAAATAACCAAATACGATTAAATACCAGTACACAAACTTGCCGGACTTACCAGAGCTGAGACGTTCAGTGAAATGTGTAGACCACGCCCCCTCTTGGTTCGTCGCATATTGATTGGTAACGAAGGTCAAAGGTCATATGATGACGATGCACCGGAGACACCAGATTGCCTTTATTTACACGACCGCTAGAGGTCGTTTAACTTTAAAACGTAACTATATAGATCGTAATAAGCTGCTTGTTTAAACGACCCGGGGTCGTTTTTTTGGTGGAGGTCAGTCTGAACTTTGAAAAGGGGAGCTATAACACCACCCTGCCCCCCCCCCAGCTCTGCTTTCCTCCTCCCCTCCCGTAACGGGCTAAATTTACGTTGTCGTTGATCTTTGCATGTAAGAAGTGTTTTCAGCAAATCTCTTGGTTACACTAACGTTGTTGCCGTGAATCAATGTGTACTTAAAATTTAAGTATTTATAAATATCGCTCAGTAAAATGCATCACGGTTGATATGCGCGTAAAAAAATGTTTTTTTCCCCCAGCGAATCTCTCCGTTAAACCAACACGTGAAGCACTTTTCTACCTAGAGGTGATTATTAATTAATATGAACGCTACTTAGTCTATCCACCTCTGCTGGATCCGTAGTAAAGTAATTCCTTCACATTTTCACATAGACCAGAGCAACGTGACGTCAGCTCGAAGTAGTTTTGGCGGACGCACTCCTTTTGAGGTGAGAACAACGCGGTAAAATTGATTGACGCAAACAGGCTGCATTTTATAGCGCTTTTCTAGTTTACCAACCCCTCCAAGCGTTTTACAGCGTATGCCTCACATTAACACACACATTCAAACACCGATGGCGGAGGCTGCTGTGCAACGTGGTCATCAGGAGCATTCTCCGCAGGAGCCGGGGATCGAACCAGCGACCTTCCGGTTACTAAACGACCCGCTCTACCTCCTGAGCCACGCTGCTCCCTAATGGAGATGGTCGCCCTGCCTAAAAGTTGCTGTGTTGTGTCCTGCACCATCAACAATAAAACACAACCACATTACTTTCTCCATGCCACCGAGTAAGGACACGGAGAGGGGAAAAAGACGGATTTTATGGCTTCGGGCTATTGGGAGGGAGGACTCCAAGTGAAAACTTTGGCACCCCGATAGCAAATTTGTGTCTGCAGCAAACACTTCATCACTGGTAAGTAAACGTCTAGTCTACATTTTATAATTATCATTTTTTTAATTTTGAATATTGTACACAATAGGATATACAATAAAGACTGAAAAGCAAAGAAATCGGTAGACGACCTCAGGCAATCCAATATCAGCGCAGTGGCGGCAGTGCAACGCTGAAGGGCTCCACGCCTTGAGGATCTATTTATTCGATGATCCGTCGTATTGTGTCCTGCTGTACCACAAGTCCCGTTTTATCGTGTAACCGGTTATTTTCTTGCCCGGTGCGGGATTCGATACGGGGTGTACTGCACCACAAGGCGACATCACTAACCGCTCAGCTAAAGGGTCAGACCCGTTAGCTAGGGGCTAACGTGTCTTATTAGTAGTTTACAGTCGTCACCCTCCCCGGAAGCGCGCCCTCGCGCTTTGTTCTTCCCGCGCTCCGAAGAGGCTTCTGAGGATCTGCACACTTCCGGATCCCACCGCTGCCACCAGTGTAACCGGTTATTTTCTTGCTCGGTGCGGGATTCGATGCGGCGTGTACTGCACCACAAAGCGACATCACTAACCGCTCAGCTAAAGGGTCAGGCCCATTAGTTAGGGGCTAACGTGTCTTATTAGTAGTTTACAATCGTGTCTCTCCATTGCATTGTAGTTCCTGATGCACAAAAGCGATCGTCTCCTATGTTGTTTTCTTCTGAACAGGCCCAGTTCACGGCCATGCTTCTTCAATGTCTGGATGCTTATGATAATATGGTGATTCTGGGTTAAAATCACGAGTATTTCCTTATTGCTAAATCCGATTGCAAAGTATAATTTGATTTGGTTATCCAGTGCATGCATAATACGCAGCAAGCGGAGGCGTCTGGGGTGTGATGAGGTTGCTCCAACAAAGTGAAGCGATGTGATTCCATGACCAAAAAAATAAGAAAAAACATTCCCCCGTTTTTTTCTCGTAAATTTGGGACTTTAATCTCGGAAATTTCGAGTTTTTTCTCTGAATATTACCCCCCTCTCCTGGCTCTTTTTTGTTTTTTTTGTTGTTTTTTTTTTGGGGTACCTCCACCGGCCCCAATACGCCGTGGAAAGCTCCCGGATGGTTGCCCTGGAGACGCAACGTGTCTCAGTTCATAAACACGAGGTTTTTACGGGCCGTAAAAAAGATACTGAAATGAGAAATTCATCGTCATTATGACTTTCTTCTGGGGGGGGGGGATACTTTTATTTCACATCTTTTAACAAGCTCTGCGGTCAACCTATTTCTAAATGACCCAGCGTGTGGTTTCTTTAACGTGTCTTTTGATTGACTTTAATTATATAGAGAGCAGATGAAGGAAGTCACTCATTTATAAACTCGTTATGATTTTATTCTAAGCTTTATATTACTATTGCATTTCCCGTTACTTTTAACGTGCAACTCGTAGTGTTGGCGTGAGTTTATGCTACTTTATCTAAGACATAAGCAGTCGAAAATGACTCCTATCAAAATCAGTACTGACGGTGGCCGTGTGTTAAATCAAAAGTTGTCTTTAAACCCCTTATTCTCGACATTGTGCTGCATCTAAGGACGTGAATATGCAGCTCGGTGCGCCGCGGCCGAACATGTACGTCGGGTCACGTGTTTCTCATGTAAGTCGGGAGGTCCTGTGTCTTTAAGATACGCTCGGGTCCCGGCTCGGGTCCTGGCTCGGGGCCCAAACAAAAAAGTTCATTTCCCATTTTCTAGCCGCATGGAAAAGTCTCCGGTACCTTCTGATGAGGACGGGCGCTTTCATTCAGAAAGCGGCGACACCGACTGTGCCAGCCGCCCTCGACCCCGTCAGCGTCACCCGGACATTTTATTCCTTCTTTGTCTCGGGTGACACAACCGAAAAGTCCGTTCTCGTGGTGGCCGTCCGGTGAGGAGCAGCCGAGGTACGACTTTACACTCCTTCTTCGCAGCGTGGCGGCTGTTTGTCTGTCAGGTGGTGCCGCTACATGGACCGTTATGTGTCCGCACGGCAGTCAGCATCTGACCATACAAGGTGAACTTGACGTTTTGTTGATGCAAAAAAAAAGAAAGAAGCATGCCTCACTCTTAGTTTTTACATCCTCCGGCTTCTGGACAACGTCATATGACTCATGTGGGCTTTACGTTTCTGTGACTTGTTGAAAGACCTGGTCACTACTGTAACTGGGGCTTTGCCTTTTTTCTTTCTCTCTTTCTTTTTCTTTTTTTTTTTTTGCAGGAACACAATGCTCTTGTTCATTTGACATACATACATACAGTGGAGCCATTCTAGTTGTTTTCAACTTTCGGGGGAACAGTATTGTAATACTGCAATGGATCTGTTTTGTTAATGCTATTGTGGCATAGACTTAATAGGGTTACATAAAGTCCTCATTTGCCAACATTAGATTCGCTTCTTGATGGAGGAATTGGAAAAACAGAGATTTGGATGGAATGAACTTAGGAACCAGCAGCGAAGTTGGAGGATTACATATTTCTCCCTGGTGATTTGACAGTGAACCCAAAAAAATGGCATGTCTTTGATAACCTGTTCGGCCTCAGAACCATGCAGTGGAGGTTTCACGCTGAACTGCATGGACATGGCTGTATAAACAGGATGTTGGCGTTTGCAGACTTGTACACACGTTCTGCAATGCCATCACAGACTGATGCCCTTGCTGAATGGACAGTTTGTGCAGAGGGCCCAGCGGCAGTGCTGTTGATGTAATAAATGCATCCAGAGTTTTCCTGTAAACACCATCTGGTCTGACTGGTTTGTTATTTTGGACATGGAGGTTTCGTCATACGAATTGTGTTTCTTGAGATTTTCTGGGAAGATGAGGTCACTTTGAGACCCGCCCTGAGGCCCGGGCCCGGGCCCAGCCAGCGGAACAGGAAAAGACGGGTGGAAGAGGTTCAGCAGTGGTTCCCTAAGCGTCACTTGCAGAAAGGAACCCATAGTCCCCAGGAACATGTATTTCCATTAGGCTTCGAGCACAAACCTTTGCTATCTGTTGAACATTTTATACAAAGCTTGTTTGCATGCAGATCGTTTTTCATTGATTTTATTTTAAAATATGACGTTTTGTTGATTAACACTGGCTCACCGTGGAATGTGGCTGGAATGGGAACCATTTCCTGCTGGCCAAGATCAACTAAGAAGTAGGAATGAATGACTTGTCACTTCCTTTCCAAAACCCTTAAAGGGGTAGTAAACCTTCTTGTTATGTTTTTGGAGCTGAAAATATGAATGTACGGGCTTAGGATGGTAGAACTGATTGCCCTCATGATAAATTCAGTAAAAAGCAAGATGCATCACCTAGCCACTATGAGGGAGTAAATCCATGTTTTCTTACTTCATGGACAAAATGCACATTAAAATAACCTGCCTCCGTATTGCCTACTTAACATGGGGCCATCGAAGAAGCTGAGACCCATGTGATGTAGGCGACATGGCGTCCAGTGCGTTACACTGAAATGTGAGGCGAGTAGAAAAGTGACATGGTGGCGTTAGCCAACTGAAGTCTCTGGAGAAGCTTGGGCATGTTGCTCCACTACAGCACTGCCACCTTCAGCCCTGCACCACCGTCCTCTATATCTATACCGTTTTTTTTCCAAAATGTGAGTAGGTGGAGACAAGCTTCAAAAACAAATGCCAACTTGCTCTTTAAACCCAACGTCCTGACCTTCCTTCACCAAACACAAAGGCAGATATTGAGCACAATTATCCGCTGTGTGACATGTTTATTTTCTGTGTCATCTGTCGATAAGTTTTAGGAGCAGATGACACAAAACACATGATTTTAGTTCAAGACTTGCATTCTGACCTGGGGCAGCTCGCACATTGGGTCCTACAGGCTTGACTTTGAGGGCCAGCTGAGACGGAAGTGATGGTGTGTGTGTGTTTTGGGGTGGGGGTTTGAATCAACACAGGACTGTTTCTCAGCCTCGTTTTGCTCATGGTCTCTTGCCTCTCAATGGAATGGCAGGCTGGAGTTAGACCACAGAGTTAGAGGGCAGCAGACAAACATGATTCAGCCAAGGTAAAACCCATTGTGTTGAGTCTGGCTGTGGAGAATCATGGTCTCCTCTGCTTCCTTCAGAATGAAAGCCACGACTGAATTCAACTGTGTAACGGAAAACACCGACTTTTCCAGTATTGCTTAGTGTAAATGAAAAATGGCCTTCGCTCCACATTAGAATAACCTACACTTTCATATAAAATGTGTTTGGATATTCATCACAAAAGCAACATGATTGCCTTCGTTAGATAGTGGGTCCTAATACAAATCATTTTACGAAGAACTGTATAAATGAATTGGCAAAAATGAATGCATGTTCCAACTTAAAATACGCCATGTAATCTGCTTTGCAGATGGTCATTTGGTAAATTTAAACCTTTGAACCATACAAAGTTAATGGAATTTACCTGGCAGGATGTGAATCTAAAATATAATCAAAGATTGCATGAATTGAAATGAATATTTATATTAGTACACAGATGAGGCTGGTCGTGACTCTTGGAGGAGTGATATGAAACAGACGGAGCCACTGGTAAGCTTAAGGAGACACAGATGTGGGATTTGTAGAGTAAACCTCTTTGTTTGATGGACTATGCTGTACACGGAGATTGCATTCTGTTGCACTGCTGTTTTACTTAATTGCCATAACTGACCACCAACTTGTGATTAGCCAAGAGGCATTACAAAGCACAACAATAACTCCCGGTCTGCTCTGCTGTCTCTGAGCACCCAATAAACCAGACCATATTAGACAGAGTAAATAACGAGCCGTTGACATTCATTTCAGTTAAATGAAATTAACACCTTTGGGTGCTCTGGCTGGCGCCAACAGTAAAGAGACACCCATGGTAGATGGATTGCCAATAGGTATGAATGAGCGAGTGAGTGGTTGGTTATGTGTGTGTGGGGGCCCTGTGATGGACTGACCACCTGTCCAGGGTTTCTCCCTGCCTACCACACAATACTGCTGGAATAGACTCCACTCCCCTACAACTCTGGACTGGAGTTTTGAGGGGCTGGGAAAGTTTTTCAGTGTTGTTTTTTTTCTTCCTGAAAGTGGCGTGTGTTTGAGACTTATTTTGCAAAATTACAGACTTCAATGAACGATGCCTGCAATACTGGTCTGCCCTGCCCGTGACCATAATAGAAAGCTTTCCAAAAATTTTCTATGCTCTAAGGTTGGGAGAATAGCTTAATTATGCAAGGAGTGGCTCTCGCCGTGAACATACTATTATAGTGTGGTCATCTGCAAAAGAAAAAAAAAGATTCTATAGCACATCAAGATACAGCTTTCAAAGTACACCAGTAGGTGTCAGGCTACACCTGAGGACAGAAAGTCCCAGGAGCTGATGTGTTCCCTCAGTACCAGGAACCCTGTGGCCACATTACTGGAAGTCACACAGAATGAGTTTTCATTGAACTCTCCCTTCCTAGACAGTATAGGTATGTCTGGATCTAGATACTGCATACGGTCTACTAGGCTATTTTAGAATGGTTTCTAGATCCATATAAGCAACGGAGTATATTTTTATTTGATGATATTCATTAACTCGAAATACTGTAAAGTAAGTAGGCAGACTATCTGCACACAGTCATTTTCTTTCATTTGGAAATCACTTCGCAATTGGCAATGTGAACAAGAACCTGCTTCACTCCAAAATGCACACAGCATTCTTACAAGATAACACCGTTGTTACAGAAAAATTCCTCTATTATCTTTATACATCACACATATTTACCTGCAACTATATGACAGTTTCATACTGTGTGTTGTGTGGGTGTGAGTGTTTGGACAGGTATGGTGTGCAGTGTGAGCGTGACTTCTCCTTGCCCTCCTGCCTTTGAGCTATGTGATGCTCAAAGCGGGGCAAGAGAAAAGTTGGTAATTGTTGCCGTTATTGTTATTGTTTATCGGCTGCGCAGTAGCGTCGTTTTCTGGTGACTTCCTGGTGAAACCGCTGACCAGATCAGAAACAGATCTCACAACAGAAGTTGTACCTGTGTTTTCATGGACCCACTTTTTCATGACATTTGTGACCTCCCCTCTCTAATCCTCTTAGGTTCAACCAAGACACTGAACTTCCCAAACTGGTGGTGAAGGACTTGCTCCCCTTCTGACTAGAAGGAGCATTTCTTAACCGTTTGACTGCAGTTCAGAAGTAACAAAGCCTCAGCCAACATGCAACCTGTTCTTTATGGGAAATGTGATGCTTGTCCCACTTACTTCACTGTTTAATATCAAAGTAACTAAGTACAAAGTAACTAAGTACGGTAGCGCAGTGGTTAGCGCGGTCACCTCACAGCAAGAAGGTCCTGGGTTCGAGCCCCAGGGTAGTCCAACCTTGGTGGGTCGTCCCGGGTCGTCCTCAGTGTGGCTCCGGTTTCCTCCCACAGTCCAAAGACATGTAGGTCAGGTGAATTGTCCATAGGTATGAATGGGTGTGTGCGTGTGTGTGTGTCGGCCCTGTGAGGCCTGGCGGCCTGTCCAGGGTGTCTCCCCGCCTGCCGCCCAATGACTGCTGGGATAGGCTCCAGCATCCCCGCGACCCTGAGAGCAGGATAAGCGGTTTAGATAGTGGATGGATGGATGGAAATTAAGATAAACTTTTAACATGGTCAACTATTCATAAGCATATCATCCTCACATCCTAATTTTTGCACAAGATGAGAAGGACGTGGAGAGCCATCTGAACACGATCCAGACAATCTGTTAGCTTTGAACTGACACATCAGGGAGGCTTGCTACCAGTGTCCATCTGTCACGTCACTTAAGATGCTTCAGATTCAAGGAAACCTTTACGTCCCAAACAGCTTGTTTCCTCTGGCTTGTAAAAAGAGATGATGAGCACGAGTATACTCACACACAAACAAATCAAGCAAATTTTATGAATTTCATTTATCGTAAAGGACTGCAAAAATGTAATTAGAACGACTTTGATCACAGGTAGATTCTTAGTATCCAAATAAGAGTATTGGTTACTCTTTTAACCAAGCCTGTATAGCAAATAATTTGATGACTTGTAGCAAATATTTTGATATTTGCTACAAGTTATCTTACAGTATGAACCAAAACCAAAACCAATGAGACACCTAAATGATTACTTAGTGTTCCATGTGTATGACACAGATCTAGAAACTGATCAGCCATCAGCCGTAGTTACTGTCTTATTTGTCTGGCCAACACTCGCAGCAAAAAGACTGAACCGTAACCTGTCGTGATTAGCCCACAGTGGAGAACAGTAGCCGAGTGTTCCTCTGAATCGCAGAGGGCCCGCAGTTAGAAGAACTGGTTGATCGAGATCTCTCGGAGCCAAGTCTCCCTTTATCTTCACACAAAGCAGAATGAAATCGCTCTTTATCTCATGACTCTCAGTATGACTCACAGCAGACTATTTTTACAGCCGAGACTTGGTCCCCATTCACACGGCCACGCATGCAAACAATGCATACACACTAATTAATACAATTCTTAGTGATCCATGCAAACGGATCCCACACGGGATTGCAGACTATCCACCTGGAGGACATAGGGGAGGGGAAATCTAACAACGCGGCCACAGGAAGAGAAAGCAGGGAAAAGAGAGGGAGTGACGGAAAGGAGGTGTGAACCAACTGACAAGAAACTGATCTATGATCTCCCACAAGACACTACAGTGCTACTTCGAGCAGGATAGTCAGCACCGTACAAGACAGAATGCTTATTAGCTGAAGGAAACACACACAACACATTCACACACACTGGACGCGGTGTCAGGTAGACCCAGGAGTTCCCTTGTTGGGACACAGGAGAGGTCAAAATGGGTGGCTCTTTCAGCCAGCAGAAGAAGTCAAGTGGTCAAGCCGACACGACAAGTACAAATAGCAGCACGTGAGTCAAATCTCTCATCCAGATCCTGTTGTTTTTAGTTCTACGGTGCACCCAAAAATTATACCCTATCTTACGAATCTTTTGGTTTTGCTCAAAGATGACAAGTATGGGTGCAGACCTGAATTTCCCCTGCGCAACATTGTTATGAGGCTACTTTAAGTCCAAAAGTGCTGTTGGTTTGAGTACTGTCGCGTATGTTTTGGTAGTTTGTATGCGTTACAGGTTTACAAGACTACCCTTTTTGATCAGCACTATATGATAACTTTGGTTTTTTTGCATTAATAAATGTAGTACATCAGCTGCACACCATTCAATATATTGTGCTTTAGTGTTGACCATCATCCTGCAGGTTCAGTTTAACTTAAACTTTGCGTTGTGATTGGCAGGTCGATATTTTCTGTTCAAGCGTATGCCTATGCACATGTGCAAATAGTCACACACCCTCAAAATGAAAAGATATACGACCTTAGACCACATACTGTCAAGTATATTTGCTGACGGGCATTACGAGTGTATGCACGTATATGTGGTTGCGTATTTAAAGAAACACACCTTTAGTAGGATATGATCTTAATCATGAAATTGAATGGGACTCAAAATAGCAGTTTTGACACTTGATGTGTACCAAGAAAAATTAATGCAATGTAACTCAGTTATGAAGCTTTCAAAATGGATCCAGTTGCCTCACCAGAGCATAGTCTCACTGTGTGAAATGTGTCGTCACTGTGTAAATATTTGCTTGAGGCTATTCGTGTCTTCTTTAGGCACAGTAGCAGCTTTGCCCTCAGCAGGCTAGACTACAAGAGTCATGTACAAACTGTTGTTAAGCCGTCCTTCTTCATTTGACCGTTTCCATCTACAGTCACAGACACTTTGGTGAGGGAGAATACTGGCAGACACATTTGATGATCTCTGTAGAACAACTCCAGTTTATTCAGCAGTGCACTGGACAACAAGGCTTCTAGCCAGACAGCAAACAACAGTCAAGTGTTTATCACGCTTTACCACTTGTTCAAGTGTTGTCTAAAAAGGACTTTTGTGACTGGACTGTCAGACAATCTTATTAACATCTCAGCATCTGTACTAAAAACACAAATCAAAACAAACTTAACTGTGCCAACAGATCATCAGTTTTATTACATATATCTGGAAAATTGGTTGCTGGAGACTGAGTCAGAAATGCTAGGTAAAACTGCAATAAGCTGACATAGCAAAAAAAAAAATATTGGACAGTAACTGTCTGGTAATCACCGCTTACTTTAGCGACAGGCATGGACGTGAATACTGGGGTGGCATCCAGTGCTTTACCTGTGCCCCCATCCATAGGGTTAGTGGTTGTGTCAGGAAGGGCATCCGACATAAAATTTTACCAAATCATGCGGATTGACAAGACCATACCAGATCGGTCGAGGCCTGGGTTAACAATGACCGCCATTGGTGCTGTGGCGACCCCTGAGAAACAGGGACCAAGCCGAAAGAAGAACTGTCTGGTAATCCCTGCTTAGTGTCATTTGCAGCTATTGCATGACTTGGTCACTTATCAACCTCATGCACATACAACCTATTCAGTCGGTGTTAGTGGGAGCCGTTTGGTTGTCGCTATCAAACACCGTGAGCGTGGCCTTGGCCTCAGTCTCCTCTGCTCTAACCCAGGATCTGGGCGACCTATCCTTGTGCGTCTTTAGAGGTACGTCAGCCTGACAGGAGTCCGCGAACCTCTCCCGGGCCTTCTCCCAGTTCTTCTGAGTTTTGAGTCGTGTCAGAGAATTATGCTCCACAGACATGGTAGTGCCAGCTCCCAAACCAGACTGGGATTTCCTGACTTTCAACTCAATCTGGAAAGGAGAAAAGGGACAAGTGGGACAAAAAAGAAAAAAGAAAAAAAGAATTAAGAATGAATATAGGTTCATTTCATTTAAAAATATACATCCATCCATCCATTATCCAAATTGCTTATCCTGCTCTCAGGGTCGCAGGGATGCTGGATCCTATCCCAGCAGTCACTGGGCGTCAGGCAGGGAGACACCCTGGACAGGCCACCAGGCCATCTCTCTCTCTCTCTCTCACACACAAACACACACACACACACACACACACACACACACACACACACACACACACACACACACACACACACACACACACACACACACACACACACACACACACACACACACACACACACACACATCCAATAAAATTTTCATCCACATCAAAGGCTGATCCAGATTGTCATGAATGGTCTTACTGGGTCTTTCATTCCAGATCCATCTTTGCCAAGACCCTCTCCTTTTTTCCAGCCCATCTTTTCCAACATCTTGCGCCCCTTGTTGACTTCACTGATCTCCCTTTAGAAAAATCAAAGATTTTGTGACATCATATACTGGAAAAACGGCCATTATATAACCTTACTTGTTATTAAGTTTCAGTCTTGAATGGTGGACTTACACATGAACGGAAGAAGGGGCATCATCTCGTTGGAAAACACCCTCGCTGCCCACCGTTTGTCTTCGTGACTCCGCTCTGTCCTTGTATTTGGGATTCCTCAGGGCTTTGGCCTCCTCATATTCACTGCTCTGTTCACAGAGGGACAAGAAGGCAGAGATGACCGGGTACCGAAAGAGAAAAGGGAATTAAAACTTGTATTGAGGTTTTGCTGGTCTTGATAGCACTTACCTGCAGGCCATACTTAGCCTTCATTTGCTTTAGCTCCTTCTGTCTGAGTGCTTCCTTGTCTTCTTTGGCTGGAGTAGGGCCTTTGTAAAAGCAAAGTTATTTTAAAGTAAATTAACTTTAATAAGATGGGATGCTGTGGAATGGCAAATGAGTTTGGGTAATATGACAAGATACATTTTCGCTGAAGCTCAAAACTACAAAAACTAGTTCAAATAACAATTACCAATGTCTAGTAAAAGAGCAGTAATGAATAATAGTGAAGTTTATCTTTTCATTTTACCAGCTCAAAAGGAAGACACATTGAGACACAGAGCAAAACTCCTGGAGTTGGTAGTGGTGAAGCAGGCAATTTCACTTAAAGGTGCTATGTACGATATTCAGCACCAGCATCTCAGACCAAATCAAAACAAATCTCCCCCTCCCTCCGTGTTCTTGGCTATTATTTCATTCAGTTCAGTTGGAATACTTGGTAAGGAGCTATTTCTTCGATCTGCCAAGTGACCTAAAGCCATGTACGTAATTATTAGCTTGCTAGCTACCCTGCTAACGGTAGCTAACAAGGGAATGTGACTTCATTTTTCTGACCAGGACGCCATTACTCCACTATCGCTTTACATAGCAAATAGTTTGCTGCTATATTAATGTTCGAAATCTCATATATATAGCACCTTCAATGTGGTGACACTAGTCGCCAGTAGTGCTGAATAAATTAGTCGATCGACAGAAAATTAATTGTTTACAATTTTTTTAGTCAATTAATCATTTGAGTCATTCATTAATTAACACCAAAAATGTGTTGGTTGCAGTTTCATAAATGCTAAAATTTGCTTGCCTTCCTCTAATTTGTATCATTATGAAATGAATACTTGAGGTTTCTTTTGGCTGTTTGTCAGACTAGGTAAACACATTTAAAAGGTCACCTTGAACTCTGGAAACTTAAGAACGGCATTCATCAGTATATTTTGACTTTTAACAGTATAATAAATCGATTAATTGAAAAAATACAAGATAGATTTGTCAATTATGAAAATAACCATTAGTTACAGTCCTGGGTGCTGGACTCAAAAGACGGTGGTGTGGTGAGAAAAAAGAAACTGATTTTTGTTAGTTGTACCATGATAAAGAAAATAAATAGCAGATCAGGCATTCCTTTAAAAATTATTATTGTTTAGTGCTTTATTGTATTGCGATAATTATTAGTGTCTATGTTCACTTACTTCCAAAGTAGCTGCTATGCCCAATTAAGTTTGGGTTTTCTGAGGAAGTCACAAAATTCAACACTCCCCTTTATGTACATAAAAAAGGTGGAAAAACAAAACAAAACGGAAGACAGACCAGTTGGTCTAAGTTCAAAGCTCATGAACCTCTTAAAAACAAACATTTTTAAGACATAGTGATTAGCATTTTGCCACTTGTGGCTTGTAAACACAGTTTGAAACGGTGGCCCTTCCTCCGTTGCTCAACGAGATGCTAAGCCCACAACTCTTTTTATCCCCATCCTGTCATTTACTGCTCACCAACAGTGGAAAGCCAGCCCCGGGTTCACTCCGTTTAGGAGTGAGCACCGTCTGCTTAGCATTTCACCTCATTTCTGTTTTTTAGGGGCTGTGTTTACCCATTAGATATCATTTCACTCGTAACAATCTGGCACACTCACTGAATGCTAAAAGAATCACACCCTCACAAGTGGGACTGGTTGCAAGTGTTGACTGACAGACCCACTGCCAAAAGCTTGGCAACCTAGAAATGTCCCAAACATTCAGATTACAAGAAATACTCTCAAGAGGTCATGGTCTCTGCAAACACCGAGACTGACTACTTAAGGGCTGTAAGTAATGCTATTTTTGGGGGGTGGGGGTCCTTCTCAGTATGCCTTTAATCAAATGGTTAATTTCAGAATGAATTATCACTTTCTTTGTTCTTGACACTTCAACATGTGAGCAAACTGACAAACAAGACCAGTGAGGGGAAAAAGGGAGCCCCTTCACCAGACTGTTGAAAGTGCTCTGGTCTTAATGGTCTCACCTGCCCTCTCCTCTCTCCTGTGTTTACTGAGGTGAGCCATCACCTGACCAGGCTCACAGCCATCGCAAGTGTCAGTCCCGGAGTGTATATGGAAGGACAGTACTGTTTCCCCCATCTTTACTTCGTCACCGTGCGTCAGGGCCAAAGGCTCACACTTGGCTTTAGGCTGTGGGTAATGAACCACAATAGAAATGTAATGTATTGTTTGATTAGTCCTGATGTTCTATTTCTTAGTTACTGTCTTTCTTTCTTTCTTTTCTTTTTTTTACTGACACTCAAGATTCTGTTGCCATTGATGACTGTTCCATTCTGGCTGCCCTGGTCCACCAGCATATAGCTTTGCTGGCTCAGGTCAAAGAATACTTTAGCATGGAACTGGAACAACAACAAAAAAACAAAAACAAAAACAATTCATACTTAAATAATTATTGTTGTTTGGTGCCTACACGGTAATGAACACAAGTATTCCTACAGTAAATAAGTGACCCATTAAAGCCTCACTGAGGGAAAACAAGCAGTGGAATACCTTGCTGACCCCCATTTCTGGTATCCTAATTGCATGGTCCATATCCTCTTTTCTGCAACAAAAAGAAGCATCATGTCACTCTCAAGTTATTCATCTGATGCATTTCATTCTCAACTTCGTGAATGATCTAACTGCCCCATTTTTTGTGTTATTACAGAATTATAGAATGTGTACTTATTCCTGTTTAGTAAAAACATGAAAATCATATTGCTCAAGTCCTGTAGCTCAGAGTGGATTTTGATGCTTTTTTTTTTCTTTTTTTTTTGCTGGTCCCTTGTCGTAAGACTGTGCAAACATAGAGCAGTACCCTTTGTTAAAGGGAAGCGTTTAGTGAAGACTGACCTCGTGTTTACGCATATGAAGTGTGAAAGTAATACCAACCTGCCAATGGTGGCAGGAGAGTCCGCTGTGATTATGAAGAGCGTACCCACTTGGAGAACTGGAGATCTGACCACTGTCACTCTTACACAGGGCGGCCAAAAGTCTTTGACTTCAAAGAAGAAACAAAAAGTCAACATTGCATTTGACTAGAACATGATGGCCACCTTGAGCTTGATTGTGCTAAACTGAGAGTCTGTTTTGTCAACAGAAAGTGCATCTAATAAGCATAATATTTCTGCTGAAAAGACTCACATCTTGCATCAGAAGTGGTGAGCTAGACAAATAAGCTGCAGGGGATGGACAGCTCATAAAAACTATGATGTTTAAGGAAGACGTTTAATGGGAAGAGCCCAATAAGTTTTTTTTTTCTTCCAACACTGCCATTTCTCTCACCTTCTGGACTTTCAGTCTCCATCCCAGACTCTGTACTGTCTTTAGGAGGGGAAGGGGAAGACGAAGAGGATGAAAGGATGGACTCCTTCTCTCCCTCTGACTCAGTGATCTCACCCTCTTCTGGCTCACTGTTCCCCTCTGAGTCATCGCTATATTTTCGGCAGTTCTTTTTCTTCTTGCATTTTTCCGACTTGGATTTCTCTTTTGATTTACCCCTATCAGGGGAGTGTGAATTGTTTTTCTGCCTTTTCCTCTTGGATGAGGACTTGGTGCTGTCCTGGTGAGATTTTGAAGTGTGTTTTCGTCGAGGAGCCGCATCTGGACTGCGAGACCGTTGCCTCTGCTTTCGTGATTTATTGCTCTTCTTTGGTAATTGCTTTTCAACCCACTCAATTTCTTCTTCTTCCAACTTGGTACTGTCAGACCTGAAGTTCTGTCACCAAATATTTTAAAATTAAGATTAACAACTCCAGGGAATTCCACAAACAGGAGACAAGCTGGCTTTATAGATTTGGTATGGTTCTCCAGGGCTTTCTTACAAAGGTCTCAGTCTTCAATGACGTTTGATGAGGCCCTCAAAAACATTCGTGGCACTAAGAAAGGCCAACATCTTGCAGAGGAGCACTTGAAAATTTACCTATGATTGGTTTTTTTTTTTTGAGCAAATCCTTGGAATGGCTGCACTGGGTAATGCTACTGAAACTTGACAATACTAAATCTTTGAGGAATGAAGGGATTATACTGTGGGCTGACCAAAATAGTCCTGATTACCTTTTCATACGAGTTAAATAAAAAATGGAAACAAACACAAAAAACTAATTAAAATATTTTCTAACAAAAACTAAATATTTCACGACATTAAGATTATGTAAAAAGGCTCTGCGAATCAATGTGAAACATGTACCTCTAGGGAAGCAGTATTCCAATAAGAGGAAATCTTCATATTGGCCAATAATTTAGGCAATTCCTGCACCTAGGTCAAATGAATAGTGTTAAAAAAAATTTAAAAACCTAACAGTCTATTTAATACAACTGAGACGACTTGAAGACAGACCAATAAAGAAGCCTGAGAGGTGAAGAGATAAATTCTCGTGATTTTTATGGACCAATGGGTTGAAAGCCAACTGTCAGCCACTGAGCAGAAAATCCATCAAAAAATGAACACAATGCCCATGTAATATGTATTTTGCTAGTTCTAGTGAGAGTATTAGTGTGTTACTCATAAACAGTTAAATATATCCTTTGTTTATATACCTTTTCGTCTTGGTGGGAGCTTTTCTTTGTACCCTTCTTCCCTGTCCTGCCTTTCTTTTCAGCAGCCTTGTTGTCTTGGCAAGGTTCTACAGTAGTCTGTGTAGTGGGCACTTCTATTCTGGAATGAAACTGGTATCGCCCACTCTCTGCATCATAGTAGTAATAAATGCCTGTGTTGGCATCATAGTACAGCTGACTGGCCTGAGGAGTAGAGAAAATCATTATAAAGTCAAACTGGCACAGAATTGTACAACTTTGAAAACTTTCACTGTAAACTGTGACAACAAATATTTTGCAAGGCAGCAGACATTAACTTCAGCAAATTGACTTGGAATAAAATTTTGATATTTCTTTGGGGGGGAAACAGTAAGAGGATAATAACAGTAAGAGACAAATGGATATCGTCAGAATAATGTATCAGTGTGCACAACTCTTTCATCTCCTTTTGCTGCCCACTGCCGTAAGAGAAAAGACAGTCCTGGGTCCAACGGGGTCAGAAAGATAAGTAGGTGGCCAAAATGCACCAATCCTTGAGAAGAAAAACACATTAAACTGTCTAGCCTTCATGATCGGTGTTTAACCTGTCCTCAACTGACCACAGAGCTCAGCGGTACATGGTAGATATTTCTCTGAAGGCAGTCGTGAAGATTTTTTTTTTGCTTTTTTTTTACTGTTTGTCCATAAGAATTACAGATCGATTAATATGAAGCTGAGTGTTCCATAAATATACCTGAAATATTTGTAAATAGCTCTTATATGTAAACAAAGCCTTTGCTGGCAGCTTTCGTACTGAATTGAAAAGTAACAAGAGAAAAAAATATTTCTTGAAAAATTCAAAAAAAGGCAAGGTGTACCCAAACTTGTGTAAGTTATTGACAAACCGAATCATAGTAGAAACCGGTGCTGTGATCATAGTACATCCCACTGGTCTCATCAAAGACAAAACCAGTTTGCGTCATAGCTTCTTCAGCAGTGGCCCTCAGGATGTCAGCAATGGATCCTCCATCACCCTCCTGAAAGGGACAACTCACTGTTTATTTATAGTTAGATCATTCCAAGCAATTGAAAAGGACCTTTATCTTGTCACTGTCTACATATGTATAATTACTTGGAATCAGGGAAATTTGAAGGACTCTTGGTGGAAACTATCATTAGATGTCCTATCAGACACACCTCCGCTTTGCTTGTGTTGTTACTGTCTGGTTGAACAGTCTCATCTGAGGCCCCTCCGTTTGATGTCAAATCTTCTGCAGCTTTACTGATATTTGCTGCATCCAGTCCCGCTGTGGACACATTTTCCTGAGATTCTGTGGCCTCAGGGTTTTGACCATAGTTTCCATAATAGTTGTAATAATCTGCCAAGAAACATGGATAGCAAGACAATTTTAATCAAGCTAAAGCCACAATATATAAGTATAATGTATTTGAATCAATGTCATTTAGCAAGCAGAGGTTCACTCACCAGCTTCTGTCCAGATGTATTCTTCTGTCTGAGTTTCCCTGTCAGCTTTCTCTTTCTCTTTCTTCTTCCGCTCATGAATCTCTGAACTCAGCTGATTAACCTATAATTACACATCAGCACAAAACACGGACCAGCCTTTGTCAATGTCACTATGATTATCAAGTAATGATGACATAACTTTCATTTTTACAACTGACCTGTTTTCTCAAGTCTTCGTTGTAGCTCTCTGTGTTTTTCTGCAGTCTCTCAGATTGGGTTAGTTGTTTTTGTAACTTCACCAGCTCTGCTCTGCACGTGTCCAGCTCTTGCCTCAGTGACTCTACTTTCAGGCGAAGCTCAGTTACTTCGGGATCCACATCCTTTGTTTCCCCATTGTCCCGAGTCTCCATCACAGACACAAATATATAGCTAGGCGATATGGAAAATGTTATTTCCATGATGATCATAGCTAAGTTTACACAGTATCGATATATATCACAAAATATACAAAAATATCTTACTCAAGGATGCAACTGAGGTTCATCACAATGAATGAACTGTTTGGTACTGTTAAGTTCCAACATTTAACTTAACAATGTTAAGTACAACATCAAACCGAAACTATATGTATGTGTATGTATGTGTACATATACACCACAAATATAAAGGTATGTAATGTTACATAACGAAATGGTAAATCGACTGCATTTTATAACTACAGTATTCACTGCTACCTTTCATTAGCAAGCATATTTTGCGAGCATTCTAGTGACATTGTCAAAATAATGGAACAATGCACTCAAATACAAAAAAATATATAGTTAAACGAGTCCCTATATAAAGGTTCATGTGCTAAAGGTACACTACTCACCGACGCTAGCTGCAGACAGGTGAGTGGTCTCTCCAGACGATACCGATTTCTTCGGTATCGATGTCCTTTCAGCCGTTCTCGAAAATCAACCTGAAAGTTGAAAATAAACATCTTGTAACCATCCTGCATTTCCGACATACCCGAGTACATTTTCTAGTGAGCATCAGAATGTTACAATAATTATTTATGGTTAGTATTATTTGAAATGTTTACAGTCCGCCGTGTTCACGACCGCCATTTGCTAACTAATTACGTCACTGCGAAAGCATTTCTTCTTCGTGCTGGAGGAGGTGATTATACTCTGCCCTGCTCACTGCCTTACCGCCTCCTAGTGGTTGAGAATACCGTACAAATCTTTGCCACAAGTTAAAACAAGAGATAATATAACATCAAGTATATATTTGGCTCTAACAGTCTTCTTAGATCTTCTTATGCAACTTAAGTAATTTCCAGCAATCTTCTGATAGCAGCTCTCACCATATCTTCTGTCTTTTCTACTGTCCATAACACATTTTATGACCATTGTAACTGAAGCAAGATTTTTTTTCTCCCATTTAAAATCCTCTTTCCATTTTCATCATGACATATTTCCTCTTGATGATAAAACTCCAAAGTCTCTTGCAGATCCCCTTGGTAAAGACTGTTATTTGTAGCTTATGTGTGTACATAAGCTTAGTAAAGACTGTTCTTTGTAGCTGATGTCTATACAACTATGCAAATTTTATTTCTCCTTTCCTCGACTTAATTATTTGTGTACAGTCATTTTGTTCAAGCTTAGTCCAAGCTGTTTTATACTGGCAAATACTGAAACATCATGTCATAGGTCATAATATGTCACGTTAGTACTCAGTGTAAGCAAATGTAAGTAAATAATTGATCAATCCTTATCATGGGTGAGGTGTTTAATGCTTCTTTATGTCTTGTATGGTAACATCACAAATAGATTTTAAGTACTGGGAATATTTTCATCTCACATGTATTATTATTTAGAAAGTGTGATGCTTTTTTTAACTGTTAATGGACAAAAATGGGGCCATTATGAAGTTGAGTAATACTAGTTTTATTCTACCCTAGACACACTATGGGGCTTTACAGACACACAGATAGACCAGGTGCCATAAGATGTGTTGCCACTAGATGACACTGAAACACAGAGTGTTATTCTGAAAACACAAGGTTATATTACAAAGCATAAACACATTTATCTCTGTAAGGATGTGGTCTACAACCTCGTTTCTGATGGCAAATCTAAACTGAGTTTCATTTGCTTATTCTTGCTGAACACTTGTGTTGCCCTCCTCCCTTTGTGTTTTAAAGCAGTAAAGCGGTGTCTTTGAGGTTTGACATATTGAAGTAAATGCAAGGCGCGGAATAACATTCGATATTACTGCAGCACTTCACAACACCCCTTTGGTAAAAAAACAAAACAATAAAAACAATAGAAGGCTGATATATAGGACACTGTAGATGCTGCAAGATTAAGATGTTAAACATATTATCATTGTCAATATCAGTGTTTACCCCTGTGTTAGCCCTAACGTTGGTTTGTTCCTTGTGCACTCAGTATTTTTCTCATGGTAACACCACTTCGCTTTGAGTCACTTCCTTCCTTCTCTTCTTCCTGTCCTTTTTGATCTCTTGCCCTCTCCCCTACTTTACCCTTTCTTTTGTATTTTTCAAGTTCTTGAATCTTAGATAGGCACAGTCAATCTGGTGGGGCTTACCATTTGCCAACCCCATTCTATCTGTCAAAACCTGTCCCTGGCTCCAGAGGGCTGTTACATAATGGATGAGTATTGTCCTCCCCAATTTGAATAAAGTCTATTTTTCTCCCCTTAGTCTCAAATTTTGAGTCAGCACGTCTTTTTTTCTTCTTCTTCTTTCAGATTTGTTAGCTATGTTGCCACTGCATATTAAATCAGAGCCAAGGCAGCAAAATGTTGCTGGATGTGAAGCCAGGCTTACATCAAGACCAAACGCTGATGTGTTATCATCATCATCCCTGCTGAGAAAGGCATAGATGTGTTGTGTTGTGGAGTTGGCAAAGCCAAAACTTAGGATAAGAGAATGGGGACAGTTGGAATATTTCTTGTAGCTTGAGGGACTTTAAAATATCTTTCAGGTTCCACTCACTGCATATGAAATCTGAGCCCTTCGACATTCAGCACTGCATGAGTTACACAATGGAATGCCAGACTGTTGAGCAGCGCCAATCGTGGTAGTGATGTTGGTGGTAGTTGGTGGTCTGGCAGCCTTATGAAAATGGGTGGTCTGTTGTCTGGATGAGCACACACACACACACCATGCACACACAGCCTCTCCACTGTTCCTTCTGATGTTTACGTTGCCATATTTAGACAAGTAAGAACAGCAACAGTCAAAGCAGTCTCTCTGTGCCAGTGCCACCATCATTCTTATGAGAAGAGAAGTTGAAGAACGGTGCCATTAGGAGTAAAATTGTAGCCAAAATGTTGTAAACATGTTCTGAACGTGTACTTAAAGACGCAGATGCTTTCATGGTAGAAGTGTTTGCAACCGTTTTTTTCTGACAGCGGTTACATAACCCACTAAACCCCGACCACCACATCCGGTAACCATACGTGCAGATGGGCTATTATAAATCAAATTCATGGAAACAAAAGATGCAACGCGCTCCCCACCGAAACGTGCCCCCAGTTTACAAGACAGACCGTTTATGAGACATAATTATGGTAATAAGCCCATTTGATGTTTACTTTGATGTGCAGGCTGAAGTTGTTTTTTGTTTTTTCTTCTTGTGGCCTTGTTTATTTTCTAATCGACCCTCTTTATATAGGAGTTGACGAAGAACCACTAACGCGGTTTGTTATCGTCAAATTTAGCAAGTCGGAGGACAAAACTAATCTTCTACCTTGATAAGTCTTCAATACAGAAGGACCCCATCCTGCCACAGTAGTCTCGAAAAGTGGCAAGTGTGATGCCTCTTAAAAAAGGGGACATTTGCTCGCTTCGTGGGGTCTTTCTGCACCACAGTGAAGGCATGAACCATAGACCCATGTGATTATATCGGGGTTTATTTTATTTATTTATTTATTGATCTGACTAATATCAGCACATGATCAAAGTGTGCCATTCCCTTTGCCCTCTCCCCAGCTGCAAGCTTCACGGGACCTAAATAGCAAATTAGTAGGCGGTGTGAGGGCCTCCACCCTCTCTCAGGTCTAGACTATACTGTGGAAACTCTGAGCTGAACTGAAGCACATGTGTCTCTCCTCCTCCATGGGAGTTTGGGAGGAGTTTTGTTCTTGCAAATCGTCACAAGCCAGACTCTTGAGTCACTATAGTCGGAGTAAAGTATAAACAGTGATACCAAAAAGAGAGACTATTGTGTAATATGACACAGCTCAGGTCTTGGAAGGCATAACACAAATAACGTCTACATGACACCACATGACAGAGCACCGCTCTTTCGAAATTCACTGAACGCAGTCGGTATTTTGAGCAGCATCGGCTGTGCCAGTAAACAGAGAGTTTCTCCGGCTTTGGGGGGGGGGGGTTGTCAGGCATGTTTCATTTTCGGGGCACCGTTGGTAAAGATTACATAATAATGTCTTCTTTCCTCACCTCCTCTCTTTCATGATATACATCTGGGTCGAATGCTACACCTTTTTGTTTTATAGCAGTCTGTAAGGAATAGATCCTCCATTAGAGGTCATTTTGAACCATTAGCCTAGGTAAACTGGACCACAGTCAAGTCGTCTTCAGGCGATGTAACAGAACTGGTTCCTCAAGTCCTGCATGTCTGTCATTGGATGAGGCCAAAAGCAAATGGTTAAACAGCCTTGGGGCAGCAAGGGTTAAACTCTGGCCCCACATTCCTTGCCTCTCTCTGGGCTGTAAAACGTGGAGCCCCAACCAGATCTGCTCCACTCCTCCTCCTCTGTTTGTTTTCTCTCTCCCTCCTTTGGCTTCAGAGTAGAAGGGAGGAAGATACCATTCTCAAACCACGGGGGAGACTCGCCCATCTGCCTCAACCAGAAGTTGTGATCCGTGTGAGCCACGAGCTTCCTGCCTCCCCCGTGTTCTCTCTCAGTGGACTGGCCCCCTTAGATGGAGGGGGAGGGGGGGAGGAGAGGGGGGGGGAGAGTGAGAGCAGAAATTTGGAGGCCAGCTGATCAGAGCTGTGGTATTCATCCACTGATGCAGAGGGAGAAGGCGCGTGAGTGGAAAAAATAACACCGAGTGAGAGGGAAGAAGGCAGCCAAAGCCTTTTGTCATCTTGAGAAACCTTGAAAACAAAAAGGAAGCGGCTTCTTCCCTTAATGGGGGACCTGTTACTGAAATGAAGAGAAGGATCCTGCGAGAAAAGGTGTCTCGGAAGATGTGAGCACCTACGGCAGGCTGGATACTTAAAGGAGGTAAGCAGAGAGGAGAATCCGTACGGCGTTGGATACCAGGCCAGTCTCCCCAACCGGTGAATCAACAGACTGAGGAGGAACCAGCGGAAAGAGAAGCGATGTCTTGGCTGTCACCCGTGTCATGGGCCAAATGGACATGGACGGCGGTGCGAGGAGGCGAAGGAGAGGAGGATGAGGAGGGGCAGGAGGAGAGGGAGGAAGGCAGTGGTGGAGAAAGAGGAGAGGAAGAGGAGGAGAGATCTCAAGGCTGCAGGCGAGTGTTCTGCCAAGAGTTGAGCCTTTAGACTACTGACAGTGTGGTTCATGCCGTCTGGAGGTGTGTGTGTGTGTGTGTGTGTGTGTGTGTGTGTGCATGTGTGCGACTGCAAGCACGTGTCTGTGTAAGAATGTGTACCTTGTGTGTGCTGTGCTTTTTCACCTGCGGGGTTACAGAGTCAACATTATTATGCAACTTGATGAAACATACCAAGAGAAAGAAAGCAGAGAGCCCAGCGTCAGATTCACTGCCTAGTTTTTGTTCCACTGACAGCGCGTGGTTGGTGTAGAGGGAATCTCTACCGAAAACCAAAATCAAGAGTTGTGTTATCTCGCTTGCCTTGGAACATAGCTAACATTTCTGGTGACGCTTCAGCTTTTTGTTTTTTTTGTTCCTGTCTGTAGACTGGGAAGTGTTTTTGGTTTCAGTATTTAAAAAGAGAGGGTTTTTTCCCCCAAGCCCTTGTGGTCCTTCCTCATTTCTGTGGTTTTAGAGAAACAATGTGCTCTGCAGCACTGCAGACAGGTAAACGTTGGTATAATGATGTAATCATCAAACATACACAGAGAAGCACGCACAAAAAAGCACTGCCGGTGACAACACTGTCACCTCAGGCTTTGCATCACACCAAGCTTTTTTTTTTACTGTTCACCCTTTAGGCTAATGCACTGATTTGGAGGGTTGTTCATATTTTTCTCACAGTTAACAGTATGTTGACGGCACACAGTTATCATCATCTCAGATCATAAGTAGAAAAGCTTAATGTGTTACGTGGTCAAGTGGAGTCTACTTGTATGCTGAAGTGATACGGTACAATGAACGATCAAAACCCCTTAAAAGTTTGTTTCTGGGGTGCTGGGGCTGCTAAATAACTTCAGGAATGCTGGGATTTCAATATTGACTGCTATGTCGTCTGGTGTAGATATGATTTTTTTTTCTTCATCAAGGAAAACTTGTTTTTTAATGGCAAAGAAGTATAGAAAGTATACTGGTATTCTGCAAAATCCCTACCCTATTCGGGTTGTACATAAGAAAAAATTAGATTGGGCTGTTTAATTAAAGTGACCGAGTCCTTGGCATATGTCCGTCATCCCCCCCACACATTTCTCCGGTTTCCTCCCACAGTCCAAAGACATGCAGGTCAGGTGAATCGGCCGTACTAAATTGTCCGTAGGTGTGTGTGTGTGTGTGTGTGTGTGTGTGTGTGTGTGTGTGTGTGTGGGCCCTGTGATGACCTGGTGGCCTGTCCAGGGTGTCTCCCCGCCTGCCGCCCAATGACTGCTGGGATAGGCTCCAGCATCCCTGTGACCCTGAGAGCAGGATAAGCAGTTTGGATAATGGATGGATGGATAATGGATGGATGGATCTATTTTGGACTGGCGGCCTGTCCAGGGTGTCTCCCCGCCTGCCACCCAATGACTGCTGGGCTAGGCGCCAGCATCCTGCGACCCCAGTTGGGATAAGCGGCTTGGACAATGCATGGATGGATGGATTGATCTATTTTATTGTCTAAAATTGTGTGTAAATGTTTTGCAGATCCTATTGTCACTGAAGTAATTCAGAAACAAAGCAAGATACCCCCCACGCCCCGAAAAAAAAAACAACAAAAAAAACACATCTTCATTGTGTAGTCAGATACTATAGGGAAGAAGTAATTGTGGACCTTGCTTTCCATCTTCAGGGTGTGTCTTTTCTGACGTGGGACACTGTCTATCTCCCTTAAGACTTACAAATAAACATTTCGCTACATGTTTTTTATATATCCTCAGTATCATCTCTCGAGTGATGAATCTTATTTTGACCACGGTTAAATGTTTGTAGCTCCACAAAGAGGTTCAACTGCATAATCTGAACACAATTCATTGTGCTGAACATGAAACAGAAAATAATTCACCCTTCTTCCCTCGTCCTTTTCCTTTATCTGGTTACCACAGCTCTGACTCAGAAGGCCATTTTGAGACTCCTGAAGCAGCAACTCCAGTCCATGTCCCCCTGACAGTCCCAGGAGAACTGGAGAACAATACTGATGCAGGCAGTGCAGGTGAGACTACTGCAGAACACCGCCCACTATGGAAATAACAGAGAGAGTGTGTGTGTGTGTGTGTGTGTGTAGGGGGGGGGGGTGAGAGAGAGAGAGGAAGGGGGGAAAGGGGGGGAGTATACTGGCCAAGTGGTAAGCAAACTACCTCAGATGTTGGTCTGTGTTTCTTCATGGCCTACATTAGCCTGAACTTAAACACAATCCACCAAAACCTTTTAAAATAGCGATATTTAAATAGCTTTTAACAGACACCTTTTTCCACTGATGTTTTTTTTTTCCTTTCTAAAGTTGCCGTGGCATAAAGGCAGTCTTTTTCAAAGTCCATCTGTTTATACCACAGGATATATTGTGCAGACACTGGGGTTTGTTTGCAGCTAACCTTCGTTACAAAGTACTGACAGACTCAAACAGATTATGTTGGCGAGCGCTCGCCTTCCTGAAGCGTTCCTCTGCAGGAACCGGATCTCTGCCAGAACTGCGTCTCCGAATCTCTGCGGCTAAACCTGAAATTGCTGCTGCAGCTTCGAGCATGTCAGGTGAAAAGGGAATGTCCTCGGGGGGGGGGGGGTTCATGAAGTGTCACAGTATCGTTATAATCAAACCAAATCTGCCTTTGATATCTCAAACCCGTCACCCGTGAAGACCTTGTCTGATCCGTCTCCAGAGGACTATAGAATTCCACTGCCTTGTCTCGGACGTGTGACTAACAAATTAAGGTCACCATACCGATGTAACTCGAGCCATGCAGTTCAAGTTCATTTCAGGAATATATCTGCATACATCACTGTCATTTTTAAAAAAGAATTTTTTTTTTACCTTTTCCACAAGAAATTACGCCGGTGGTAATGTTGAGTCCTATACAGCATGCAAACACGTAATGATATGTGTATTTAATACATATGTCATACATTTTATTTGCTCTGTTGCGGTACAAATTGTCATGGTATCTCATGCCAAAAGCAGTAGTTGCTGTGTGGCTTGCATGCTTGACAAGTAAGCTGGAATGCATACTGAGTTTGGGAGTCTTGTTTTGGTTGTGACGATATAGGCAGCAGGGCCACTGGGAAGTGTGGGAACTCAACAGGTCAGACAAAAGCTTAATTCTCACTGCTTTTCATTGGTCAATAGAAGGGGTCAGATGGGTGAGAGTGACTTAACATTCCCTCTACTCTCGGTTTTTTAGTTCAGTTTTGTTCTTTATTTCTTAAGGAAGCCTTGAAAACACATGGCGTTTTAGTTCATTAATGTCATGCAGTTATTCTGTCGGTATGGATGACGCTTGTTTAAGCAGAGTTTCGTGTGTGTGTATGTGTGTGTGTGTATCTGACAGGAATATAGCATAGCATTATATAGATATAACACAATCAGATGTATTGAACTCCCTCAAGCAAAAATCCAAAAGTGTGTGCAGAGTTAGGGTGTTTGCTTTTTTCCTCAATCACGAACATCCCTTTACGTGGAGAGGGAGTTCGGGGTCAGCGAGGATACGGTGGTCCTGGTAGAGCAGGAGCTGAAATGCTCCTAACATCCCCTTGTGTGCACATGGAGATGGCTTTATTTGTCTAATCTAAGCCAAGGCTCCTTCACTAACTCAGTGGCAGGCAGTGCATCAGACACACTGTTTAGGTAGGTGAACGGGTCCCCTTCCCAACCAAAGGTTACGAAGCCCATTTCAGGAGAATGAGCGTATTTTGTGATGTTGCCGTTGGTCATCATAGTGCTTGCACCGGAAAATTATTTGCTTTATTTTATAAGGTTTCTTTTCAAACAGCTCGTCCACATCTGCCCACCGTTCTCCAGGATGGATGGATAGATCATTCTATGGAAAACTACATAATAATAAGGCTCTCTTTGGTTTGAATTAATGTAAATGCATTTTACAACATTTTAAAAACAGTGACACTGTAGAAGACCGTGGCTCGACACACCTGGATATGTAGTTCAAGATGACCAATCACAGGAATATTGTTTTCCCCTTTTTTTCTCCCCAATTGTAACTGCTGGCCAAATCTTCCCGTTCTCTGAGCTGTCCCCCTCTGCTGATCCAGGGAGAGCTGCAGACTACCACATGCCTCCTCCGATACATGTGGTAGTCTGCAGCCACTTCTTTTCACCTGACAGTGAGGAGTTTCACCAGGGGGATGTAGCGCATGGGAGGATCACGCTATCCCCCCCCCCCCCCCGAACAGGAGCCCCAACCGACCAGAGGAGGCGCTAGTGCAGTGACCAGGACACATACTCCTCACATCTGGCTTCCCACCCACAAACAGGGCCAATTTTGTCTGTAGGGATGTCTGACCAAGCCAGAAGCAACACAGGGATTCGAACCGGGATCCCCGTGTTGGTAGGCAACAGAATGGACTGCTATGCTACCCGGACGCCCTGTCTCTTTCAAATCAAGACCTTTGTTTCACAGAGGCATGTTTGTGGGATGAAAACCACTGCTGAATTCACTTTAACATTTTTATTCACTCACATTGGGAGGGTCTTATCATATGTGAATGTACCACCCACAGTCAGCAAATAATAAACACAAATAAACGGAGCTTACATTTTCAAAGTGATTCCCTTTATCATCAGACTTGACCCCAGCGTCAGTTTATCACGATTGTGAACTATTAGTCTCCACATAGCAGTTAGGACGTTTTGAACTTGCCGAGACATGTCTTAAACCACACACACATGCATGAGAGAGAGAGAGAGAGACAGAGAGAGAGAGAGAGAGAGAGAGAGAGAGAGAGAGAGAGAGAGAGAGAGAGAGAGAGAGAGAGAGAGAGAGAGAGAGAGAGAGAGAGAGAGAGAGAGAGAGAGAGAGAGAGAGAGAGAGAGAGAGAGAGAGAGAGAGAGAGACTAATTCTCAGATACACTGTTTTAGAACAAAATACTCTTTACATTAGTGGCTATGGGCATGTTTGAGCGTATGTGGGCTGCATAGTAATGTGTTTATCTGGGTGTATAAATAAACTCGGATATCACAAGTCCTCCTAGCTGCTTTATGTCTGATGAAAACTGAATATGACAGACGTGCTGAAATATGCTGATGTCTCTGAGGAATATGACGATGGTAGATGATGTCATTGCAGCCAATATCCCTGTTGTTCTCCCTGCCAGCATCTGACGTGACACATTTACACAACCTGAATTTCTCTCATGCGCAGATACATGTTACTGTCATAGGCTTCAAAAGAAAACATCGCCATGGCAACAGTTGCAGCTGAAATAGTTGTCTGGCTAGCAACTTGCTTTCAGAGAACCAATCACAAATCACCAGCCTCAGAGTTTAGATTTGATTGGACGACATATCCCAAAGCAACACTTGGGTTCGGGTATGAATAATTTTTGTTTGTTTTCCATTTTCTTCGTGTCGATTTGGGTTTAACAGCTTTGTTTTCTCACATCTTGGTCCTTAGATTTGGAGCAGGAGGAACAGCTGATTGTGACCGGTCCTGCAAGTGCTCAGGAATTACTGCTTGACCACAACATGGGTCAGGATGAGCCAGTGGTCCCGCTGGGCAGCCCATGTGAAATAAACAAAACTCAAACAGCAGAAAACACAGAGGACCTTCCAGCATTTTTGCCTTCTGAGCCTGTCTCAGATTTGCCTTTGACCAATGTTGGACCAGATATGGCCAAAAGCCCAGCTCCACCCTCATTCCCATCCCCAGAGTCAACCCCAGCTCCATCAGCAATCCCATTCCTGGTCTCAGATCCTGATCTTGTTCCAGCTTCAGCCCCAGATCAGATTTCAACTGAGACCTGTGGACCTACAGCTGACATAGGTTTAAATGCCACTGAAAAGAGCTCTATTTCTGGCCCAGAAACATTCTATAATGGTTTACCTAGCCAGGAAGAACCAGAACAAAAGACAAAACCCATCAATTCCAAGCCTCCATCTCTCAAGATAGAGGTATCACTGAACGAGTCGTCTCAGGATGATGAGGAACATGAACTACAGGTCCCTAAGGCCAGCTACAACTTTGACATGGACCAGCTACATGACGACTTTAATCCTTTCACCAGCGGCGGATCCAAAATCCAGAACTCTCCTCCACCATGCTGCCCAAGCACTCTCCCTAGACTAGAGCCAATAGGGAGCTCGTTGCCGGTTTTTGAGACTGGCACTGCAGCTCAAATGGAAGCGGAAGTGACAGAATCTACAGAGCCCAGGCCTGTGAAGCTTGAGTTCGGAGTGGACGAGGGGGAAGTCAGCAAGCCTCCTCCAAGGAAGTTAGGTGGGAGAAAGTCACTTGGAAAACTTCCAGCCAAGAAGCAGAAACCCAAGGGATCAGGGACTGCCAGTAAACCAGCACCAGAACCTGCAGTATCTCAGTCAATCACTGAGCCAGTGTCAGAGCCAGCTGCAGAAACTGCTGTTGCTGTGGTTTCAGAGTCCTCTGCCCCTCTGGACCCGGATGATATTCCTATTACGAAGTCTGCATATAACTTCGATCCCAGTCAGTGGGACGACCCTAACTTCAATCCTTTTGGTAGCAATAGTCAAGTAAGTACTTCTCCGGTGCTTGCCAAGACCTCCTATAACTTTGACCCTGACAACTTTGATGACTCTGTGGACCCTTTTAAACCACTGAAAAGCCTGAGTAATGAGGATTCCTTCAATGACATACCTCAGCCTGAGAAAACAGTTAAGGATGGGGGGAAAGAGAAAGCACGGCTCCCGCGGGAGGAGAAGAGAGAAAGACAATCTCCCAAGAAAAGCAAGGACAAAACAGCCACGTGAGTCTACAGTGAGACAAACTGCATGTCATTCAATTTCCATCTATGCATTCATTATCTTCCTCCTTGATTATTGTTGTGCTACCACTCTATTATCAGCCCCTCTATAATTTTGCATTTTACAAGTTGTAAGGTTGTATAGACAGCCAATAATTAGTTGCATGTTTTACTAACTGTTCCTCTGCTTGATATTTTTTTACTTAATTTCAGGTTGTGTTAATTGTTATTTATGTCCACTAGTGGTGGATGCATATCGAAGACTTAACTCTGCATAGTGGCCATTGTTGTGATTCCAGGACAGGTTATATGTATGCTGTCGCGTGCTTACTGCTGCAGTGCTTGAGCTATTCTCAGCTTTTAAGGGGTTGTTGACATTATATTTCTATGACTCAACCTTCCCCATACTCAAAACTTTGTGCTGAGCCTCTAACTTCTTACCTATGTCACTTACTGGCTCTCCTTTGTCCCCTTATGCTGTCACTCATTTCTACCCATCCCTTCACTGTGTCCTTTTCATCCTTCGCTGTTCCAACTCTCATCTATCATGCAACCCCCCCCCCCAATCTCTGCTTTCGCCCTCTTCTATTGGCCTCAGGACCTCTGAACAAGTCAAGTTGCTCTGTTTTCTGTTGTAAGTACTCCCTCTAGTAGTGATGCTCTCATTCTCCCCCTGCCGGTGTCTTTGTGCCTTCTTCCCAGCTTCCCTTTCTCTCATGGCATGTGTTGCTTGATAACTAACTACTGAAGGAGCATGTGTAGCAAATAGACCCGTTACAGAGTCAAATATCCACACACACAAGGCTATCCTATAGCACATCAGAAATTCAATTTTTTTTTTCATCTTATGATCCCTCTAGAAGTTTGAAACCAGTGATAACTTCACATGTATGTGTTCCTCATCGTAGTCAGGGCTGCGCAACAAACCTAACTGCCACAAAAGTGCTAGCAACTTCATGTAGAAATGGAAACCATAAGTTTTAGTTGTAGAACAAAAGTGAAACAAGAGTCACTTTTCTTTTTTTGTAACACTTGTATTGTTATATTGTTATGTTGTAGGAACTCGTGTAAAGTGAAGAAATATGAAAACCAGTCCTTGGTCCTTGACGTTTGCAATCAGGTAAGGTGTGTGTGTGTGTGTGTGAAGGGAACGATAGAGACTTTGTGGGTGGATTTTTATAGTATGACCTGAAAATGTAAGCGTTACTGCATTGACACTGCAATGCCCATTATTCAGCAGCTCTCTACCCTGTGGCGTCACCTCATAAAACTTGTACACTCAAGTGTGCACATAAAGCAAACACACACACACACACACACTCCTCAAGCTGACACTGGTGTATCCAGCTCTGCAGTGCTGGATAAGGTGCAGTGACAGACCCGTGACTCATCACCTAGCAAGTAAATATGAAGTAACCGTGCACTTCCACCATAATTGCCTCTCACAGCCTGAAGAATCTGAGATTATTTAAGTTCTCTTGTTTTATACAGGATAATCATCATCAGTAAAGTGTTATAAGTCTGGAGTTTGTTTATTTAAAGGGTTTTAGCCTGCAGTGAAGAAATAAAGGCAATTCTGTCCTCCCATGTATTAGTGTTTGGTAGGCGAACATTTTGAATTGAATGTTTCTCCTTACGTTTTTTTTTTGTCACACAAGAACATGTTCTTTTTCTTCCCATTTCTCAGATCATTATCTCACTTTCAAACATATCTTACTGTCCTATATCTTATTCTGTTATCTCAAGGAGGAGGATGCAGTGGTGGTTCAGGCTCCAGAGGTTTCACATCGGGTCCGTCACGCCACTGACGAGGAGAAGCTGGCTTCCACCGCCATCATGGGCCCGACCGCGGAGAGCCAGGGGGAGAGAGGAGACCCCGAATGCAGCAGAAGACTTGGGAAAAGCCAGCCCGTCAGTGATATGCCATTGACAGATGGTATGTCCATCAGTGAATTTTGTGCAAACTCCCCTCTACTGCAACGATTTTTAAGTGTTAACACTTCATTTGAATCAATCTGGGCTTTAGTACCTAATGGGAACGTTTTAGCACTCTAGGTTGGTCTGAGTTACGTTCAAGGGGTGTAAAGAATCAGCAACGAATTGCAGTCACAAGGGAAGCTAACGTAGGTGTTAAACAGATCTACTTCATCGTTTCCAGTTTTTTCCTATCAGTCTGCTTCAACCAAAACACTACCTGTTGTGGTCTGTGCGTCCAAAAACAGAGCGTCTCGTTCTCATTATCTGACCTTCCCTTCAAGACTAAATGTTTCGTATTACTATCCGGCTTGGTCACAATAGCCCATCTTTTATGTGTATAATCAAAGTCAGATAAGCACATAAGACGTCAAAAAATAGACTGAAATGAGGACCACTCAGCCGTGTGTTAGAACATTCTGGCACAGTGTATCCACAAGACATGGAGAAGTGTGGTAATGTTATTGGTTGGAGTACTTAGATGTAGTACTTGGTGAAAAGATGCGGCAGGGACAGTGATCAGTCACACCACTGCCTCAGCAGCTGCTGTTGAAACGCTAATCAACAGCACACTTACCTACTAATGACTAGTAGTTGCTCCCCTAGGCCTATACCCATAGGTTGGGAACAGCCGCCCCCTCGTGGTGTTCATTAAAACTACAAGTCTATTGTAAACATGACATCAGGTGGATATTAATGTACTGTAGAGTTTCTGCATACAAGTCATCCATCCATCCATCCATTATCCGAACTGCTTATCCTGCTCTCAGGGTCGCGGGGATGCTGGAGCCTATCCCAGCAGTCATTGGGCGGCAGGCGGGGAGACACCCTGGACAGGCTGCCAGGCCATCACACATGGCTGACATACACACTCACACACACACACATTCATACCTAGGGACAATTTTAGTATGGCTGATTCATCTGACCTACATGTCTTTGGACTGTGGGAGGAAACCCACGCAGACACGGGGAGAACATGCAAATTCCACACAGAGGACGAACCGGGACGACCCCCAAGGTTGGACTACCCCGGGGCTCGAACGCAGGACCTTCTTGCTGTGAAGCGACCATGCTAACCACCGCGCCACCGTGCCACCCTGCATACAATCATGTATCGGAAAAATCTTGGCAAAAAAAAAAAAGCGCAAAAAAAACCCTCATGCCTAGACTAATCAAAAATTGATTGATTTTACTGCCTTTAAAAGACCACACGAAATGAAAAAAATCTTCACCCGTTTTACCCCTTTTATGTGCACCAAGTTCTCATTTGTTTATCACTATGTGCCAAAAAAGGCACAAAAAAAAACCTTGCCCTTTTTATTTTCATCTTAGAACAGCAATCAAATTGACTGACAGCCCCTTAATAAATCCCATTCCAACGGGTGCTTCTTTTGGAAATCTGCCACATCGTGTGGTCTTAAATGACAATAATTTAATACTGAAAAGATGTCTTGCTGTGTCTATAAACAATGCCATGCATGCAGACACACAAAGTGGTTGTAAATAGAGGTGGCATTTGTCAACAGAGTGCAGAAACAATTTGTCAGCAGAGTGCAGACACAAGCTGACAGCTCCTGAAGAAAGTTGGGTAGATTACTCTCATAGCTTGTCACCACAAGACAGAAGAAGTTATTTGTGGAAGCATATGTCAATGCAAGGAAGCATATGTCAGCAAGGAAGCATATGTCGGCAAGGGAGCATATGTCATTTGTTAAAGCTTGTTTTGTTTTTTTGCCGCTACTTCCATGTGTGCATTGATTTTCATAAGGACATCCTCTTTTCACTCACCACCCCCTATAGGATGGTCTGAGCACATTCTCAGCAGCAAACCAGCACCCATCGAGTTGCTGTTGTTTCAGCGTTTTGACCAGGGATACTGTATTAAGTCAAATAATTTCAAACACAGTGGTTTGAACCTTTGTCTTCCAAGTGAAGCAGTCTTTTGTGGTCATTACACAACCTATCTCTTGAACCTTGAGTTTGGAGAAATGTCCAAATCTACCAGATATATGGAAACTATAAGCGCTGAAATGGTGTGTAATGAAGGGTGTTGAAATTTGGATCGGAATTAATTTTTGCAAGAAAGCCAATGCGTAGCCCTATATGTGCCAGTAAGTATTAACATTGGCCATGGCCCTTGCTTAGTGGAGTAACCCCCCACCCCCACCCACCTACAGATTTCCCCGAGGATTGAGGACCTTGCATGCAGCCTTGCATGAATATTAAACAGAAATGAGAAGAATGAGAGGAAGTAGAAGAATGATGTTGTTTCTTCCCCTTGTAGAGCCTGAGATGAAGCCAGCAGTCCACCTGGAGGAGAAGGACAGCTGCAGTATGAAATATGACATGGTAAGTAGAATTCATTAACAACTGGAAGAAAAGGAAAACATTCCCTTCGCTTTCTGCCAGCCATTCTCAACAACCATGTGGTAAAAGGGAGTCAGATTCTGTTTTTATTTTCATTTCACTTGAAGCCCTGGTCTCACATTACTCACGCTGTTCAGCACAGGGATCTTTTAATCATGTGATCTTGTAATGGTGGATAAAATAGGATGTCAAAGAGGGACTTTTCTCAGCACATGTTTGTTTTGTATCTGTTACACAGACTGAGGAGCTTACCATCAGCCAAATAGCAAAAGTGTTTGGCAGTCAAGACCAAGGCCAAGACCCCGCCAGCCCCTACCAGGACAACATTCCTCTGAGTGAGATGGACAAGGCTGCAGTGCTCACCCTCATCAGGGAGGAGGTGCATCACAGCCAGACATCAGAGCCATATACAGCCAGAGAGAGCTGACTGGATTATCTGAACCTTTATCAAACCAAATACCTTGCCAAATGCTTAACTTTTACTCTCCTTTGTGTCCTCTCTCCCAAACAGATCATCGCTAAAGATATTGAGGCCAATGAGTGGAAGAGAAAGTATGAGGAGAGCAGAGCAGAAGTTATGGAGATGAGGTATAAAACTTTTTTTCTGGCACAATGGTTTCCATCAAGAGGTCACTGCTTTGCAAATGAAGCACAGAACCTGTTGAAACAAGGTCAACAGACAGCAGCTGATTTACATTCTTCTCTTGTCAGGAAAATAGTTGCGGAATATGAAAAAACAGTTGCACAGATGATTGGTAAGTTCTTGCTACATGGTATTTTTCCCAATAGCTTTGTGCACTCTTGTGTGCTCTTCTTTTAAAACACACTGGGGGGGCTTCCGGGTGGCGTGGCGGTCTATTCCGTTGGCTTCCAACACGGGGATTACCGGTTCGAATCCCCGTGTTACCTCCGGCTTGGTCGGGCATCCCTACAGACACAATTGGCCACGTCTGCGGGTGGGAAGCCAGATATGGGTATGTGTCCTGGTCGCTGCACTAGCGCCTCCTCTGGTTGGTCGGGGCACCTGTTCGGGGGGGGGGGGACTGGGGGGTATAGCATGATCCTCCCACGTGCTACGTCCCCCTGGCAGAATTCCTCACTGTCAGGTGAAAAGATGCGGCTGGCGACTCCACATGTATCAGAGGAAGCATGTGGTAGTCTGCACCTCTCCCCGGATCGGCAGATGGGGTGGAGCAGAGATCGGCACGGCTTGGAAGAGTTGGGTAATTGGCTGGATACAACTGAGGGGGAAAAGATCCCCCCCCCCCCAAAAAAAAACACTCTGGGGGATACAGCTCTTCTGTATAAACAGAGCATTTGTTCTACTTGATGACTTTCTCCCAAAACATGTCCAAGCTACCATAACTTCATCAACAAGGTTGCATTAAATGTATCTCGAATACTTCAAATGTGACATATGTTTGACTTTTCATGTTAATACTCTTTTGTTTAATTTAGTGAATCTGAGAATCTTGTAACCATGGGGTTGTTGCTAACCTCTCACACTTTGACCTGCTCTACTTTTGTCCAGAGGACGAGCAGCAGCAGAAGAGCCTGTCCTCTCAAAAGAGTGTCGGGCAGCTGACCATGGAGAGGGACCAGGCCTTGGCTGACCTCAACTCGGTGGAGCGCTCACTCTCTGACCTCTTCAGGAGATACGAGAACCTAAAGACTGTCCTGGAGGGGTTTAAGAAGGTCAGCAGATCTGAGAAAAGCTGCGGTTTACTGATATACTTTATTTTCCACCCCCCGTGTAGACAGATCACCCTCTTTTTGTGTGTCCCCAGAATGAGGAGGTGCTGAAGAAGTGTGCCCAGGAGTACTTGATGCGAGTCAAACAGGAGGAGCAACGCTATCACACCCTCAAGCTCCACGCTGAGGAGAAATTGGACAAGTGAGGCTTTTGCACCATATTCGTCTCCTTTGCGCACCATGTCCGAATTTTTTTTTTTTTGCGCGAAAATGTCCCGCGTTAAAAAATAAATATGATTTCACGTTTTGTCCATTAGGTTTCCACACCAAATCGGAAAATCTTGTCCATTGTATATGTTTTAAGGACAGTGCCATTTTTCTGCGTTTTTTCGCATATGTCAGTAAGCTCAGAGATTTTTTACAGCTGTGGGACCGTGATGACCGATTAAAAAAAAAAATGTATACAAAAAAATTCAGACTCGGTGTGCAAAGGCCATAAGAGTTGTAACTCTTACTTACTCTTACTTACTTACTTAACTCTTGTAACACTCTAATCGGGTGGAAATACTTAACAGAATTATTCCGATATTTAAAGTCCAAGCGAGACATATAATCGCCACTATGAGCACATTAATCTCATTTTAAGGATCCCTCCTTGTCTTTTCTCCATCTTCCAGGGCCAATGAGGAGATAGCCCAGGTGCGTGCCAAGGCCAACGGTGAGGGGGTAGCACTCAATGCCAGCCTTAGGAAGGAACAGATGAAGGTGGAGTCACTAGAAAGAGCTGTCCTGCAAAAGGTAGGAACACTGTCAGAAAAGATAAAAAATCCACCGGGGGCCGGGGTTCACACCCCGGTCTCGTCAGATCCGACTATGGCCGGACTCGATGAAGCAGCAATAATTGGCAACGCTGTCTTCGGGAGGGGGTCGGAGTCGGTTTATGTTCATCACGTGAATGCGTCTGTGTGTGTGTGTGTGTGGGAAAAAGCAGTGGTTCGCCCTGGGTTCGCCTCAAGGCGTCTCCTTCGAGACTGCCGGCCGGAGAGATGCAGTTGACGAACGCATGCAGTACGAGGGTGGGTGTTTGAACTAAAATAGGGATCGATTGGCCACTAAATTGGGAGAAAAAGGGAAAAATCAGAAATAAATTTAAAAAAAGAAAAGAAAAGATAAAAAATATAAAAAGTCTACTGGAGATTGTTTTCCTATTGCACTTTTTTTTTTTTTGAAGAAATATTATACTGTCCTCTCACTTTTAAAAACTGTGGTCTTGGATGACCAGGTGGCTCAGACAGAAAAGCATGTACCATATGGGTGCAGGCTTGAAACGATGTCACCTTGTTCCGACTGGATATGGCACCTTTGTTGGTCTGTTTTTCTCTTCACCCTGTGTGATGGCGTAATTGTTCAAAACATAATCTTAAAGAAAACTTCTCTCTGTTTTTGTCCTGCAGAATCAAGAGATCGAGGAGCTCACCAAGATCTGCGATGAACTGATTGCCAAATTAGGAACAGACTAAGACGCCTTTAATCAAGCTCTCTTGCACTTAGTCTATCTTTTACTAAGAAGATCTCCCTCAGCTTCAGCCCCCATATCTCACTAACGTGTGGCTTGTTGTATAAATAATTTGCCACATTGACACATCAATCTTTTGGTATCTGCTGTTTCTTAGTTTGAAAAGTTGCAGTGATTGAAATAATGAATTTATTGTCTACTTTGAATATTATGACAATGGAAGAAGCACATATTAAGATATAGTGAATTGTTAAGGACAAATGTTTTTGAGTGGCATTATCAAGGATTTAATAATCTCACATTATTACAGCCACAACAATGGCTGCTTCCATATACTTCTGAGCTATAAGATCTGTCATAGGTATTAAGGTATGCTTTAGGGTTAGAAGACTCTCCAGTTTTTACTCAAATGGTCTTCCATCGGAAATGTGCACACGCAAAGTTTGACCAGGAAAAACCAACACATCGGTTGTACTAAAAAGTATTTTTAAAACACGTGCATAAAGTTTATCACATTTTAATAGAGGTTGTTTGTTAAATATCTTGGGAGATAATATTGGCAATATAAGTGCAATACTATACATTAATTCGTGGGCTAAGAACAAGACTCTTTGGCCCACAGGGATTGCCTGTCTTACTACTTTTTTTTGCATTCTCCATTGCAAAGACGGTTTTTGCGCGAGCAAACAATTTAATTTAGCTGATAAATTTCACCAAACACCAAGTTAAATAGACATTTTAAATGAGTTTTGAGTTTATTTCTTCATTACTATTGTTTGCCATCATAACGTTCTGTAATAGCTGATACAGCACCTAGTTATATGTATGTTAAATCAGAATTTGGGATTTACATCATCTGTTGATTTATTTTGCAAGAAGATCACTTAAGAAGATTAATCTCATATTCACTTAGTGGTGGATTAACAGTACAGGATGTGGAGAAGTAAGTTTGTTTAGAGTCCATCCATGTAGGTCAAAACAAACAATTCTCACCTGAAAGCAACTACCATGTTGGGTTTTCTCCTCTGTGGCCATGTGGATATTTTATGTAGATATGTCTTATTTAACCTAACTGTTGCTAATGTGCCTTTATTTTGACCTTTTTTTCCAATATAAAGAAGTATGGTAATTTTGCTTTTTCCAATTATTTCCCTGATACAAGTTTTGGCACACGCTTTTGCCAAAGTGTATATATGTAGAGTGAATTATCAAATTATCCGGTAAAAGATAACGCGTAATGTTTGCAACTCTAACACTTGATTTTGCAATCGGTGAGCTGTTAATCCACATGGTGAGCGATGTGATGTTTGGAATTAAAGGGCTTTTGCTCCCAATAGCACAGTGTTTTGGAGCGTAGAGGACCCACCATGGTCAGTTCTCTTTTAATTTGCTCGAGTGCATTTTCCGTTGGATAAATTAAAGAGAGCAATTAAAGCAGATTATAGCTACGTCATTAAACATACAGGGATGTGTTACGTGCATCTTTTTTTTTTTTAGCTTTGAAAGGCACGATAAATGATTGCCTCGGAAGATTTTTGTTTCCCGAATGAACAATCAAATACAATCTACTGTTACCAAATCAAAAAGGTTCTCACTTTGACTTTATGTGCTGTTTTAGTGGTATTGCGTTTGTCCCGAAGGTGCTTTAAATGTAAACCTGATGTTGCAGTACAATGTGTATAGTTTATACTTGATGGAAAAGGATATTCATTATTTTGCTCTTGATATTTGTAAAAATATAAGAAATTGAAAAAAAGAAGCTCAGAATCTATGTTAATTCCTATATTTTCTGTATTCCTGAATAAATGGTAAATATTTCAGTGTATGGTGGTTGTGTCCGTTGACTGGGTCAGAAACATGCAGGTGTGGATTAAAAGTTGTGTTCTGCCTTGAAGGATTTCTAGGCTTAAACGTACGAGTGTGACTCAGAGGTTAAGTGCTGGTGCACAGCGTGGGTAAATATGCAGAGGAGGATGTTGACATATTTTCCTGCATTTGAGAACGATGAGCTCAAACTGTGTCTCCGCTGGTACTTCGGCGTTCTTACCGCTTGGTGGCGTGTTGTAATTCAGGTAACGCCACACAAGGAGTCCGGGAAACCTGGCAAGTCTGCGAGCCCCGTGTTTTACATTTGCTCTGAACAAGTTGCGTTCGCGAATGCGCCTGGTTCCCAGACCGCAAGGAGGGCGTCTACCTCTGACCTGTCAACGAGGACGTGCAGACAACCTACCGGATGATGTTGGCGTTTGATGAATTTCAGCTTCATCCTTCTCATTGGTTGGATATACTCGTGACATATGCGCACATCTGCCGCTGTTTTGATTTATGCCCGCAAGGTTGCCTGAGGTGGTCTCCGTAGGGTCGCATGGGTGAGGCTGTTCGGTCGAACTTGACTTCCTTCGGAAGTTCGGATCCTGTGCGTTACTGAATGATGGGGCCGAAGAAACGGATCACGGGAGAATTTACGAGACTATAAAAAAAATCAAATAATGTAACGTGTATGGATCTTTATAATGACGGAGTTAATGTAAATATTCATAGTTAATTTGAACTACCCATGCTGATTTGAAAACAGGAACAACTACAGCTTTTTTTAAAAAAAATCATTCTTCTCCACTGACTTAAAAGTCAAGGCAAGGCATTAGAGCAGTTTGGTCGGTCTAAGTTAAGTCTAACAAAGCTCATCTTGGCTGAACAACAACACTGGAAAAACTGGAGGGGGGGGTCCGTCTAAACCCCGTGTCATCAGTCCGCCAGCGTTTCCCTTTTTTTTTGGAAAAGTTTCCTTTTTCAAAGCTAATGAACGCGTTTCCAAAAATCCCTATGGATCTGGCCGGGGGGGGCGGGACTACGATGCTGAGGACGATGCTGATTGGTGCGTCTTCGATATTGGCAGTCGGACGGGAGTCTCCGGAAAGCCCAAATCCAAAGAGCGGCTGTGGATGAGCGGAGTAGATGCGGTGGGTGTGCAGGGAACAAATCAGATAAAGAGACAAGGAGCCGCTACTCCACACATCACCAAGACCTGAATTACGTTACTTGAAAAAAACAAAACATTTTTTTTCTTTTCTTCTTCCAACAAAAACGGTAAGTATTTTCATTTTTGGCATAATACCGTAGCCAATTTAACCACTGATGGATTAATTTTCTCACACTTAGCTGTAATCTACCCAAAGCATGTTTAATGACAGAAAACAACATAAGCATAACTTCTTATTCCACCTTTTACAACGTGCAGAAGGTGATGGGGTCATTTACTTTTAACAGCTATTGCCCAGGTTTTCTTTTTTTTTGTTATCATCAATCCAGATGTGTGCTTTAATGACGTATGCCATCATTTATTTGTATGATTCTGTGATAAAAACAATTTTTTGCTCGTGATTCAGATGTTGAGCATAGCGACATTTCACTGGAAACTGTGGGAATAGTGTAACTCGACACAGCCATAGGGTCTTTCTTTTCTGACCTGTAGAAAGAGATTTTCCAGAGAGTCCACAGGGAGCACAGGAGTTTGGTATGGTTATACCATATGGATGTGTGCTGGCCAACACTCAGGATACTAATGTGATGGTTGATAGATGTTTCCTGAAAGGAACAAAAGGCAATTCACGGAATCACTTTGGAAAAGCATGCGGAGTTGTAAATGTTGGATTTTAATGGGGACTTGAAGCTCCCTGAGCTCTTTTACTCGGCAGATTGTTGTCACTTTGGTAGCCTTATTGTTCTTTGTGGACGCTATGACCGTGTCTTTTTTTTACTTCTTTATCGCCAAGATGTCAAATTGTTTGATATTGTGTTTACGAATCCATTATGATTGTTGTTATCAAATGGTAAGATGCAAGGCCAGTTAAATCACACTCAACGTTAATAGTAAAACTGCAGTGTGTAGTGCAATTTAGTCTAGTCTAGTTTTAGTGTAGTTACTATAAAAAAATGTTTTAAAGAAAAAGAGGAGTTGTGTTTTCACTGGTGGTATTGAAGATATGTTGAATATTGTATAGATGGGATAAATCAGCCCTGCAGAACTTTCTTCCCTCTGGGTAAGGTTAAAAAGTTCAGGCTGATTTATTGTCTCATGGAATATTTTTGATGCTGATTGTTTACCCCCCCCCCCAAAAAAGGTTTCTGCCCTTTGCCTTGTTTGGTAGTCACTGTGATGTCAGCTTTAAAAGCCCCGTGCCCCACCGCCCTAAACTCACCACCACTTTAAGACGTGGTGGTGTTCCTCACCTCGTCCCCACCTTTCCTTTCACTTTCACCCCTCCTTCCTTTTCCTCCACTCATCCCTAGGGTCCCTCCTTTGACACTTTCATAATCGGCAGTGAAACAAAGAGGTGGAGTCAACATTCTCTCTGAGTGTCTGTTCTTCAGCCTCAAGGCCCAGATCAACAGATAACTGTCTGCAGCTAGCAGGGGCAGCACCCTCCCTGCAGGATCCCACATTTGCTCTTCATTAGCCTGTCAGAGACAGAACGACGGAGCAGAGGGGTGTTGGATGGGTGGGTGGAAAGGGGTTCATATCTTAACAACACAACTCTAGACCTCCGCCCAAAGAGAGCACAGTATATCTCTGGCTCTGTGCCTTTTTTTTCTTCTTCTCTGTGTTACTCCTTGATTGGCTATGAAATCCATTTCTCTGTCACGGGACTTTACCGAATTTTGTTAATGATTCTTGATCATGAGCTCGTGCTTTTGTAGAGGCAGATGCAGAAGGTAGGGTCTTAGGGCGGCTCTGGATGGCCAAACCATATTATTACAGGCTAATAATGAAACTTTATACTGAAAATGTTCCCGTCAAATTCTGGCCTCAACTACCATATACCACAAATTGCTTTCTGCTCCTGCTCAACATTAAATAGCACTCAGCCCTCTCCAAACTCTGTAGAGGTTTACATAGTTTTAAAAAGGGTCATATTTGAAGTTTGTTTTTTTTTTACAAATATTTACAGATATTACCAACAAAATGGTTTAGCCTAAAGCAATTTACCCAGTAAGGTATGCTGGATTGTTCATGATTATATCAATGTCTTTTTGTCGTCATCTCCCATAGATACTTTTCTGTGTCGAGGTTTCCCTGTCATCTTGCATCATGCTGAAACCAGTCACCATTCATGGCTTCCTGTCCACATTATTGTGTATGTGGGCATTGTGTTATGCCCAGTCAGATTCTGACACCCCTGTAATCCAACTACGGCTGGCAGGAGACAAGCGGAAACACTACGAAGGTCGGTTGGAAGTGCACTACAATGGAGAATGGGGGACAGTGTGCGATGATGACTTCTCCATCTACGCTGCTCAAGTAGTGTGCAGAGAGCTTGGCTACCTGGATGCAGAGTCTTGGTTGCCCTCGGCCAAGTACGGAAAAGGAGAAGGTAAGAGAGCTGACATGAAGTTAAAGGGAACCAACTGCTGGTTGACTGCGTCAGTGATCCCCTTCAAATATCGAACTCGAGATAGATATAATTCAGCCAAAACCTGCAGAACTCAGCATAAAGCGTAGTCATTTGGCTGTAAGCCCTTGACTCTGCCATACGTCATGTTTTTTATATTCTAGTTCTGCTATATTTAGTGAAAAAACTCTTCAGACTATGAAATGTTATTGTTAGCCAACCACCAGAATGCCCACAACACACGTTCATCAGTGGGGCTGCATATCTCCTCAGGTAGTTTCATATGTTCCATAAAAATCCCTGACTTCGGCACTCGTTTTCACCCGTCTGGCGGCTAATCCCCTCAAGCACTGGTTTTCCTATTAAAGCAGATGTGAGACTGGGCAATTAGCATGAGGGGGAAAGAATGGAAACACGGCACACGAGACACACATAGACGTAATGCCATCTCCCTGCTTGTTGTGTTATATGAATTCCTTTATAACTGTAAAATGAATGGGAGGTGGGGGGGGGGGTCTAAGTTTCTTGTGGTAAATGCAAAAGTCATTTAGAGGGAAAAGTTCTAGCAAGAATCAACGGGAAATCCCTTTCGAAATAAAAGCCATTTATTTTACATGCGTACATCGCCTGGACAAAATCAGTCCCAGACATCACAAAACAACAGCTGAGGTATTCCTCGCCGATGGGATGGTTCGTGCACATTTACTCGAGAAGGGGGAGGGCTTTTTCTCTTGCTGACATGTAGACGCAAGGATTTGGCATCAGCGAGACCCCAGCTGTGAACCTATTTATTTGGCTCATAGCGACATTGTGTACATAATTGGAGACTGGCTTTATTCGACTCCATGGTTTCTTGTTGTGGATGGGGACACATAAACGAACGCGTTTTCCATTTACCACAATGCCGACTTCTGCTTTGGCAGATGAAACTACCCAATGTTTTTCATTAAAGGCACAAATACTTAACAAATAAAGGGCATCACTTAAGGATGTGGAGTCTTTAAATCAAAAAGAACATCCTTCCCACGGCCATTATATATGAAGTCCATTGTGTAGAGGTATCAGAGAAGGTGTAGCCTGCTCAGTGCTCAACTACTCCGCTCAATGTTGTTATAAACTACAACCAAAAGAGACTGTTTCGAATTATGAGTTGGCTATATACAACTTCCATGTATCCCAGGGACAAACGCATGTAATGCAGCTATCAATTTCAGTTTGATTCCCCACCTTAACTGGATTTGGAAGAAAGGTTTAAACTTTGTCCAGTTTGTCATGATTTTGAGCTACAGCTGTGTGGTTAAGTTTAAATGCCAGTAAACGCTCAGTCAGACAATTCATGGCACCCCAAATCCTCCCTGCTGTTTTCTGTCACATGTAAAATTATGTTTCCATCGTTTTTGTGACTTGGATTTAGATTTAGATGTGCTTCATTAATCCCCGTGGGGAAATTCGTCCTCTGCATTTAACCCATCCCAGCACACACTGGACCCACTGGGCCGTGCAGCAGCCGGGGACCACCTCCAGCTCTCGCCATGCCTTGGTCAGGGGCAAGGACAGGCGTATTTACCCTAACATGCATGTCGTTTTGATGGACGATAGCTTAAGCAGAGCAACTCAGGTTTATCACAGATGGTGGTTGAGGTATTTGTCTGGACAAAGACTGTGGACGTGCAGTGAAAATCTTCCTTCATCTACCAGCTTGGCTCTTATTCATAAGCTCTCGAGTATTTCAATACCAAAGGACTTAGCTGGTGTTATGAGAATGTTCCAAATGAAACCATCCTCTGCTAGCGGGCAGCTCTGTGTTTGAAGAAAATGATGTTACCTCTTAGGTATGATCAGGATGTTCCACAACTACATGGAGAGTCTTTAAGACTGTCGAGCAGCCCATTGGTGGTTTCCGTGATGTCAGTTGTGCGGTTTCCCCTAATGGCTGATTCATAACAGCCAGCTGGGGAGCAGATTTTCTGCTTGACTGACTTACTGGTGTGAAGACATCCTGGTCAGGATCAGGGTTAAAGAATGTGATGGGATATGGTGGAGACCAAACATCCTCATGTGAATAGCCTAACTATCCCTCTACTGTGTCCCCAGACTTCATTGACAATACTCATCTAGACATGCATTCACATTACTGTGAGATGAGGTTGGGCATAAAGCTTAGCAGTGGGATAAAAACATACACTCGTGTCTTAATAATACGGGGAGTTGGTGTGAGAGTCCGAATCTCTCATACAGCATCAAAGCAACCCTAAGAGTTGTAGATGAACGACATGAAAATACACACAAAGTAGAATACATCAAAAGTTGTACGGACAGAAAAAAAAGTGAAATGTACCCTGTTAGTGCTCTAACAGGCAGCAGTCAAGTGTCTTTTATTTGCCTTCATAGTTTGGTGAAATTATTCTTTCTTATTGAGTTTGCAATGATAACCATGATTAAAAAATATAAAATCACCGGCGTCTGGGTGGCATGGCTATTCCATTACCAACCAACACGGGGATTGCCGGTTCGAATCCCTATGTTACCTCTGGCTTGGTCAGGTATCCCTACAGACACAATTGGCCGTGTCTCCAGGTGGGAATGTGGGTATGTGTCCTGGTCGCTGCACCAGCGCCTCCTCTAGTTGGTCAGGGCACCTGTTCAGGGGGGAGGGGGAACTGGGGGAAATAGCGTGATCCTCCCACGTGCTACATCCCCCTGGTGAAACTCCTCACGCTCAGGTGAAAAGAAGCAGCTGGCAATGCCACATGTATCGGAGGAGGCATGTGGTAGTCTGCAGCCCTCCCCGGATCGGCAGAAGGGGTGGAGCAGCAACCAGGACTGCTCGGAAGAGTGGGGTAATTGGCCAAGTACAATTGGGAAGAAAAAGGGGGAAAATAAAAAAATAAAAAATAAAATCACTAAGAGAACAGCTTTTCAGCTTTTTAACAAATATCCATTCATTTACATCCTTATCTCTCTCCATTCCAGGTCGCATTTGGCTGGACAATGTCCACTGTACTGGCAGAGAGAAGAGCCTTGCTCAGTGCGAATCAAATGGCTTTGGGGTCTCCGACTGTAAACACTCAGAAGATGTCGGGGTGGTGTGCAACCAAAGACGCATTCCAGGCTTCAGGTTCATCAGCACCCTGGCCAACAGTCTGGAGGTAGGCTCAAATGGTGTGATGAACTCATAACCGAGTAGGATAAGGCTTGACACATGCACAAAAATTGCACGAGCACGCATGCGTACAAAGGTGCACACACGCAGGCACACAATAAAAACGTAAACACTACAGTGTGCTCACAATCTCATAATCACATTCGGATGCATAAACACACACACGCATGTTATTAAAACTCCCACACAAACTTGCACAGATGTTGACTGTTACAAAAGTCGACTAATAATGAGAACAGGCGCAAGATGAAAAAATGGTTTATCGGCTTCAAATACATCTAAATGAGCCCATCACTTCGAACCCCGCAGACGGAAGATTGTGTGGGATGTCTGCGCGGAGACATTAGGAAGATCATAACAATTAATTCTCTAAAAGTATGCAAAATAAACTAACAAATGAATAAATAAACCCTAATGTGCCTATCTCTATAATGTTGTCATTAACTGTACTTGATATATAGTTAATATTAGAGGGATATAGTTTATAAAACTTGATCTTCAAAACCTCTCCTCCGACAGAGTGCCATATAGTGATTCTAATGGGAAAGGCAAGAGTCTTTTGTTTTCTAAAGTAGTATCTATTGTTATTTATAACAAACAGATTTTATTTATTTAGCTGTATGTTTATGTGTATTTCTTAACTAAATGATTATCTGATTATAGGTATTATGATATTACAAACAAATCTTGGAAGTCCCATAGGGCTCCCAGTGCCACTGTCAGGAGCTTTTACTAGGTCAACCTGGAAACACATGGTGGAAACGTTAAAGGGGTATGAGCTATTAGCACTTAACTCCATCAGGGCAGGATGACATCATGGTGCAGATGTTTCCCACATAGACGGTGCCTCAGCGACTTTCACGTACATGGTCATTTTCACCCCCAGGAGACCAGCGAGATAATGTATGCATCAGCTTCAATCCATGCTGCTGAGCTATCTTCTCCACTGTCTGCTTAATGACTTTGCCAGAACCCTGTTAGTCGATCCCTGCCCACATTAGACACCCCCTGATCTGCTGTCTAGGCGACTGGGATGACTCACGCCTACACACATGTCCGCACACACGTACACACTCACACACACAGATGAGCACACAGAGGGGGAAGACCAATCTGTCTGGCTGATGAGAACACCTTTGTGCCTAATGGAAAGTCTGCGTGTGTTTGTAGACTTAAAGCGAGAAAGGGAGGGGAAGAGGAGGAGGAGGGAATTCCTTCAGCAAGGACGGTACAGCTAATCTAAAACCGCTGCCCCTCTGGCAAACAGCCTGTCGGAGGGGGTTTCCCGAGCAAAATCAAACTGTTAGAAATTAATCATGTTTCCTCTGGCATCTTGGGAGAAGACAGTCGGTATTTCAGATCGTGTCTTAGCGTCTATGCTGGGACCGTTTGTTTCTCTCAGCGTTGGCTATGGTCTCTGTATCACAGCCAGAATAACGTCTGCATTCCTGCTGGAGTCACTAAAGGCAACAGGCCTGAAGAGATCATCCAAAAACACTGTGTGTCTTTCTCATGACCACAACCTAAACTATGAGTCAGTATTAATAGAGGAGGTGCAGAAGTGGGAGGAAGTCCACGTGAAGTTAATTTGGAATAATCAGTCATAGCCGACTGGGACCGTTTCACAAACCCGTTCCTTTTATAGGAACACCTATAATAGATGCATGTAAGCGGTAGCCTTATATTTTCTATTTGTCTTGTTTTTTTTAGTGTCTGCGTGCTGTTTTTGCAGTTCAGCTCTCCACCCTGTAAATATTTCCCTGGCTTGGCCACGGCTTTTCAAGTCGCAGGGGAGAGGAATGGGAAAAGGTGTAGCTACACCTCTTTCACCGTGCTTGACCTGACGTCAGCAAAGGGCAGCCCTGTTCCTTTAGTCTGTTTATCTACCCCATGAATTGGCATTTCTGTCTGCTGTCGGGAAAAGTTACTCCCTAACCACATCAACATGTACCTGCAGCCCTAACAGGTTCTGATGCTAATGGCGTCTCAGTTATCTACTGATACATACACACACGTAATTCACTGGGTTGAAAGACTGGTTTCATTTATGTAGCAGGCAACACTGATTTCTTCAATAAGGCAATCTTCAAAAAAAAAAAAAGAAAGCAAAAAAAAAATACTATATATATATATACACATACATACACACACACACATATACGCCATATATATCGTATTACAGCATGTTCAACTGAGCCCTTCTAATAAAATAAGAATGTTCTGGCTCGCTGTATATTAACAGACTATTTCACCTATAAAAAAATTGCCTCAAACAAATCTAATTTTGATTCTCTAGGGCATGCATTTTGCAAACATGATACATGTGAAAAGGTGGATATAAAACCATGACATCTCTCTAATAAAATTTAATTAGTGACTTGAGTTAAAACCACAAATAATAGGATATCATTATTGCAACCATCAGCTCAACTTCATTTTCCATTAACCTCAGAATTACTGTCCATAAGTTTTGCTGAGTCCATCATCTCTGCCTGGAAAGAGAAGACAACATATCAAGCTGCACTTGTGTAATTACACTATACGTAGTCTTGTTAGTGCTCGTTTTGCACTTTGGGGCCAGGAGCAACGCCAGTACGTTCCACATGCTGTTGCGTATGGAAGGAATGACATATAACTTACTTGTGCTTGAACTTGCAACCCCTGCATGAGAAGCCTTAAAAATTAGTTTTAACTGGAACTGTGTGAAGCTCAACTATGGATTGTTTTCCTCTGTCCCAACAGATAGTCATTTCTTTGACCAAACTGAGAGCCCAAAAGCTGTCTTCAGCCTCAGTTTCTCTTGGGGCCGCTTCCTCTGACCTCTGAAATATACTGTGTACTTTGTCATGAGAACTTTTCTTTTGATCAGTTATGCAACATCAGGGATTTGATAACAAACGGTACACATCAGATTGCATTAGGGAACATATTTAGCAGTATTCAATACAATATCCTAACATCTGCAGTTGAGGCAATCCTACTGCACTCTAGTTAAATGCAAGGCACAGCAGCACATTATACCACTTTCTGCTGCGCAGTTTAGTTTTAAATCTCACTTGCATACATATTTGTCCATCTCTAGCTATCCAACTGCATCTTTTGTATTTGTTAGGATCTGTTTGTTACTTTCAGAGGCAAAAGAATGTGTTTGTTTAGCAGGGGATTACATTCTCAGCAGCACTGTACACTAAGAAGGCAGGAAGCTCGGTCCATCATCTATAATGGGATGATCCGACCAACTCCAACATGTCAGGTTGCAGTGAATGTGGGAACGGCATGCCACACACGTGGCATCAATCTCCCAACATTCTTGGATTTGGCTCCTCCTGGAGAATTGGAGGAAAAAAAATTGAACACATCATCCCTTTTGGAAAAATACTAAATTGTCCCAAGTGTTACTGGCATCGCGGGTTTTAAGGAGAGATTGTGTTATCATTTGGAGCTAATCATAGGTTTGTGGTTAAGATTAGAAGCTATTTTAGATCACTGCGTATTCTCCAGTAAGATGCTGTTTTGCAGACTTTTGTAATCAATACGCAATACTTGGTGTGCAGTGTGGTCTTATGCTGAGCACATCTGCCATTAAATTCTTTCCGATGGCAACTCGGATATACTTAAGCTCAAAGAGCTGTCTTATCCAAAGCTTATTTGTTGTTGGTCAGAGGTCTGAGGCCTGTGCAGGTAGGAAGTCTATGCAGATAGTTTCCATATCAGTGCACAAATGTTTGCAAATGGACGGAAAGTGACAAAAAAAAATCCTTTCAGTAGCCTTAATTTGACCCATTTGGTATGGTATTATTAAAGCTAAAGAATAGTCATCATACTGCATTCCTCGAGGTCAGCTCTCTAAGATATAGCAGAAGCTTGCATAGCTATATACATAGATGACAAGTCTAGGCAAGTTTGTTGTCCAAGGACTTTGCTCTGATGTGTTTATCTTAAAGTGGTGAAGTCAGTGGAATGATGTGATATGTGGTCCGACTATTTCATGAAAAATACAGTAGCAACTGTAGCAGCAAAAGTACTTTCTTTTCTTTTTTTTACACCCATGCTATTTATTGTGAATTTGTCTCTTCCGAGCCAACAGCTATGTCTAAAATCAACACAAAGGCCTCACCCATCAAGTCAAGTCAAGTCAAGTCAGAATTCACAAGGTAGTCCCGAAGCCAAGTTTGTCATCGATCAATGAAAGCGGAGCTAAATGATGCACACGTGACGAACTCTTGTCAGTCCAGCACCAGCTTGTTGCAATGACTATGAGCCATCGGGTTCTCTGCACAGCTGAACGGGCCAAAGGTTGCATGTCTCCACGAGGCAAAACGGTGTCCGTTTACAGAAAAAAAATCCAGTTCCTCACATTCTCGGCTACATAACAAAAGGAAACCCGAGCCAGTTCTGGATTTGCTTTTGATGAGACGTATGCAAGAGGCTTGCAAGGAGGAGACTGATCGAGTGGAGAAAGGGTTGATTTATGTAAGGAGGCTGGAGATCTTTCCCCATGCTGGCAGCCAGAGTATCAGACCAGCGTATCTTTACTGTCGACTGAACTCACCATATGTTCAACATCTGGACCACACTTTCAGCTAAACTTTCAAATAATCAGAATAATACTGCTTCACAGAACCATGGTACAGGAGAGGGCCCAAGATCTAACCTCCTGTCATTAATATCCGGATTATATAACTCACCATATATTCAGACATTCTGTGTTGACTCGTGAGACATAACTTAATGCGTAGGTTATGCGTTTTGACTGTGCATGATTGCAACAAAAAAAACAACATACATTTTTCATTCAGAGATTATGTAATACAGTATTAATCTAGCACCGTCCTGAAGGAGTTGAAATAGCCAATAAAAATTAGTGGTATATCAACCTTTCTGGAACCGGCACGTCTCCATGTTGGCTGTACCTCCTGAATAACAGATGAGATGTTTGACGTTATAGAGGAAGAAATAAAAGAAAGTTTAATAGTTTCTTCAAATTACGTTTAAGAGAAAATATGTGGTGTAAGGCATTGCAATGTGAAATTGAACGTAGGTATCACGGTGACTTTTTGGGGTAAATGCAAACAAAATTTACTTTTGCTGCTGTGTTTTATATGTATATATATTAAACACTGGGCTCTAAACTGGAGAAATTATACCGCACTGTCACCAGTGTTCTGTCTAATCGGAACTGAAGGAAAATATAAACCATATTAACCTATAAAACATAAACCCAAAAAATATAAACCAATTATAATTGAGTAAACGGTGAACTAATGGCAACTTCTTGTCACAAATATATACATTTTAAGAATCTCCAAAGTAAGGGAGCAGCAGTGCAAACCGTCTCAGATCCAAGTGCCTCCATTGACTTTAAAACACAAGTTACATTTGCAGTAATAAGCCACAAAAATATTTCCAGCCAAATATATATATATATATATATGTATATATAACTTGTGTCACTTGTCATGTATTGTCTGTCGGTGTAGCGTTAGCTCAGTTTAGCTATCCAGCAGAGAAACTTGTCCTCACACTTATGAAATAAACTTAAGTAAAGCCTGTAGTTGTGCAAATATGGCCACCACATGTAACACTTGGGATATGGATTTCAAAATGTGCTGTGAAGTGTCGAAAGGGATGAGTTGAATAATAATTAAATAATAATGCCACTGTATTCATGGAAAAGGTTCGCTCTCAAGTTTGTACGTGAGATGGCTACTGTGTGTGTGTGTGTGTGTGTGTGTGTGTGTGTGTGTGTGTGTGTGTGTGTGTGTCTGAAGGAGATGGGTAGTCTAGTCCACACGTGTTTAAGGTCACTTCTACTTTCTTCTGCTCTCTGCAACCTGACGGGAGACGTGCACTACATTACGTTCCAGCGCTCAGAGCGACTCTCCTTCCCTCCCTCCCTCCCTCTGTCCCTCACACGCTCACCCGCACGCCCGTTAATTCACACACACACACACACACACACACACACACACACACACACACACACACACACACACACACACACACACACACATCCACAGACACACACAAACATTTGTTTCCCGGTTCAAGTCGGTTTAGAGAAGAGGGGGCCTCTGGGGGCGATGGGCAGATGTGAATGTAATTTCAAAGAGCCTCACTGTTTTCTTACTTTTCCTCTAAACCGTGGCATGATTACAAGTCATTTTCCTAATGTTTAGTAAGGGGGGGGGGGTTGCATGTGTCGCTAAACGTGAGGCACGTCTGGAGGGTGGAATCAGGCGGAAGAAATGCACAGTAGTTTTAGTATTAGTCAGACATTTGCGAGACCGCTGCCTTAGGTTCACACATCAATTAAGAGGAAACTGTAAGGAAAACAGTCTGCTTACAGTTCCCTAATCAGCAGTGTCCAAAATTACCAAGTCATTAGTGCATGAATACGATTTATTTTTAACCCTGTTTTTTTTACTTATTTATTTTGTTACTGACCTTTGGCAAACTAGATCAAAAATATTTATGCTTCTTGTTCAGACTAAGAGTATTTCATTAAAAAGATTTCCAGAATAGACTCAGGAGATGCAATGTGCTGTTGATGGACGCTTACCAAAACCAGACGTTTAAGTGGAAGGATGGATAGAGAGGAGAAGTGACCTCAGAAAGACCTGGATGGAGGAGAGGCTGCACACTTCCTCCTGTGAATTTTGGTTCGTTCTTCCCACATTCAGCGTGTTGGCTGCTAAGTGTTTGGTCCCGTTGACGTATTGTGATAATCTTTATCAGCCCTTCTTGCGACATACCACCGAGCAAGTCTCCTGTTTTGCCTGAATTGACATTAGAGATCCCCCCCCTTTTTTTTTCGCCTCCCCAATTGTACCTGGCCAATTACCCCACTCTTCTGAGCCATCCCGGTCGCTGCTCCACCCCCTCTGCTGATCCGGGGAGGGCGGCAGACTACCGCATGCCTCCTGCGATACATGTGGAGTCACCAGCCGCTTCTTTTCACCTGACTGTGAAGAGTTTCGCCGGGGGGACGTAGCACGTGGGAGGATCACGCTATACCCCCCAGTCCCCCCACCCAACAGGCGCCCCGACCGACCAGAGGAGGCGCTAGTGCAGAACACATACCCACATCCGGCTTCCCACCCGCAGACACGGCCAATTGTGTCTGTAGGGACACCTGACCAAGCCGGAGGTAACACGGAGACTCGAACAGGTGATCTCTGTGTTGGTAGGCAACAGAATAGACCGCTACACTACCCAGACGCCCGCCATTAGAGATTCTTTAATGCTGTTTCTGAGACATTTAGAGAGAAGGAAATGTATTATTTTCCATGTTCTCTGCATTGTGGTTGGATTTTCTTGTGTTTCTTTCCGAAATAGTGCTAAAAATGACAAAGGTGTAGATGCGGGCCTTGAGCAAACAGGGTTTTGCTGATGTTATGTCTGGTGGTCTGGTTTGAGGGGGGTTAATGGTTGGAGAGACCCCAGCTGTAAGTCTGTCTCGCTTTCTCTCCCACCTCACACGTCCTGGCAGCCCGCTTCCTCTTGGACCCTTTTAGCCAAATGAAACACTGATCAGAATAATTCAAGGCTCCCACTTCAAACTCACCTCATGTCACACAGCATGTACACAGCTGGTAATACACACACACATCTATGCATTTTGTTGTTGACATGCCATCTCCCTTGTTTGCTTTTTCCCTTATTTAATAAAACCCCATTTTTATATCCATGCTACAAAACTATAAATTTCTCTCCTCTTTTTCTGTTTTATCATTTCCCATGTACAAATGAAAATAGTTAGCTATACTCCCTGTAAGCTTTATATGAAACCCCTTCTAATGCTCCCAATCATGACCACCTTCTGCTCTGGCCCGGCAGGGTTCTGCAGACGGAAAATAGTCTGTCATACCTTGGTCACTGAGATTCACTTTATGAAAGAGTGGTTTCTACCCTGTCTAACCACGGCGGTCAGTGGGAGGACCAGGGTCATTGCTGCAACAGTCTGGCTTAGTCATGCTCGCTACCCCCTTACAATCTCTGGTCTTCAGAGGCCCTGAAGACCAGAGCATTCCCCCAGGCTGACGCCATCCTAGGAAACCACCCTCTTTATAAGGCCCTAATATTTCTGGGACCCATGCCTGACTGTTGGATTTCTTAAGAGGCAAAGAGTCTGACTGTTGCGAAAGTCCTGAGATCAGCATTTGTGTACCACAAGTAATTTAAAGCGTTTAAAACTTGCGCCCCGCCAGGAACAAAATGGAGGGGGGCATGGTTATTGGCTGACTGTGTTCACATAAAGCCTGAGAGGTCAAAGGTTACAATGCCTCTCTGCTTTGGGGGTCTTCTAAACACATAAGGCTGATCTAGCTCCCTGGCTTTACATCTTTCTATAGAGCAGACTATGGACCGCCTGCAGAGACACTCCTAACCCCAATCCTATCAACAGCCTCGTTCGCCACATCTTTTGTCTTTGTCGTATCAATTAGCAAGCGTTGACCTGTAGTTAGAACATTATGGATTGTTCATTTGTCTCACTGTCACATCAGTATGCGTTGTTTCCTGATAAACCCTTAAATCCACAACTCCAGGTGAGGAAACATCTGAACAGCCATTTTGTTTTTAACAGTTTCCATTCTTTACCATAAGGAAAATATTGGTGTTTGTTGTGTCCCCCTTTACTCTATCAGGTCATCCCATCGAGCCATTCAGCGGATATTTGCCATAGTGGTCATAATGGAATTGATATTGATATTTCCTTGACATTTCCATCAAGTGGGATTTGTATTTCATGTTGATTTGAAATGAAATATGTGTTCCTCCAACATAAAATCCCTCTAAGTTATAAAATCAGCCAGTTTAAAAAAACTTTATCATAGTCATTCACTTAAGAGTTATTTCTTAAAGTAGCAAATATGCTTTCTCCTATGTTAGATTGTGATTTGTAATGGCAATGATGGTATCTAAAGAATAACTTGAATAATTTCTACTAAATCAAAGAAGGTTGAATCAGTTCATCTGGATACAATGTATCCAGATGAACTGATTCAACCTTCTTTGATTTTCTTGCCTGGATTATTGGGCATGCGTAAAGAAATGTCTGCTAAACGGCTGTGATTTGGTGCTAGTAGCAAACAAAGATGGAGAGGATTTCGAAACATTCATCTGACTGCTGAGGCTCATTAGCAGCACATTTTAAGTTAAAACAGAGGTTTTAGGACTTAATTGCTAGACTTGCAATGAACATACTGTGTGGTTCCCAGTCCCGGTCCTCAGGTAACCCCCTCCAGCAGATTTGGCACAACGGGTAAATGAAATGAACTACCTGGCAGAAAAGTTAACCAGCAGTGCTGGTGGTAGCTGAGGACTGGACTGAGAACCACTGTGACAAACCTATATTTAGAAAATAAACAGTTCTGCTATTTTGTTAACTAGCTCAAACTATATGTTTGATTGGAAATTCATCTTCAGCAGCATGCACAAATTACTGTGCCGTCATATTTAATATAAGAGACTGATGTTAAGAATGGAGGCACTCCAGAGTGAAATAAACTCTAGAAGAAGGAAATTTCCATACATGGCAGCTCAGTTCCAGCAAATAGCTGTCTCCAGATGATCCGGAGCTGCTGACGACAAGCTCTCTGTATACGATCCAGTAAGTCAGCGGTGACGTATGTGTCTCATCTCCTTCCAGAGCATGACTGTTCAGGTGGAGGATGTGAGGATCAGGGCCACCTACTCCCATAGGAAAAGAATTCCCATCACTGAGGGCTTTGTGGAGGTGAAGGATGGAGGCAAGTGGAGGCAGATATGTAACCGGGACTGGACAAAGATGAACACCAGAGTCATCTGTGGCATGTACGGCTTCCCTGGAGAGAAGGGCTTCAACACCCGTGCTTACAAGTGAGTAACATGGCTTCAGCCAGCAACTGGATTTATAAGGCAATTTCACAATGGCACATGTAAAAGAAACAAAGCAAATTCAAACATAATCAATCCATTTAAGTCTACACTTGTTATTATGAAAATGTGCTGTTTAACAAGGTAGGCATGTTTCTTTCTCTATGTTATGGATGCTCAGGTTTTGCAAAAAAAAAAGAAAGAAAAAAACTAAAGGAAAACCTTCAAAACCCTCAACTTTGTTTAAAGATTCTGTTTAACTCTTAAATACTGTATCTGTCTAAGTCCAGTTGTGGGTGGTTTATCAAGCCACTCTGGTGTACGGAAACCGTATTACATAAGTAAGTTTGTGTATTCAAGTTGTCAGCCGAGCTTTCATCTGTCATCCTCACATCTCTGAAATTAAACAGACTTTGGTCAACAGTATTCTTAAAGGGTGGCCATCCACTTTTACTGTACACATGACAGAATGAGGAATGGGCCTTTTCGGGAAATGACTAAGGCCAATTATATGTAAAACAGGAACTCTTTTGGCTGCATCCAGTGTTGCCATTTTCCCAGAATCCCATGGCTTGAGTGTTAACATTCCACACACATGTCAAAGTGCAGCAAGACACAGGGACAGCTGTTTAATATACAGCCAACAAATGCTTTATGTTAAGTTATATCAGTTTACTCTCTCTCTCTCTCTCTCTCTCTCTCTCTCTCTCTCTCTCTCTCTCTCTCTCTCTCTCTCTCTCTCTCTCTCTCTCTCTCACTCTTGCTCTCTATCTCTCTCTCTATCTATCTATCGTATACATCTAGATCAGACGTGGCTAACCATGTGCCCTGGAGAGCCATGTGTATGCAGGTTTTCATTCCAGCCGGACTCCACACCAGGTGATTTCACTGATTAGCAACCCTTCAACCAAAGAGGAAGATTGTATCAGTGAAATCTCCTGATGTGGAGTCGGGTTGGAATGAAAACCTGCATACACATGGCTCTCCATGGCACATGGTTAGCCACCGCTGCTCTAGATGTATACAATAGATAGATAGATAGATAGATAGATAGATAGATAGATAGATAGATAGATAGATAGATAGATAGATAGATAGATAGATAGATAGATAGGAATTACATGGACTTTGGTAATCATATAGAACACTCAAATTTGACATCTGTCCAAACAACACGAGGAATACTCTGTGTCCTCATTTAAACCCTAATGCAGTTGCATTCTCATCTGTTCACAACATCTGTGTGAGATCTTCAAGCCAACACAAGAGCTTAGGTTGTAAATGTAAGCCCATGCTGTTTTCATTACATGGTGCACTTCATCCAAGGCCCAGGGAAGGAAAGGCCCTGCTCAGAGCTACTTCAAGGTCCACTATTACTGGTCCTGCCATGGCCCTTGCTTGATGACTCCCATTTAACTATGGGGTCATGGGAATGTCAAAGTATTACCACAACAATACTGCCATTGTAATTCACGCTAACAGATGGGCTTTGGTGATTCTTGACACAAAATACCCCAAGTTCCTCTTTGCAACTTAAGATCTTGTTGATGGTGAAATAAGTGAAGTAAAGGGTGAAAGATGATAGTGCATTTTGCTACGTTACATACTTGCAGGATGATCTAAGTGGACGATACTTTCCACAAAGAAAAGAAAACCGTGCACATTCTCCTCATGAACATTTCCCAATTAAAAGATTAATCATTTAGGGTGCCCAGGTAGCATAGCAGTCAATTCTGTTGCCTACCAACATGGGGATTGCCGGTTCGAATCCACGTGTTACCTCCAGCTTGGTTGGGCATCCCTACAGACACAATTGGCCATGTCTGCAGGTGGGAAGCCGGATGTGGGTATGTGTCCTGGTCACTGCACTAGCGCCTCCTCTGATCGGTCGGGGCACCTGTTCGGGGAGAGGGGGAACTGGGGGGAATAGCATGATCCCCCCACGCATTATGTCCCCCTGATGAAACTCCTCAATGTCAGGTGAAAAGATGCGGCTGGCAACTCCACATGTATCCGAGGAGACGTGGTAGTCTGCAGCCCTCCCCAGATCGGCAGAGGGGGTGAAGCAGTGACCAGAATGGCTCGAAAGAGTAGGGTAATTGACCAGATACAACTGGGGAGAAAAATCATCCATCCATCCAGCCATCCATTATCCAAACCGCTTATCCTGCTCTCAGGGTTGTGGGGTTGCTGGAGCCTATCCCAGCAGTCATTCATTTGTCACCGATGACTTTCCCCACAGTTCCTATTGTGTCTGTTATGAGTGATTTGAGTCTATTTTTGGCAATTCTTATTCACAGGTTGTTGGCCAAACGCCGTAAGAAGAACTTCTGGGGTTTCTCTGTCAACTGCACAGGGAATGAGGCAGACTTGTCTGATTGTAAACTGGGCCGAGAGATAGAGCTGAAGGGCAACAAGACCTGTGAGGAGGGCATGCCTGTGGTGGTCAGCTGTATACCTGGACGAGCCTTTGCCCCTAGTGTTAGTGCTGGCTTCAGAAAGGCCTACAGAGAAGAGGTAAGTTAGACTGTACATTTTGTGGGTAAACTTACTTACTGGTGCGTCCAGGTGACAAAAAAAAAACCTTACTACCTGGTGATTCCCAAAAAGCTTTTATTTTCAAGTCCAACAAAAATGAACCTCCAAGATGCTCTTCATAAAGCCAGAGCTGAGTTATCTCCAGCTGTCTAAATGTAATACAAACCGAACTCTGAAATGGCTCAGCCAGACATCAGCTTTGGGGCTGGAGCTGGCTGGAGATTGTACCGAACCGAAGCTCCTGGCTCAGAAGCCTTTGTGTAAAACTTAGACTTAGTCCCAGTATTAGTCTTATTTTGATCATGTACAATAAACATATGGGAGTTTGTATTTATGGCTTGATTTACTGACATTTTACTGCTGGCAGCCATACCAACATGTACCCTGGCTCTGCTGAATGACAGAAGCTAAGCAGGTAGGGGCTTGGCTAGTACCTGGATGGGAGACCTCCTAGGAAACTGAGTCACTTGTGGAAGTGGTGTTGCTGGGCCATTAGGGGGAAGTCTTCCCTCTGGTCCTAAAAAAACAACAAAAAGTCTCATGCCCCAGTACAGTGGCAGGGACACTGTGCTGTAGGAGATGCCATCCAAGCGAGGCCCTGACTCACTGTGGTCATGGTACTTATCACAAAGAGTAGGGGGGTTCCCCGGTATCCTGGCAAAATTCCCAGCCTGGCCACCTGATCATCCCCCCATGTAATTGGCTCAATGATTCCTCCCTCTCCACCTCAAGCTGATGTGTGGTGAGTGTTCTGGCTAAAAATGGCTGCTGTGCATCACCCAGGTGGGTGTTACACATTGGTGGTGGTTGTGGTGAGTTTCCCCCCCTTCAGTTTGAAGCACTTTTGGTATCAAGATAAAGGCCCATATAAATTTAATCCATTATTATTATTTTTAAAAGCGAATCTGTCAACTCCGTACATCATGGTGCATGGTCATGGTGCATGGTCAACTGGACAGCAAGGATAGATGGACCTTATACAAAACAAGCGAAAAATGTTAGACATACAAAAGGTAATAGACTTTCCTTATCACTCTATGAATACGGATTAGTATGGATTTAACATTTATTCCCCCAATTGAAATTAAAAACCATAGCATAAGAAAGAGATATTGTATCTCCAGTTGTGCATGAATCAGTGTACCAAGGGAGTTAAATTAAATACGGTGAGATGCATGGAAAATTGTCAGTGTTTTAAAAGAGGAATCCCATCTGGAAGACGGCTCTCTCTCTCTTTCTCTCTCGGGAAAGAAAATAAAAATTAAAAAGCACCAACAGAATTCCCGATACTTGCCAGTTATAATACTGAATTGAGAAGTAAGTTTACGGCACAGCTCAGGCAAGACTTCAAAAGTTTGAAGTCGAAGTCGCAACAATCAAGACTGGACACTGCTCATTTTTGCCATTTATGACTGAGTTTGAGAGTTTTAACATATTCTCTGAGATATACTTTGTTATTCATCTGTCATCGCTTTCAGAACAAAGCCAGGAATATCATTATGTAATAGCCCTTCTAGTCTAGTCTGCAATATATGAGATTACTACACAATCGATAAACAAATCCAAACCCTCCTATCCAATACTCCAGGTTGAGTATTTACATCACATTGTACCAGACTTCATCAATTCTTGGTGCTACTCCAACAATAAAACGCAACATTTCCTGGTTGTTAATGAGGAGGCTTCAGGCCAGACATCTGGAAATAGTTGGTTTGGATGAGCCCTAAGTATCAGACACGCACAGTGGCACAGAGTTTATATTCCCTGTCAGTGTTTAATGGAAATTTGATAAACAGTAAACAATAGTTATTTCCATGGTAACAGCTACTCCTTATCGCCACAAGAACATGAACAACAATACCACCCAGACATACAGAGAGCAAATAGTAAACAAAGTAACATAGCAGTTACATGAGCTACAAGTTTATCTACCGTACCAGCTCTGTACTTTCTTAAGAGTCTTTGTATTTTTGTCGTTGGTGCAATGGGTTACGGTTCGCTGCTTTGACATATTTATTTGATTGCCCCCCCCCCAGCAACCCCTGGTGCGTCTGAGAGGCGGAGCAATGATAGGCGAGGGGCGAGTGGAGGTGTTGAAGAACGGTGAATGGGGGACGGTGTGTGATGACAACTGGAATATCCGAGCTGCCACCGTGGTATGTCGAGAGCTGGGCTTCGGCAGCGCCAAAGAGGCTTTGACTGGCGGCAAGCTGGGACAAGGTAGGCCGGACAACCTAAATACTCTGTTAATGTATTACTGGGCTCAGGTACCTTATGAAATAAAACGAAGCCATTTCCATTGATAGACTGGGCCACAGCAGTTGTAAACAACTCCCACAATTCCTGCAGTTATTTTTCATAATAAAAAGCAGACATGCTGCCCCCCCCCCAAATGATGAGGGTTTCAGTGTGAATTACAATAAGATCAACTTACCCTTTAACTTGTAATGACATTTCCCATGGTGTCAGTGAGCAACATTGAAAGAGTGCCTTGGCAGACTGTGATCCCACCTGTGAAAAAGAAAAGTCTTCAACGTTCCAAGAAAGTTGAATCAGTTCATCTGGATACAACGTTTATTGACAGATATAAAAAAAAAGTGTGGATTTAAATTTGAAACGTAGTTTAACTCAATAATCACAGAGGCTGCGGGAATCTCCTGGGGATCGGCACTTCAGAACAAAGTCAGCCTATAGATGCTCAGATTAAAACATACGGGAGTTTTAGAAAACTTCAGTACCACAAAACGCTTCCCACAACCTCATTCTGAGAAATGTGAAATTCTACTACATTAGCAGAACCATATTTACACGGCTACGGCTATCCTTTCCAGTATTCTCAGAGAACTGTCCAAAATCTGGTAATGAAGAAAGTAGCATTTATAGGTTAAAGGAGGAGAATGCTCTGTTGGACAATGTGATGATATAGTCACGTGCAAAATATTTTCACGAGCTGACCGCTGGTTCCAAGTCTTGCCCACACAATCTTGGAATGATTTGGACTCTGGTTTGTGTTGAGAAGTCTTAAGCGAGTGCCAAACACGGAAAGGGAAAAAGTAATGACAATGGTGAATGATTAAAGGATTTGTATGGAGAACTAAAAACACACTCTTAGTATTAAAAGCTGATATAGATAACACTGATCAGTCGTGGGTGGGCTTTCTAGTCACTAAAATATATTGGGCAGGTTAAATATCGGATTTGGATGTTATTTTTCCATATATCTACTTGGAGTGGGATATTTCTCTCAACAGTTCTGACACATAGAGATGTTTTAATGCAAACTGTTTGCATTAAAACACTTTTGACTGCTATATCCTCTATACAGGGACCTGGCCGTTGATCATGAATTTGAAAACTGAGCTGTATTTAAAAAACATAGTATCATATCATACTCACATTTCATGTCTCAGAGTTGACTCAGTGATTCTGGAGTGATTCCCTGTTGTTTCCGGTGTGGATTTACTTCACTGGCTGTCAGTCCAGCTTTAGTCTCTGGTTGTACCGGCTGAGACACTGCTGTCCAGCAGGGAGGGAGTTGTCTGTCAGTGTTGTTATTGTGGAAAATCCATCACAAAACAAATGAATGGTGGGTGGCTGGGGGGGAGGGGGGGGGGAGAGAGGGGGGAAAAAATGTTTACTGCCCCCAAATGTCTCACTTTCATTTGGCTGAGCTGACTGCCCTATTTGTTTGCGTGGTGCGTGCTGGGAACAGAAAAATCTGACATCCCTTTAGAACGCGACAATAAAACACACGTGCGCGCGGGGGCGATAACTTGAACTCACGAAGGCCTTCAGTTAGCAGTTTTGCTTTAAAAGGGCATTTTAGTTCAAAGCTCATCCTATTTCCATCGTTAGGAAACAAACAAATAGCAAACAAAAGGCGCCATTCCTGCCTCGCAAAGGTCCATCTGCCCAGTTATGCTTCGGCACATGCTGTTTATATCTGTGGTTTTTGCAAAACAATAATAAGTTAAAGCCCCCTTGTTCAACAGAATGAAAGCTGCACAATTTTTAGTATGGCATTTGTTTGTTTGTAGGCATGGGGCCGGTCCACATGAATGAGGTGGAGTGTTCGGGATTTGAAAAGTCCCTGACGGAGTGTTCGTTCAACCGTGAGGCAGTGGACTGCAACCACGAGGAGGACGCTGCCGTCAGGTGTAACATTCCTGCCATGGGCTTCCAGAAAAGAGTGAGTCGCCAAGGGAGATGGGGCATCAATAACACAAGTAATGAGGCGTCCGGGTAGCGTAGCGGTCTATTCCGTTGTCTAACAACACGGGGATCCCGGTTCGAATGCCCGTGTTGCCTCTGGCTTGGTCAGGCATCCCTACAGACACAATTGGCCATGTCTGCGGGTGGGAAGCCAGATGTGGATATGTGTCCTTGTCGCTGCACTAGCGCCTCCTCTGGTTGGTCGGGGCACCTTTTCGGGGGGGAGGAGAACTGGGGGGGAAAGCATGATCCTCCCACGTGCTACACCCCCTGGTGAAACTCCTTACTGTCAGGTGAAAACAGGCAGCTGGCGACTCCACATGTATCGGAGGAAGCATGTGGTATTCTGCAGCCCTCCCCGGCTCAGCAGAGGGGGTGAAGCAGCGACCAGGACGACTTGGAAGGTGGGGTGGTTGGCCAAGTACAACTGGGGAGAAAAGGGGGGGGGAATAAAAATAAATAAATAGATAAAAATAATGATGATGATGATGATGATAATCATCATCATCATTAGTTTTATATAGAAATATTCAAAATAAGTGTTTTGTAAGAATTAAACGATAAAAAAAACCTCAATAAAACAAACATAGATCACATGGTACACAAGACTGAAACGTGTTGCACTGACATCCTTTCTGAAACATGGCATTTCCCTCCATCGCTCTCTCCCTGACTTTAGCTACGTCTAGGCGGAGGCCGCAACCCATATGAGGGCCGTGTGGAGGTGCTGGCGGAGAAGAACGGTTCGCTGGTGTGGGGCACGGTGTGCAGTGACAGCTGGGGCACCATGGAGGCCATGGTGGTGTGCAGACAGCTTGGCCTGGGTTTCGCCAATAGCGCCTTCCAGGTCAGATCTCAGAAACAGAGGAAACATCAAAAACAAATGGGTTATGAATGTAGGATGTGACCCTTGTGTGTTAAACAAATGACTTAAACGAACTGTAGGCTTCCTAAGGAATGCAAGGAAAGCTTTATAAGCAGCTGTTTGAAGTTTAGTGGACTCTTCCCCCAGTAGAGCCTGTGGCATGACTTGGTGGAGTCACAGTCTTTTCCGCCTTAAAGGGGACCCCGGCGTTTCATTTATGTCATGGGGGAAGAAGAAAGTTGAAGCCTCCCCAATGGGAATTTTATAGTATTCTATTATGGGCTCTGTAGTCTGGTGTGGTACTGGTACTTAAACAGGCTTCTTTATCTCTGCCAGGCGGTAGTCTAGAGGAGGTTATGCATTTGGCTGCATGTGTGTGTATGTTTGTCCGCAGCTAATCTCGCAAACTACTGGACGTACTACCAGCCTAAAATCTTTTGTGGACAGTTATGACTGTATGGTGAATAACCTCCCGTGGTTGCTGTGATTCAAAACCTTTGGAAAAATATTTGTTCTCGCCATCGCAGCTCCCTCTCTTCATTCGCTCTCTAGCTCGCTCGACCAACGATGCTCTGTCACTGCCTGATCTGAGTCAACCAGGCGCTTGCACGACTCACATCTACGGTTGATTGGGCAGGGATAATGTCAAAAACGTTACGTAACATCGGCTTTGTGTGTCGATGCAGTTGCCCACTGGGGACCGGGGTTCACGCCTCGGTCTCGTCAGATCCGACTATGGCCGGATTCGGTGAAGCAGCAATAACCCTGTCTTCGGGAGGGGGGGCGGGGTCAGCTTGTGTCCGTCACATGAATGCGTCTCCGTGTGTCGGAAAAAGCAGTGGTTCGGCCTGGATTCGCCTTGTCACAGAAGTGGCGAGGTGTCTCCTTCGAGACTGCCGGCCGGAGCAGTTGGCGGACGCATGCAGTACGAGGGTGGGTGTTTGAACTAGGAAAGGGAGCGATTGGCCACTAAATTGGGAGAAAATCTGAGATGAATTTATTAAAACCAACAAAAAAAAACCCAATTATGTATTCGGGTATGAGTCTTGAAAGTAAACGAGAAGTCGATCGTATTTTGCAAACAAGCAAATCATTCACTGTTGTTCTCAGTGCAGGAGAACTGGAGGAACCGAATATATAATTCGCCTTATTCACTCCGCCGCCATGCGGAAGTGCCATAGTCTCCAATGTTAAAACTTTGCTGTAATAATGCAATTTCAAGAGCAGGATTAATCACAGACACAGCGGGAAATTATCTCAGCAGGTACAATAAAACATGCCCCTGGCTGAGCTGTTTTCTTACTGTTGTTTTATTGCTTTAGAATGAATGAAAGTCCATCAGTAGAGCAGCCATTCACCTTCATTCATTTTAAATCATGAAAACCACAATAGTTAAACACATTTGAAGTCTTTTAATAAGGGTTGATATTATGATCTTGAGGTGGTTCGGGCATCTGATTAGGATGCCTCCTCGGCGCCTTCCTTTGGACGTTTACTGGGCACGACCACCTGGGAGGAGACCCCGGGGTAGACCCAGAACTCGCTGGAGGGACTGCAAGTCCAATCTGGCCTGGGAACGCCTTGGGATCCCCCAGGAGGAGCTGGAGGGCGTTGCTGGGGAAAGGGACGTCTGGAGTGCCCTACTTAGCTTGCTGCCACCGTGATCCTACCCTGGAGAAGCGGCTGAAGATGAATGAATGAATGAATAATATTATGATAGCCTGATCTCTGTCATTTCATGTCAGACTTGGATGCTTTCATGTGAGGGTCCACCTAGGAGGCTGCACATCCACAGACTGACAGGCAAAACGTTTTAGGTAGATTTTTTTAGTTTGAGTGCTGCATATTAACAATTTTTTTTATATTTCCAATTCAATCAACTTGGGCACTGCACAAAAGTCTTATAATGGCAGTTCTGTCTGTGTGCACATGTATTTCTCCCAGTAGGTGAAAAAAAAGAGGTGGTTTGTTGCCAAATTCGAACACTGGTGAAGGGGAGATACGTATGCCTGGCAGAGATCTGGCACAGATCTGCACTCTACTGAGTGCACTCCTCTAGTTTTGGCTATAATTGGTGACATAGGTCTGGAAAATATGTCTGAATCATGGAAGATATTCTTTGATAATGGAAGGGGTTTTTACAAGTGGAACTTGGACTGGAGCTGAAAGGGGCTAATTTAGCTGAATAACGGTGATTAGTCTGACTATATATGATATACTTCTAATGAAGGAACAAGTAAATTTGTCATCATTTCTTTCGGGTGCTACTTCAGCAGGCGCCCAACAGTAAACTTCAACATGTTGTTTGTCCAACCAAGCAGTGCCTATAAAACAAAGTTAAAGTTTAGTTGTAGTTACATCATATTTATTCGACATTTATTAAAACAGGAAAACGGTGTATTTTGTTGCTCCGTAGGGGGGCCAATTAAGATAATCAAGTTGAGGTACTGCAATAGTCTAATAACTGTTTATGTGGTACATACATTAAATTGTCATTATGTAAGTGTTCTCGCATAGATCTCCAAAGAAATGCCTCGACCTCACTACCACAGCTAAGTAGGGAGCCATTAAGTATCCTTCTGACAGCTTGCGCCACAGCCTCTTTCCCGTTTGACTTTTAAATAGTTTTGCAGACAAACCCCGCCAACGGATGGAAACCATGACACTTAGGTTAAACTATACTATGTCTATCCCTCTAACCAACACACCAACAAGTGCTCCCAAACTCAGTAACCTTCCTGTGAGCTCCCCATATCCTTGGGAGATCCCGGAAAATATGAGTTTTTTTATGGGAATTTTTGCTTTGGTCTTAAATATGCTGTAAAAACACTAAGCCAGTACCATGGTGACAACAGAGCCTGTCCGTCTCTTTTCTCTGGGGGTTTAGACATATAATTGGTCCTGTCTTGTGAAAATATTGACGACAGTGGTGGAAAGAGACCCTGTTTGGGGGCTTTTTGAGGATGAGTCCCTGGAGACTGGGATAACTAGTTTCACAGCCTCCTGTTGTGAACCACGCTGATATCTATAAATCATCTACACAAGGGAAATCCAGGATGATAACTTTGCTCCAAAATCCTCCCCCGCACATTTTACTGTTTTCCAGAAAACGACATGATCTGCCTCTGTTGGGTTCCAGGTGGCTCTGTGACCGACGTAAAATTCACTTGAAAATTGTTAATGCAAACTTCAGACATCCAAAATGACCAGGTCTATGAAACACACACGAAGAAGAAAATACCCCTAAACCATTTTGCTCCTTGTGGATTCTCCTTGTTGACACCAACAAAGAAAAGCATTTGTATGGTTTTTCAAACAAGGTTTTTCAAATTGGTATTTACCAACACATAATTTGATTTCACTTTGCCATTACATTTCAGTTATTTGGATATTTATTTGTACATTCTCCGTTGATGAAAACACACTCTTAGTTAAATCCTGTCAAAGCTGTGTGGTAAACTGTATACGCTTAGTTAATTTCAGAGCCGGCGGGACCATTTCTGTGTTGCACGCGAGAGAAACTTTTGCGTTAGAAAAGCAAATCAACAGCTGCTGTGCTTAGAATCGAAATGACAACCATTCAGTTTCACTTACCTTGAAAACTGCAACGCAGCAAGATTGAAAATCAAAAATCCATGGCTCTGAAACACACAACCACATTGGAGAACTTAAAACCAAAATGTACCAAGATGTTTTTTTTTAACTTATTTTCTTGATGGACTGCAAGCCTAACACGTTTATATTTTCTTCTTTTTCCATCAGGAAACATGGTACTGGCACGGGGAGCAGTCAGTTGACGCGGTGGTGATGAGTGGAGTCAGATGTTCAGGAACTGAGCTGACCCTGGACCAGTGTCTCCACCACGGGAAACACCTCCACTGTCCCAGGGGAGGTGGCCGCTTTGCTGCCGGCGTGTCCTGCACTGAGAGTACGACAAGTTTTATTGGGAATTTAACATAATTTTAGGGGCTGTTGATAAGTTTGTACTGGCTGAATTTCCTAAAATGGTGGCACATTTTTTACAGATGAACTCAGTAAAGATGCATTATAGAGACAGGGTCTAATGTGAATGCTCACCATTCTTTTTTCCAGCGGCGCCAGATCTCGTCCTTAATGCTCCGGTAGTGGAGCAGACCACCTATCTGGAAGACAGGCCCATGTACATACTGCAGTGTGCCCAGGAAGAGAACTGCCTGGCCAGTAGCGCCGCCACAGCCAGCTCCACCTCCTACCGGCGCCTCCTCCGCTTCTCCTCCCAGATCCACAACAATGGCCGTTCAGACTTCAGGCCTCGGGCGGGCCACCAATCCTGGGTCTGGCACGAGTGCCACAGGTTAGACAGAGAGAGACCTTGTTTGTTTGTTTTTTGTTGATATTCAGTTTGAAACCCAAGGGGTGTTTATCTAAAGAACCCAAAATAACAAAGCTGCAAAGATCCCTGTGTTGGTAGGCAACAGGATAGACCGTTACCCTACCTGGACACCCTTCATTTCACATTATCTTTAAAAGTAAAATGCATCAATAATGGAACGTGGGATGCTTTAGAACAGGTATATTATCATGATCAACTTCCCATCCCTGATGTTGCCTTGAATTTGGAAGAAAGGAAGCAACGAAAAAAAACAGCGCATGAGAATATCCTCGTTACAATAAGTTAACAGCAATAGGTTGCCGTACCTGTCTATATAGTGATGTACATATCCTTGCTTACCTCGTCCGTCCCGTTCAGGCATTACCACAGTATGGAGGTGTTTACACACTACGACCTACTTAGTCTGAATGGCTCCAAGGTGGCCGAGGGACACAAAGCCAGTTTCTGCCTGGAGGACACCCACTGTGATGAGGGTAAATACACATAAATCCAGACCCCTGCATCCCCAAGTAGTTTATACACTGTCTTTTTATAAATCAAACACTGGAATAGATGAGCAATAATTCTACAATGCTAATTTTAATTCATCTTATTGACAAACATGTTGTTGCAAAAGAACAGCTTTCGTGTTTTGAAAGCTGATAAAACTGTTTTGCTGTGAACACTGACAGGTATTCAGAAGAGGTATGAATGCGCCAACTTTGGGGCACAGGGCATCACCGTTGGCTGTTGGGATACCTACAGACACGACATTGACTGTCAGTGGATTGACATAACGGACGTCCAGCCTGGGGACTACATCTTCCAGGTATATCTGCTCTTCAGGCGTAACCGGATTGTGTTTTTCATCTGTTAAACTCTGCTTTGATTTATGACTGTCCACTACGGACAGCTTTTGCATCTCTGGATCTGGATTTCATGTCCACTCATCATGTTTTTTTATATGAAAGTAAAACGATAAATCAGTATTGATAATGAAATTACATGAATGGGCAACTTTTTATATGCAAATGTGAAAATCCCTGTTGTACGATCTCCTAGGTTGTGATCAATCCCAACTACGAGGTAGCAGAATCAGATTACACCAACAACATTCTGAAGTGTCGCTGCAGATATGATGGACATCGGATATGGACATACAACTGTCATATAGGTGAGACTGTCGCCATCCAGTATGGATCACAGCAGTTTCAAAGTTGGTTAAATAATCCACACTGATGGATCGCGTGCCATTCATACTTATGAGTAAGCAAACGGCCTCGGGGATCAGGGGTTGAACTGCAATTGAACTAAATCCTTCATCCCAACAGTAAAATCCACCTTACATTGACACTCCTATAATGCTGGACAGTTTGTCCAGAGTCCTCAAGTTTCTCCCATAGTTGGTGAGTTTAGCCTCATGTACAGCCAAATGTAAGACCCCTGACTGAACTGCTCTCTCAACACTAAATTTCAGGTCATCTAGGTGGACAGTCAGTGAGTTTACATGGATGGTTGACACCAAGTAATATCAGAATACAACAAGTTAGCCACCTTAATCAACTATCAAAGCTTTGCTTTGCTTATTTATGCCTTTGCGAGAATATACAATGGTCTAAGATAACGCAGATGACCTTTATTCCATTTTAGGAGTGTCCTTGATATTGCTCACATAGCAAAAACTGGATTTAATAAAAGATAACAGCCAAATATTTTTAAATCAACACTCAGCGAGTTATAGAAAACACACACACACACACACACACACACACACACACACACACACACACACACATACTCACTAAACTATACTTGTAGGGCCCCCTCATTACTACATTCATTTCCTAGCCCTTAACCCTAACCTTAACCACGCAAACTACATGCCTAACCCTTTCCCTAACCTTAACCTAACCCTAATCCTAACCTTAACCCTAAAACCAAGTCCTAACCCTAAAATAGACCCTTTTACTTGTGGGGCCCCACAAGTTAGGTGGTTTCTGGTTTTTTCTATACTAATGGGGACATTTGGTCCCCATTAGTATAGTTAAACATGGTGTGTACACACACACACACACACACACACACAGTTTCCTATTCAAATAAACATTTTAATATTTATTTGTAAATTTAATTTTAACACACCAAGTTTCATTTGAAGCGACATATGAATGAACGCTCAGTAACCCTGCTGAGCTGTTTGTGTTGTGATGGGATGACACTGCTCTGTATTAGCTGGCTGCCTCCTGGCCCTAAAAGCACAATGGATTTGGACACATTACTGTTGTGATAACAGTTGCAGAGGTTCAACAGGCCCCAAGAACACACACCTTGTCCTTCAGATTAACTCAAACTTTAACCTAAGCTTTTGCTCCTTTTTCATAGATTTTGTTTATATCCACCTCACATTAAAGTAACAAAAAAAAGGTTAATACAAATATGTAAATAAAGAAATATGACAAAAACTAAAAAACATTTTAACAACTCCCAAACATTTAATGTTCCAGGGTCCAAACTCTTAAAATAAATATATTCAAACTAAATCTGCTCAGTCAGAGAGAAATGAACACCTTTGTCACATGAGCAACATTCCCAAGACAGTCTGTTTTTGACCAGTCTCGTTTTTTTCATAGTCAAACACATTTGAAATTAAATCAATATTTTAAAGAAGTCTTGGAAGTAATTGAGAAATCAAACAATTGCAAATCACTGTTGACCAACATCCTATCTTCCCCTTTGTACAAGATTTTGTGAGGTTGTTTTTTTTTATACATTTGATACTTGCGGGAAAAAAATATGGGGGGCGTCCAGGTAGTGTGGCAGTCTATTCCGTTGCCTGCCAACATGGAGATCGCCGGATCGAATCCCCATGTTACCTCCGGCTTGGTCAGGTGTCCCTACAGACACAATTGGCCATGTCTGCGGGTGGAAAGCCGGAGGCATGTGGTAGCCTGCAGCCCTCCCTGGATCGGCAGAGGGGGTGGCGCAATGACTGGGACAGCTCAGAAGAGTGGGGTAATTGGCTGGATAAAATTGGAAGAAAAAAAAAAGGGGGGGGGGCGCTCCGTTCCCTTATTACTAGGGATTCCTTGCAAGTAACCAGGCAGACCATACCTTTTTTTTTTCCCCACCTTTTTCTCCCCAATTGTACTTGGCCAGTTACCCCACTCTTTTGAGCCGTCCCCAGTCGCTGCTCCATCCCCTCTGCCAAGCTGGGGAGGGCTGCATACTACCACATGCTTCCTCCATCCGATAAATGTGGCATCTCCAGCTGCTTTAATTCAACTGACAGTGAGGAGTTTCGCCAGGGGGACGTAGCATGTGGGAGGATCACGCTATACCCCCTAGTTCCCCCTCCGACCTGAACAAGCACCCCGGCTGACCAGAGGAGGCGCTAGTGCAGCGACCAGGACACATACCCATATCCGGCTTCCCACCTGCAGACAGCCAATTGTGTCTGTATGGACGCCCAACCAAGCCGGAGGTAACACGAGGATTTGAGATGGCGATCTCTGTGTTGGTAGGCAATGGAATAGACCAGCACGCCACCTGGATGCCAGACCACACATTTTTGACAGCTAATTCATGTACAGAAATTTGCTTTGCTTCCCCACTCCATAGAAAGGTCAGATCAGGGCTATGCTGGCACATGGCCAGCAGAGTTCAGATAGCTGGTAGTGAAGAGTGTCTTGACTGATGGCACTCCAAGCAGGGCGGGATGTGGCCGGTGCAGGGCTTGAGCAAATACACCAAGGGCTGAAAGACGATCTCCCCACCCCTATTTCACCAGGATAAAAGCAGACAAACAGAGCTGGACAGAGGTCAGGCTCTGACACGTCAGCTAGTTGTTTTGGACCGTCGCAGTGGCTCTGGAGACAGCAGATAAACAGAGGCAGGCTTTGGCAGGGTCTCCCTGGAAGAATGTATAAAAATAACTTATTAAGCATTAATCAAAGATGTCATAACGTAATCCTTCCATGCTGTAAAACAAGCCTTTCTTAGTCCAATTTCAATTAAACTGTTATCAGCAGATGTCTGTCTTTTAGTCTTTTCCTCCATCTGCCATAGCCAGTGGTAAGAGCTAGCCAGAGCTTGGGTAGGACATTACTCTCCCATTCATCATCAATAGAAAAATGTGTATTGGTAAGAAATCCCAGATTCTACTCTGGTTTCTTGCCATGGGAAACAGGTGCTTTTATTCTTTTGTTATTGAATCTGACTGACCCAAAAAAAAAAAAGAAGCACAAATATACATGCCTTCTGTAGTGTTTTGGTTAATACTGCCCTTTAAAAGCTGCGGCACAGACAAAAGCAATGTAAGTTATTTCACAAGTAAACCTATCAAGTATTCTTTTAGCATTCATCCTCATGTCTACTCCTCTGTCTGATCCCCCCTCAGGTGGCTCACTGAGCTCAGAGACAGAGGAGACATTCCCCGGGTTGCTGACCAACCAGCTGTCACATAGGTAGACTGAGAACAGATAAGACGACTGGACAGACATCAAGGCGCACCAGAGATCGGACGTGAACACTTGACAACCACTAGAGGCGGGATGTACTCTACTCCACTTCCTACTTGTAGTGCTGGATCATCGCCACAGCTTGATTGGTATAAAAGGACTATGAACACACTGTTGCAAAACCACATGCCCTTAATGTCTCTGTCCACACACTCTGTTCTGAGTATCATCCTCTGTTACCATTGAAATATGGGTTTTGACCTGGTGCTTACAAGAAGAGCTGTCAGGATTGTATGGTGCAAAACCAAGTAATTTATTAAGATTATTATGCAACACTGTTGCCAGCTAAGCAGTTTTCAAGCTTCTGTGCTTTGAAATCCTTTCAACAAAATCCATGAGATGAAGACTTTAAACTTTTTGTTTACTCTGACGTTAGCAGTCTAACCTGGTGCTAGATCTTGTCTTGTCTTATCTTTAATTAAATCGGCATCAGAGATCACATATTCCCCTTTAGAATTTGATGGTTCGATCGGTGACTAAAAGCAAAAAAAAGTAAAACTCTATGAAACATCACAGTCCACATTTAGCACAGAGTTTAACTCTTCCAGAAATGTTTAAAGAATAAAACAAAAACTGACATGGATTTGGCTTTCAAAGCACATCCAATGCTTAACATCAGGCTGTAAGCAAAAGTCAAAGCTGCTCTTTTTTTCTTCTTTTTTTTTATTCTTGGTGCTGATTCTGCAGTGAGGTTATAAAAAAAAAATCTATTGCTTATATTTGATGCAGTTGTTCTTGTTATCTGTAAAGAACGGTTGAGTCTTATAGTCAGAGGCTACACAAAGTTTATTTCAAAACTCTCCAGAACATCAGTCCACATTTAATTTTCCTCAAAATGTGCTACATCCCTGAGGCTACCTTTAAAAATGTTTGAAATTTTTCTTTAAACAGTACACATGCACTCATTTCATTGTATTTGCACAATCTTGTCAACTTTGTCTTCTTTGTCTGCGTTTTGTTAAATTAATCAGGGACCTCTATACCATCTCTTGGATGTACTGTAAAAGCCTCATCGTATGTGAAGATGCCTCTGCATTGTTTTGTAAATTTGTTTTTGTAAAGTAGCATCTCCAGGGTCCCTTCATTTTACAAGGGTTCTCACCATTAGCGTGATAATTGTTTTTAAATTGTTTATGCATTGTTGAATGTGGAAAAGCATTATGTTTTCTGTAATAAAAAGGACGTATGAAGCAGATCTCAGTTTATATGATGAAAAAAGCTCACACCTTAAGAGCCCATGTGACTGCTTGCCACAATAGCGGCACCCTGATCAGAAATCACAACTGCACTTTTATAATGCAGTCGTACTTATGATGACATCAGACAACAATCAAGCATGCATGGTGGATCAGGACAAATAAGAGGATGTTTCAAAGAAAGCTGAATCAGTTCATCTGGACACAACCATTATTGAGAGAAACGTTTCATCACTTCATCTAAGTGACTTCCTCAGTCTAAACTGACTGCAGATATCCCCACCCTTATTATTTGTGATATTGGGCTATACAAATAAAATTGACTTGACTTGACCCTTATAAATAATACGGTTGCATAACAACCGTAACCAACGATCAGTTTCATATGCAAACAGGCATGACCATTAATTAGAGTTTCAATGGCTATGTGTACTATTCACAGAGGGTTTGGGAACGTTTGCAATCACAGCTTTGTAAGATGGTGACAAATGTACTCTTAGCCCCCCCCCCCCCAAGTTCAGGGATGGTCATTCCCTATTAACATAGATGGCCTCTTTCACTCTCTGTTCAAACCAGTGTTTAGTGTTTATTGAAGTGACAGATAGCTAAACAAATGTACTTGGCACTGAAATGGTTAAATAATGTCTCAGATGTGGAAGTAAGGTTGAGGGCAGTTCACTTGTATATCTTTATCAACTTGCTTTCTTAGTGCTTTTCCAGAAACTGTGAAACTGAAAGTAAACACACAAGAAAAGGCTCCGATTGTGATTAAAAAGTGTAGAAATGTAAATACTTGCTTGATACTACATAATTAGACAGGTGGCTGCACTACCATTCCATCCATCCATTATCCAAACCGCTTATCCTGCTGTCAGGGTCGCGGGGATGCTGGAGCCTATCCCAGCAGTCATTGGACAGCAGGCAGGGAGACACCCTGGACAGGCCGCCAGTCCATCACAGGGCCACTACATATGGCAAAAAAAAAGGGGGTTTAGGTAATTATCCATAAATCTCCCCAAATATGAAATAAAACAACAAAATTCTTACCCATAAAGATGAAACATGCAATATAAACTTACCAACAAAGCTTTTTCTCAACACAGGCGGAGGCAAAGGATTAAACAGAGAGCGTTCTGGAGCGCCTTACAGTGCAAAATCTCAAGACAAAATGGCTGATCACAAACTATGACCCTACCCATGTGATCATAAATGTCCCACAGAGAACAATTTCATTAAAACTACAGTATGTCTGTGAATGTTCTCATTCAACCAGGTCATGGTTATCTAAAGGAGTTGAATCAAGTGCAACTGGACTTGGGCCTAAAACTACAGTACATTCGCAGACCGCAGTCTTCAAAGCAACCACCAGGGGATGCTAAAACGCTCTTCGCCTACATGTAACATCACAACATTACTTCCAGTGCGACACTAACATTTCCAGCCAGTGTACTTAGCAGTACACCAGCGATTAGAATAGGCAATAGTGATGGGTCACTGCATCTCGAACAACACAATCACAACATTAACAACAATTTAAAGTTAATACTTTACTGTAAAAATCTATCACATTTCCAAGAGAATGCGTCTTGGAAATCTGAACTGGCTTATTAGCCAGTCATCATCATGGGCTAGGAAGTCCTCATGGTCCCTAAACATGCGTTCATGTCTAAACCTTATATTTGTCAAGTCTTCAAGAAATGCCAAAGCAGCCATAATTTTGCAGCATTCCCATGACCCTGAGAGCAGGATAAGTGGTTAAGACAATGGATGGATGGACAAGTCACCATGAGCACTATTTATAGCCCTTGTGCCAATCAGTGAGACTGATTTCAATATCACCTTATAAAACCATTAATAGACTAGTGGACACGTGGTGGTGGTTTCATCTGTTTTTCCATCTGAGGACTGAGCTTTCTGCGAAAATGGCACCTGCCAACGCTGCAGCTTCTCCACTAGTGGCTAGCAGTGTTCAGGTGGCTCACTGTCCCACTGTGAAGCCAAGACAGAGCCCGCATTAACCAAAATGGATTTTAATGACCTTTTCAGCTTTTTAAGTACTTGCGGAAGTCTGTTTTTATTTCAGGTCTTATTGTGACACTGGTCCATGGAGCAGGTTCATTTCAGCAGAATCCTCAGCCTGCCTATGTGGCTCATCTCCATCTGCAGAGCTCACAATATAGGTTTTATTGACAATTTTAATCTGTCTGGGATCGTTTCTCCCTCTTCAGAACTGATGGAGTGCACCCAAAGAGGCTGGGTAGCCAAACGCTAGCGGCCAACCTGCAGCACGCCGTACAGTCCTCTCCACATGACTGACTGTTCACATCCCACATTTCCCTCCCGTAACCTCCGTTTCCGCCTACGGTGGCACCCCACAGTCCTATTTTGCCCTCTAGCTCCCCCCACTGGCCTCATCTGTCATCAACCCTCTCACCTGTCATTTTCCCCATACAGACTATTATTAGGCACCAGGCCTCTCATCGACACGACATATTACGACGTGACTGGCATGTAGACCACAGTGTGCTAATTCTGCTAGTTAAATCAGCTGTTTATACACACACGACCTGTCATAAGTTTGCCCTCTAAAATATCTGATCTATCACCAACAAAGCCCCTCTGGTCAATGACTTCATCACAGTGCACAAACTCGACTATTTTTGTCTCACAGAAACCTGTCACAGAATGACTTTCTACAGCTAAATTCAGCAAATCCACCAAGAAAAGCGCTATATAAAATTCAACTTGATTGGTTGATTGATTGATTACTTAATGCAAACTTTCGTCTTCGGGCAGAGGAGGCGACCTCGCGCTGATCTATTGCGATAGTATAAAACTAACGCCAACTCTACCTGATCAATCTTCCTTTGAACTGCTGGTTATGGACAGGGGTGCACATAACTTTTTGGTCTGGCTCTCAAGGGGGCACCTGAAGATGCTGCTTGGTACTCAGTCTTTACAAAGCCAGTTTCTGCCTGGAGGACACCCACTGTGATGAGGGTAAATATCCTACAAGCTGTTGTCATCACTACCCTCCTGACTGCTCTCCTCACTGTCTTCCTCTCTTTCAAACATGGCAGATGAAGATGTAGGCCTACTTCTTTCTCCCTGGTTGAGTCTGCGATTAGCTGTTTGCATCCATAAGTCAACAGCTGGCTTCAGGTCAAAAGTCTCTATTGTCATCTTAGAAAAGTGGATGTGCATCAGGGATGAGAGGCTAGAGTCTGACAGGCGGGATCTGTACTTGCTTTTTATTATAATGAGATGTGAAAATCCCCTCTCACATGCAGCACTGCTCAATGACAGTGTAAGGGAAAACAGAAGGACTTTATGAATGTTGGAGAAACTATATGAATGTTGGAGGAATTATATGGATTACTTATCTTCACTGTGTTGACCAAGTCATACACAGAAGAGGCTGCAAAGCGTTTTCCTGCTTGCTTTAAACGCATCCATTCTCTTACAGTAGTCTCTGTCAACAGACAAGCTGGCCTCATATTTCTGGAGGATGTTAGTAAGTGTTGTGTTGCCAAAACTGTGGAGGTCTTGCATTTCTTGAGGCCAAGCTGAAGGACCAAAAATTTAAAATTGATCACATGACTAAAGGGATTCATATCTGCTTTCAAACTCATGAATTAGACCTCTCAATACATCAGCCTTGTCCCTGTCAGCATCCAAATTTGAAACAGTCTCTTTCCCGTACTTGCCTTCACTGCCAAGCAATAGTGTCAGCTGTCATGAGCTCAACTTTGCATTCACCAATAGTCAATTTATCTCACTGGAACCTGAGGGAGGTGAACTGTAAAATGTTTCCTGTGTCAAGCATGTTGGTTAGGATACACTGAAAACGCTCTGTGCAGATATGTTTTAAGTCACTGTCATCACTTGTAGCCACTTGAATTAGAATGGTAGGTAATAGCCTCCATATTTTCAACAGTCTCTTGCCTCCATGCAGACCATCTGATGTTGTGAAACTTCCCTAGTTTCACAAAGGCAATGCCATTTTCATCACATATCTTCAGTTGTTCTGTTCTTTTTGCACCCCCTCTCTGTAAATAAAAGCTCAGCAACTTGACAACGGAACAATTAAATGTCTCACAGTATGGTATCATGCAATCAGCTGACTTTGTGCAGTTCTCAAGGGTGTGGGCAGTACACAGAATATGCACAAGGGAATCCCCAATCGTCACCATCTGACACAATTTGGGAACGACCCCATTATAAACTCCAACATTGACTGCTGCTCCGTCTGTACACACCGAGACCAACTTCGTCCTCAACTGATCCCCTAAACCAAAAGTATGGAAGAGCTACTCCAGTCCGTTCACTATGTCCTGTGTTGCTCGGTTCACACCCAAATTAATTAATCCAAGGAAATCTGAGGTAAATTCTCCACACAGTGTACACAGACAGTGTACACAATTTCCTGCTCCACTTGTGTTATGTCTTCTGATCCATCAATGAGCACGCCCCAAAATTCAGCTGCCTCCAATTTTTCACTCAATTCTAAACTGATTGTCTGCGTGATGCTCTGCATGATGTGGGTCCCCCCTTCTCGTGAATGATATGCACTCCCGACATTAACTCCAAGCCTCTTGAAACGCATCGGGCGTGCATGTTTCGCTTTGTGAAAGGCCAACAGAAAAATATTGCAGTGCTTGACGCTATTCTTCATTCAGTTTGTCCTGCCACGGGTCAAGAGGGCGAGTGGATTTCTGATCCTGGCTGCACCTGTTATCAATAGATTGCAATATGTTCATGTGCTCTTTACTCTTCTCGTGCTTTTCAAAAGCTGGATGACAATTTTTTTTTGTCCCTATATAAAAGGCTCTGCTTTTACCCGTGAGATTGGGATTTTCACAGCATATTTTGCACCACATCTCTGTGCGGACGTCATTTGTTTGGAGCCAGGCTTCTTCCTGCAGCCACTTTTCCGCAAATACATATTTTTTATGTACAGGTTCAGTCTGGCATTTCTTTGGAGGTGGTGCAACACTAAAGTAATTACTAAATGTAGCTTGTTTCTTGGACATTTTGATGAATGGACAAAAATCTTAAAACCAGAGAAAAAATTTAACGTTAAGCTAGTTGTAATGTAAACTAACTATTTGCTGGAGCTCAAGTCTTTACAGTTAACCTTGCCAACTTGGGGGAAAAAACACACCCACTTAATCAAGAACGAAGGCTAAAAGTTGCATGATTAACAACTGATTATTAAAATGGACACATTGTCATAACCATTTCTTACCAGTAATATATGGAGAAAATCCTGTTGTTTCAGTAAGTAACTGTGTCCCAAAAATGCTGGTACGCAAAAGCGCCTCTTTTTGTATTATCTGCTGCGTATCATTTATTTTGACTAAGCATGCGCACCAGTTATGTGCACCTCTGCTCATACATAAAGATATCCCTTTCCAAGTGAAGGAGGTAATTAGTGATCCAAATGGGAGATTTGTTACTGTCTCTGGGCAACTGTTCACCAGTGTTGTTATTTTGGTCAATGTTTATGCCCTAAACAGTGATGATCATAATTTTTTCAACAAGCTATTCTCTATTATACTTGGTCATAATGATTATAATTTGATAGTGGGAGGTGACTTTAAGTGTGTTCTCAACTCCATTTTGGATAGATCATCTAACAGAGCTCAGCCTCTCTCTAAGTCTGCTAAGATTGTCAATGATTACATCACTCAGAATGGTCTTTCAGACATCTGGAGATTTAACTTCCCTGACAAAAAAGTTTTCTCTTTCTTCTCTAAGGTCCACCATACATATATTTGCATTAACTACTTTATTCTTGATAATAGACTACTGGGGAATGTAAACTCCTGCTCATATCACAGTATTATCATTTCAGTTCATGGTGCCATTTCATTTTGTTTAGCTCTATCTTCATAATTTTTTAATCAAGCTTTTCTCTATTATACCCGGGCATCACCCTGTGATGGCCTGGCAGCCTGTCCAGGGTGTCTCCCTGCCTGCCGCCCAATGATTGCTGGGATAGGCTCCAGCATCCCCGCGATCCTGACTGCAGGATAAGCAGTTTGGATAATGGATGGATGGATGGATAATGATTATAATTTGATAGTGGGAGGTGACTTTAACTGTGCTCTTAACTCCATTTTGGATAGATTGTCAAACAGAGCTGAGCCTCTCTCTAAGTCTGCTAAGGTTGTCAATGATTACATCACTCAGAATGACCTTTCAGACATCTGGAGATTTAAGTTCCCTGACAAAAAGGTTTTCTCTGTCTTCTCTAAGGTCCACCATACATATACTCTATATTATTATTTCAGATCATGGTGCCATTTAATTTTGTTCAGCTCTACCTAACTGCCTCAGGCCCTCTCGCTGTTGGGGACTCAACCCTCTCCTATTAGCTGATGAACAATGTATATACTTTGTCTCTTCTCAAATTAGTTTTTTTCTTGCAACTAATGTTTCCTCAGAAATGTCCCATTCAACCTTATGGGAGGCACTCAAGGCCTATCTTCATGGGCAGATAATTTAATACTCTTCTAGGGTAACTAAAGCAAGGGCTTCTAGACTCGATAATATCTCTAGATCCATCGCTGACATTGATAGATATTACGTCTCCTCCCCTATTCCAACCCTTTTCAAAGAAAGACTGCGTCTGCAGACAGAAATTGATTTACTTTCTACAGACAGGGTGGTATATCTACTCACAAAAGCTTGGTACAATACCGATGAATTGGGTGACAAGGCCGGCAAGCTACTAGCCCAGCAAGCCCGTCAAGCTGCTTCTTCTCGTTTAATCACTAAGATTTGCAGTCAAGTAGGGGAAATGTTAACGGACCAGATAGAAATGAACAAAACTTTCAAGCAATATTACAGTAAATTATATGGTTCTGAATGTGATGGAACTCTTCCACAACCTGACTCCTCCCTGGAGAACCTAACCTCCCCCTCAGTCTCGGTCCTACAAAACCACTCTCTGGGTGGTGAGATTTCTGAGACAGAAATTCTAGAAGCTATTAAATCCTTACAAAATAATAATACACCTGGACCAGATGGCTTCACCTCTGAATTTTACAAAAAAATTGCCTCCAACTTATCCCCCCTGCTTCAAGCCATGTTTAATGAATCTCTTTCAGTGGGGTGCCTTTCGCAAACCCTACGACAAGCGTTGATAACACTTCTGCCAAAAAAGGATAAAGACCCACTTCGGTGTGCCTCATACCATCCGATTTCCTTATTAAATGTAGATTATAAAATACTATCTAAAATTCTAGCAGCTAGATTAGAGAAGAATTTGCCTCAGATCATATCTGCAGACCCAACAGGTTTTATTTTAAATAGGCATTCCAGCTCAAACTTGAGAAAATTACTAAATACTATGTACTCCCCTCAGAGCCGCCTCCCTTAAATGGTTGTATCGCTTGACGCTGAAAAAGCATTTGATTGGGCTGGATTGCAATATTTTTTTTCACCCCTAAATAAATTTGGATTTGACGACACCTTCAGCTCTTGGATTAGACTACTTTACTCTCATCCTTTGGCCAGTGTGATCACCAACGGACAGCAATCTAAATATTTCTCACTCGGCAGATGTACTCGTCGGGGCTGCCCCTTGTTGCCCCATGTTGCTATTGCCATTGAGCCCCTAGCTATTGCTCTTTGACAGTCCAGTGAGTTTTTGGGTGTGGAACATGTGGGCCTAACTTAAAAACTGTCTTTGTATGCAGATGATCTTCTGTTGTATATTTCAAACCCCTTAACATCCATTCCTCCCTTTATTGATGTTTTGACTAAGTTTGGATAAGTTTCAGGATGCAAAGTTAATTTCAGAGAAGTGAAATGTTCCCCCTTAATCAGGCAGCTACCCTAATTTCTATTTCACATTTCCCATTCAAGATAGTCAAAAACGGCTTTAAATATCTTGGGGTTGAAATCACACGCACTTTCTCAGCTCTTTTCACCAAGAATTTTGTCATTTTATTCGAAAAATATACACAAATTATGGCTGGATGGATGAAGCTCCCGCCGTCCATAGTTGGACAAGTTAATCTTATTAAAATTAATATATTACCAAAATGTACACTACCGTTCAAAAGTTTGGGATCACCCAAACAATTTTGTGTTTTCCATGAAAAGTCACACTTATTCACCACCATATGTTGTGAAATGAATAGAAAATAGAGTCAAGACATTGACAAGGTTAGAAATAATGATTTGTATTTGAAATAAGATTTTTTTTACATCAAACTTTGCTTACGTCAAAGAATCCTCCATTTGCAGCAATTACAGCATTGCAGACCTTTGGCATTCTAGCTGTTAATTTGTTGAGGTAATCTGGAGAAATTGCACCCCACGCTTCCAGAAGCAGCTCCCACAAGTTGGATTGGTTGGATGGGCACTTCTTTGAGCAGATTGAGTTTCTGGAGCATCACATTTGTGGGGTCAATTAAACGCTCAAAATGGCCAGAAAAAGAGAACTTCAGAGGACAGCACAAACAGGCTCTAACCAGAGTAGAAAAAGAAGTGGGAGGCCGCGTTGCACAACTGAGCAAGAAGATAAGTACATTAGAGTCTCTAGTTTGAGAAACAGACGCCTCACAGGTCCCCAACTGGCATCTTCATTAAATAGTACCTGTTAGAGCCTGTTTGTGCTGTCCTCTGAAGGGAGTAGTACACACCGGTGTAGGAAATCTTCAATTTCTTAGCAATTTCTCGCATGGAATAGCCTTCATTTCTAAGAACAAGAATAGACTGTCGAGTTTCAGATGAAAGTTCTCTTTTTCTGGCCATTTTGAGCGTTTAATTGACCCCACAAATGTGATGCTCCAGAAACTCAATCTGCTCAAAGAAGTGCCCATCCAACCAATCCAACTTGTGGGAGCTGCTTCTGGAAGCGTGGGGTGCAATTTCTCCAGATTACCTCAACAAATTAACAGCTAGAATGCCAAAGGTCTGCAATGCTGTAATTGCTGCAAATGGAGGATTCTTTGACGAAAGCAAAGTTTGATGTAAAAAAAATCTTATTTCAAATACAAATCATTATTTCTAACCTTGTCAATGTCTTGACTCTATTTTCTATTCATTTCACAACATATGGTGGTGAATAAGTGTGACTTTTCATGGAAAACACAAAATTGTTTGGGTGATCCCAAACTTTTGAACGGTAGTGTACGTATTTATTCCAAAATATCACCATTCCGATCAAGAAGTCTTTTTTTAAGTCATCAGAGAAGAGTATAACTTTGTTTATCTGGATTGGTAAAGCACATAGAATTAAAAGAAGCGCACTGCAGAGACCTAAAAAGCTTGCTGGCCTTGCTCTACCTAATTTCATTCATTATTATTGGGCTTGTAACATCAAGAAAATATTATCCTGGATGGGGGAATGTGTGACAGACAGCTGTGATGCTTGGGTACAAATGGAACATGCTTCCCGACCATTTCAATTAAGCTCCCTAATGTGCGAGCTGGAGGTTGTGTTCTGATGGAGCCAACAAAACCACATCATCTGCAAAGAGCAGAGATGCAATTCTGAGGTTCCCAAAACAGACACTTCCTCTTCTTGATCTCCAAAGTCATCCAACAGACCACCATCCAATGCTGCCTAGCTACATTCTCCCCTATGAGCACCACGCTAGTTATTAATAAGTTCATCACCCGTCCTCATAGAGACCAGCCAATTACGTGATATGAAGGGAGAGAAATAGGATGAAAAACTCAGCTATTGTTTTTCTTCTGAAATATAACATAGTAATATAAGTTAATTTTGCTTACCACAAGAGGTGTGGTACCCTTGCAAATCAGAAAACAAGAGAAAACTGAGAGGTGTCAAGATTCTGTTCCAGCAAGATCTGATCTGGCACAAATAAAGCAGTGGTATTATACGCTGACTAAACCAAGGAAGCTGAACCTAAGCTTCAGCATCACAATTGCTGCAGTGAGAGGTTAGTGACTGACAAAGGCAATGCTATTCTGACTGATACTACTCAGCAACACTGCACAAATGCTCACTGTTTGCTTGGGGCCTGATGCTTGCCTTGCCGATTGCAATTCAGTCACTCACCTATGTTTGCCAACAGGGTTAGCTGTATTCAATATTGTGGAACTCTTCCTCTCCTTTGTAGTCCAAGGGCTCTGGTCACCATCTGCCTGGCAACAGCAGTGCTGGTCTTAGGGCGCTCTTTAATTGGCTGGATAAACTCTGGCAAACACAGCAACAACAAACTAATCATTTCAACTGTACCCAATTGTTTGAAACTATTAGAGGTACTGAGCAAAGGAGTATTCTTTTAGTATTCTTTGCTTTTTAAAAATAGGGTGGGGAGAAAAATAATGCCAGGGTTTTTTCTTCAGTTTGAGGTACAATTCTCAATTTTGATTAAAAAATTATCCCTGCCTTGCATCAATTGCACAAGGATTTTAAAAGTACAAGAAAACAATGCTTAAGAACTGCCTGCAACACCTTTCCCCCAAAGAAAAATGAATTCAGGTCTCTATTAAATATAGAAAGAGGAGCCAATATTACATCAGTCTTTTTGTTGGATCTGACTGTGCAGCATTCATCCACAATAAATACTGTGGATGAATGCTGGATTCATCTCTTCAAAAAATGCAGACTAGGACTTTGAATTATTTGAGTCGGGGAGTACTGCTGGCGTTGTGTGTGGCTGCCGCTTCTCCCTCTCGTAGCCCCCCCTTCCCATCCACCCCTGTATGTTTGTGCTGTTTACCTGTTGTCTTTTTTCACACCGTTTATTGTAAAGCGAATTTGAGTGTTAGAAAAGCGCTATATAAGATTGATTTATTATTATTATTATTATAAAAGCTGCAATTTTTCATTAACGTACTTTCCTCAGCCACACAAAACATTCAATGTAAGAGTAGCTGATGGCTGGCAAGAAACTTAGTGAAGGGGTCTCCAATCACTCGCTGTGGAGATCCCCGTTTTCATAGGTTATCATACCTGCCTTCCTCATGGCTTTGTCCTTAGCCTTTCTGCTCCCATCAGACAACATGCGTGTCTTAAAGTGAGGGTGGCGAACGGAGAGGGCATTGAGCGCTGAGTACAACACACAAAATACACCAGAGCTATTAATTTGTAAACCCGAGATGTTCTTTATACCTCAGCACTGTTATTATTCACTGTGCAGTAAGGGTTCCCACCTGCAGACTCACTAGCGAAAACCCCCAGGGCATGTGTGTTGTCCACCCACTGGATCTTCATCCCACCATCACTAAGAGAAGGGAGAGGACAGCCAAATTTTAATCCCCATATAAGGTATCGTAATAGATAACCGCTAAATTCCTGTCTTTAACTGTGGGAAATCAGAAAACGTGTTTAAAGGATCCGAAGGATGCAAGGTGATGGTGCGAAAATGAGTTCTGAGCTCTGACAAATTGGGCTATACAAATAAAATTAACTTGACTTGACACACCTGCATTCTGTGAACGCATCCAGTAGATCATCTGTTTTTAACACAGCTGGGAAGTCATAGATCTCGATCACATGGCCAAACTCATCCGGGTTTATCCACACATTCTCGAAACAGGAGTAGTCATTGTGGGCAAACTCAATGAAAACATCTTCAGCTTCATTTAGGTGTGCCATAATCTGGTACAACAGACACAGTTTACTTTGTTTACTTATGCCTCAGTGCACCTATCATGAAAAGGGTGCTCACTACAGGAATACTGTCGTTGAGCATTTGAAACTGTTCTAATTAAAAGGAACAAATAACTAAGAACAGATAACACAAGCACCACAACTCAGCATAGGCTTACCTCATTAGTAAGGTCTGCTGTGTCCATGCTTGTGTCTGTTTTCTTGGATTTGTATGTTATGCTGGCCAGGTCCCCTGTCTTATCTTCCTCCTCTTCTAGGGTCATGGCACTCAGAGTTTGTTCCAAAGCTGGAGGCCAAGTACACACCTCATTCACATACATCACATCCTGTTTTTCAGATTCAGGGCATGGTGTTGAGCAGTCAGGAGTGCTGGGACCGATATTATCATCTACCCTGTGAGACATACTGGGGAATGTCTCCCGGTTCGAGGACAAGGAACCGGTGCTTTCTGTGACGTCAGAACAGGAGCAAGACTCAGATGGCGAGTTGATGCTGGTGCAGCTGAAACTACAGGGGCTCGAAGAAAGCAAGTCCTGTCCTTTCGTGCATGCTGGTGGATTTTGGAGGGATAGCCTTGCTCGAACTGCTCTGGGCATGTAGAGGGCCTTATCAGGCCTACTAGGCCTTTGGTTTCTCAGCAGGGTAGAAGATTTAGGCTTGGCTGCTCTATCTTTCCCTGCTCTATCCTTTGGCTTTAGGGGCTCCTCACACAAACTGTTGTTGCTCCCCACGTCACTATCTTCTTGTACCTCATCCCTACAAAAAAAACAATATTATGTTGAACATTTTACATAACCCAAAATTATATCCATAATCAACAAATTTCACCTAAGTGCCTGGCATTATCCATTAATACCACATTGATGACAAGGAAAACAAAATCCAAATGCAAAGTGGAAAACCAAACAGATCATAATAAGAAGCAGCTGGAACTTAAAACACACATGGACAACTTAAACAGGGCAAAGTTCATTCTAACCAATTAGGGCTGTCACGAATGCCCGTTTTTTGGCCTCCGGAGCTTCGGTCGAAATCAACAGCGAACATTCAGAGCTTCGGCAATGGCGGTTGGGGGCATGAGTTGGGAAGGACTCAGCCAGATATTTCTCCATTCTCGAGCTAAGATGGACGGCAGAGCAGTGCAACACATGTCCTTTGATTTAATTAAAGGCATTAATTGTTAAGGATTCGGTTGTTCTACAGTATTGTTGTTTGTGTTGTTACCTGTTAATAAAAAAACATTTTCCAAAAGGTTTGGTGTATTTGATACATGTTTGTAATCCTGACGGATTTGGTTGAATGATGTCCTATCTATGCACTTCTTGTGACATAAGAAAGGCTTGTGACATTTTTTTTTCTTATCATGGATGAACTATTGACCTACATAAATGCTCATAATAGGCTCCAAATCCAAGACAACGCCCGACAAAGCACTGTAAAACAGAAGCGCAGAAATGGCATACTAGCTGCAACAAATTTAAGATGAGATTTATAAGATTTACATTTATTTATCATTTCTTTGTCATTTCTCAGTACTTGCGAATGTTGTCCCCTGCTTTTAACCCTTCCTATACACTAAGAGCAGTGGGCAGCCACAGTGCAGCGCACAGGGACCAACTCCAGTTACCGATTTCAGTCAGCTATTAGCCTAAGCCTATAACGTTTTACAACCTGAGCCTAACAACAATCTAACAGAGATAACAATAATTGATAACAATAATTCTAATGAGATAATCGTAACAGTGTAATACTCCGAACTTTTTATGACTTAAGAAATCACAAATCACTCAGCAATACCCATCCATTCATCCATTATCCAAATCGCTTATCCTGCTCTCAGGGTCGCGGGGATGCTGGAGCCTATCCCAGCAGTCATTGGGCGGCAGGCAGGGAGACACCCTGGACAGGCCACCAGGCCATCACAGGGCCCCAAGGGATAAACAACGATACTGGCTCATCATCAACTTGAAATGCCGATATGACAGGCCGATAAGATTACGCTTTAATTATGTGCACGCGATGCGAACCGTTGACCAGGCGTGGACGCGTTACGTCACGTAAGCAGAGTGGAGCGGGTTTGTTTTTTTGTTTTTCCCTGCTACACTAACTGCATCTGTGTTGCAAGTGGTTGCATGCGAGCCATGTTTTCTGAGGAGTTTTCTGAGTAATTTCAATTTACTTTGGAGAATGTTCCTAGCTACACAGCTAGGATGGGTTAAATGCAGAGCATAATTGACCTTTCACAAAGTCCCGCCCCCCTTAGTTACTGTTGCTATGCCTGTCAAGCATTTCAGAACTATCCAGGAAGTAGCCGGAAAACACCAAAACATGAAGGAAGAAATCAGCGCATTGTGTGGGTAAAAGTAACAGTAATAATACGTTAGCTGTATTAGCTATCAAAAATAGCTAGTAGCAAGCTTAGCTTGGAGCAGACAGGTATTTTTGTTGATTTTGGATGGATTAAGCTGGCCATGGGGTCTGCTATACTGCCAAATCTATTGCCGACATTGCGCTTCTTGCGTTCTGGGTTTCGGGAAGGGAAAGAAAATTACACCCCCTCCAAACTGTTCAGATATCTAGTATCCGATTTGCAGATCCCATAGGCACACCGTTTCAGCATTTTGTTGTGTGTTTGAAAGCTTGACGAACCGTTGCTAAGGTAGGATTGGACAAGCACCGTTCTGGGGCAGTACTTTGCGAAAGGTCAATTCCCCTACGAGGATCATTAAAGTCTATCAAAATCAAACCAAATCAAAATGGGTAAGTTAAGTAGTAAATGCTTTACTGAATTATAGTACTGAATCATTAACTACGGGATCATACAATTATTATTTTTACCAATTACCGACACAGTAAAGAACGAAAAGTAAGTGAACTGTAATAAATGGAGCAAGGTAGCGCAATTATAATAACAGCAACACAGCTGTGCACTTCTGGCATTTTATCTTACCTTTAACGGCCAACGTGAACTGAAGCGTGATGTCACTGCTGTGAGCGAGGGATGTCACATGCCCAAGTTGAGATGGTAGAGATTTCCACATTTTAACAGTGCAATTAAAAAGTATAAATATAGTACAAGAATGTGCCGACAAAATGTATTTTTGCAGTTCACCTTTATTGAAAGCCTACATTTAGAGAGAGAGGGGAAAAAAACGAATAACCGAATCTCAAACTGAAAACGGAATACCAACCCAATGAACGAATATCCGGATAGCCTAATATTCAGGCACAGCCCTATAACCAACTGATCTTTCATGTGACAGGAGCACACACGAGCCCAGGACCACACACATTAAGTGAATTTCAATCTGTATGGCTCCCCAAAACAAACCTGACACGTTTACAATTCTGTTTTACAAGACAGTCAAAAAAAAAACTTTGCAGTAACACACATTAAGACAATTACTGGTCCTCTGGGCTCTTAAATCTGTACAATGAGCCAGCAAAGAATTTAGCATGTCTAATCCACCATTTAATTCTTTGTTCTGCATTTTTGTCACACGCTGAACTTTTATTGGTTGACAGTCTTTAACTCTAAATCGCTGAAGCAGAAGTCTGTTTCACATTTTACCCAATTTAAGTCATAAAAATCAAAGCTGTCGGTTGGAATAAATGTTTAGCAAGTCTGCGGCAAGACAGTGATGCGTGAGAATTAATCTGTGTACCCTCCAATACTCACAAACTTCACCTGTCATCAGGACGCTCCAAGTGGGACCGGGTTGAAGTACTTTGTGCTCAACTGTAGACCCAGAATTTGGGCCTAAAAAGATACTTACCAGTGAAGGGTATTGATTTACATTTACAATGACCCAGTGCCGTGTGATGTTGAGTACCTGAAATCTGAATTGTAGACAACCACCCTGCGGCACCTGGCCTCTCCTACTGAAAAGGTGGCTAGCTCTGGCAGGTTGTCTTGCGTCGTCTTGTGGATCAGGTAACGAAGTCGGCTCGGTAGAGGGGGGAACAGCAGCACACTGAACAGGGACATAAAGCAGGGTAAATGAGACAGAAAGTGGTGAGATATGGGGGAAATATATGCTTACTTTTGAGAGGGATGACAGTGCTTGCAAATCCTGATGAGACAGCTGATCACGTCAACAACCAGGACACATAACCACAGACCATCCTTACCTTTTGTGGTTGTGCTTCTGTTGGTATGCATCTATTTCATCCAGTACAGTATTTATAAACTGTGTCTCCTGCTTTGGGAGATAGCTGCCATAAACGCAAGGAAACGCCAGGGTGAACACGGAAGGATGGCTCGTCCTGTTAACAGGTTATAAAGTTTACTGGTTGCAACAAAATCCAGCTGCTTGCAGCCACCAGCTACAGTTCTTGCTAAAGTTTAACCGGTTAACGCTGGCTGAGTGGGTGGCATAGGTTAAAACTGCATAAAATACAGCTTGTTTTTTTATTCAATATGGTCACCCACGTTTAAAACTTAAAATCGAGCAAACTGTAGCAATGATGCGTGTCAGTGAGATTCGCTGTCAGTTAAAGTAAAGTTAGTTAGCGAGTCGGCTGGAGCAAGAAGCACTGGACGCAGACAAAATGGCGGACCGGGCACCTCCGCAGTTGACAGGAAATCAAGTGACCTCTTCTTCTTCTCTTCGCATTTTAAAGATGGTTTGTATCCGATATATTGCATTACCGCCCATTACTGGATTGGAAAAAAAACTAAAATTTCCTACTAAACCAAACCTAAATCGTTAGTGGGAAAAATCTTACCCACCCCTCATCCCATTCTGTAATATAACTTCTCAATCTTTTATATTCTCTAATACAACTTTTCAATGAACTCTTCTGTTAGTAATTAAAACCTGCATCAACAATTACATTTTCATCTTTGACTCTCCTCATCGTATTCTTCATATATTTTATAATTACATTATAATGCTGTTATCCTCTTTCAGTTATTGTATTCTGTAAATTGTGTAAACACAGCATCCATTGCTAGTTGTCCGTTTTGGGGGAGAGATCCCTCCTCTGTTGCTCTCCCTTGAAGTCTCTTCCTATTTTGTCTCCCTGTTAAAGGTTTTTTTTCCCATTTAATTCTTTTAGGAAGTTGTTCTTTATCCGATGTGAGGCAACTGTCGCAGCCGGGACGCGAACGCGGGTCTCCCGCACCACGGGTGACTACGTTAACCAGTCGACTAAAGGGTCCAACCCATTAGCCAAGGGCTAGCGAGTCTAGTCTTTCGTGATCATTACATGTTTTGACAATCGCCGCCTGCGCAACACATCTATGGTCGACTCAGATCGGGCTGCGACAGAAAGCAGAGTTGGTTGACCGAGCTAGAGTGAATGAAGAGAGGGAGTGGCGGTAGCGAGAACAGACGTTTTGAATCACGGCGACCGCGACAGGTTCTTCATCATATAGTCATAACTGTGCACAAAAAATATTAGGCTGATAGGCCCAGTAGTATGTCAGGTTATCTGCAGACGCGCGAGCACACACACACACACACACACACACACACACACACACACACACACACACACACACACACACACACACACACACACAGTGTGACTGACGGTCCATTTTCCCTCCGCCAATTATTGCATGATTAGGAAAGCAACCTTGAACAAATTACTTCATTATTGCCCTCGAAATACCGTACAAATTATTTATACCAATACGCGGTACGTGTACAAGAGGAGTTTGACACATCGGTGAATGATTTGATTGTTACTTCTTTGTAAGTTTATATCGCCAGCAACAACGATTTCTCCCGACATTTCAATCATGAAGATCAATTGATGAACGCATCTCCGTTCTGCGAAGTCCACAGTAGTCTCGCGATATCAGATAATCGGAGCTCTCCAGCTGCCAATGTTAGGGTTGGGGTCTAGCTGGATGAAGCGTTTAGAGACCGACTTCTGAGTCTATGTGGGGGCTGACTTGACTGTGTTTTTCGAAGTGGCGGCTGACTGCCTTGACCACAGTGAGGTGGCGGGGGGGGGGTCCTATTCCCCCGAGGCCAGCATAATTTGTATTGTAACCTGCATGGATAAGTAGACACGTTGGTCCTTGACTAACGGGTCGAACTCTTTAGTTGACTGGTTAGCGTTGTCGCTTGCGGTGCATGAGATACGGGTTCGCGTCCCGGCTGTGGCGACGGTATTTCGGACTGCCCCCCGACTTCGCTACAGTATTAACTCAATATGAATGATGGGTCGGGTTGACGCGATGACTTAAAACACACGTCTGGCTACGTAAGATGTAGTAAGGACTTGTGTCAAGTCAGAGATCTAACCGAAACAATTAGCTAACGTTGTTAATAATAATAATAATTTTATTTATAAAGCACCTTTCTAAAACAATGTTACAAAGTGCTTCACAAAAAAATAAAAATAAAAAATACAGATAAAACCAGACAAGGCTGGAAAAAGAGTAAGATCAAATAAGAGTAAAATTAAAAACAGTAAAAATAAAAACAAATATCAAACATTTGTAAAAGCTTTTATACAAAGAAAAGTTTTAAGACGAGATTTAAAAGAAGCTAAAGACTTAGTTCGTCTTAGCTCAGTAGGAAGAGCGTTCCATAGTGTGGGGGCTCTAACAGCAAAAGCCCGGTCACCCTTTGTAACCAACCGAGACCTGGGAATAACTAGCAGGGCTCCATCTGCAGACCTTAATGGTCGAGGGGGGACATACCAAGTTAATAAATCACAAATGTATAGAGGAGCAATACCATTTAAAGCCTTAAAAGTGAGCAGTGAAATTTTAAAATCAATTCGAAATATCACAGGGAGCCGATGTAGGGAGGCAAGCACAGGAGTGATATGGTCATGCCTCCCTGTTCCTGTAATGTGCCGAGCAGCAGCATTTTGTACCAACTACAGACGGTGGAGGGAGCCCTTGCTGATACCAGAGTTAAGTGCGTTACAGTAGTCAAGTCGAGAAAAGATAAAAGCGTGTACAACTTTTTGCAAATCAGCAATTGATAAAAATGACCTAATTTTGGAGATTAGCTTGAGTTGGAAAAAGCATGACTGAACAACATGTTTAATTTGATTGTCAAAACTGAAGTTAGCATCAAATATTACCCCAAGATTCCTAACAGCCTGTTTAAGATTACCTGACAGACTACCAAGATTAGTAGCAAACAGACTGATGGAATTTTCGGGACCGAACAGACTTATCATTAAATTTAAGAAAAATTTTGGACATCCAGGATTTAATGTCGGTGAGACAAGCTGTGAGATTTAATAGGGCGCTAGGATCAGTGGGTTTTAGTGGCATGTATAACTGAGTGTCGTCGGCATAAAAATGGTAGAGCACATGGTGATTTTGAATGACCTGGCCAAAGGGCAGCATGTACATAGAAAAGAGAAGGGGGCCAAGAACCGAGCCTTGAGGGACACCACAATTCAACTGTTATGCCTTTTGTCCGTCGTGAAAAAAGATAAATGGCGACTACAGACGTTTTACAACACCGCACAGCTAATCACATCACAGACAAGTGTGTATGTCTAGTGCAGGGGTGTCAAACTCCAGGCCTCGAGGGCCGCAGTGTCTGCAGGTATTTGTTGCAACCGTGCACTACACCACCTGATTTAACTAATTAGCTCACCTCCTGGATCAAGGAGGGAAAGGAACTAGTTTAATCAGGTGGTGTAGTGCATGGTTGCAACAAATACCTACAGACACTGCGGCCCTCAAGGCCTGGAGTTTGACACCCCTGGTCTAGTGCATCTAAGTGGATAACAGTTTGATGGCCAATAATAACACACGTAATTTTCCAATTTAGCTAGAAAATGCCAAACACTGGACTATTTAAAAGCCGATTAGAACCCCGATTTGGCCATGTCTGGTGTGCAGGATCGTGGGTTTGCACCTGCACCCAAGTTTGTGACTCTGCAGACTGGAGACTTGGAGAGGGGCGGGCTAACTGTTAATTTTTCTTTTAATTTAGCCAATCAGAGGCTTACAATAATCTGTCAGTCAAAAACGAATTACCCCGTCCCTGTGCAAATGGTTTAGCTCACGGCTTTTGGTGGGGCAAAAAAAAAAAAATCACCCAATTTTTACCACAGATACCAATGTTGCAGTTTTCCACTTTTCAGATTATCACAGTAAATGGGAAAACTAAAACCATGAGCCCTGACTCGCAATTCTGCATTTATTTGACAAGCAAGTGGTTGAGATTTTGAAATACTGGATCCAATGTTTTAATTTTCACTTATCAAATTGAGATCAATAATTTTTTAGGAAATTACAATTTATTTAGATAATAAGAAAGAACAATATATTTTACAAGATTGGGTCGGCTGTACAAAACAACTTTGAGAGCAGTCTTGACCCCTGTGGAACAGTGTTAAAGAATTTTGTGGTGTGTTGAGTTCGCTGAAAAGGTATAACACAGTAAGGAAGGACAATTTACAGGCGGTAATAGGTCATAATTATTACCGTTTTGTGACACACTTAGATCCTTCAAATCTAAAAAAAATAAAGTCCAGTACAGAGATAACATTTGTGTTTGTTTTAAAAATATGACACAGGTCACAAATAAGACATTTTCTCTGATGAAGTCCAAAAACATTGGTATTATGCAACCCTAACCATATCAATTGCATCATTGTTTACAAATGGTGCACACAATTCACTCAAGACCAATTTACTACACATTATTAATTATAACCTTTCTCCAAATTGTTTAACTTTCTTCTATGATCAAGACAAAACAAGCGGCAAAGTCAATCAGGGTTACCATGTTCAAAATGCGGTACAAAACACCATTGCACAATTAATAATGAAGGGTCTTGATCAACAAGTATGACGTTCATATTGTTTTTTAGGTATAAAAAAAGACATCAAAATACCTTTACAAACAGAGGTATGTGTATATTGCATTGAACCTTTAAATAAAAGGAAATGGATCAAAACAAAACTATATACATCCATCCAAATGAGGGGTACAGTTAATATGTGCTGGCAAACAAACAGTGTGTCTGGTTCAACCTGCATGGCAAAATAAGGAGAAAAAGATTAAAAGAATTTAAAGTTATTGCTCAATTTTCAAGTTTCTGCAATTAAAAGATTCACGATCTTCCTTTGACTAAATGGGATTGAGTAACAGTGGGAAAGAGAAAAAAACAAATTGATTGTAGCAGAGAGAATACTATAAATCTGTCAATTTGGTAATTTTGAAGTGAAAATTCTACTTCAGTATGAACAAACTTAAGAGTTCCATATCTTGGCAACAAATATTTAAGCACTTCAAAAATGCACAGCTGTTGCTAATTTTCGATTTTAAAATGCAATTACCTGAAGTTTATCACTGACCTTTCGAATTCTTTTATCTTCCTGAGCCAGTGCTTCTGTCTTGAAATATGGTGATCTCAACCTAAAGGACAGCAAGCTAAGGAAAACGGCCAAGTAAAAAAAAAAAACAGCTAGTGCATGCATCATTTGTGAAAATAAACGTTCTTTTCTTGATGTCTGTGACTGAACTGCACAAGCAATACATTTATCATCTAGGTTAGTGGTGCTCAACCATGTGCCATGGAGAGCCATTTATGGGTTTTCATTCCAACCCACCACATCAGCTGATTACACTACTTCGCACACATTCAACTCGAGAAGGGAGCACTTGTTAGTTAAACCTGCTGTAGTGTTGCACTGCAGTGAAAACCTGCAGTAATGTGGCTCTCCATGGTACATGATCAAGTACCACTGAAGAGACCTTAATCACAAAGTCTCCTAAAACATGCTGTTTGCACACAATGCTATACTATCCATAAGAATTCTGTCACAATATACTGACTTTCCCAGAACATTGTTGCAAACATTTGTAATTGTTATATCATTATTATTAACCCAGCCACTGAGGATGCACAAGCCAGTGCATTCTTAATGCCGGTCCCAAGCCCAGATAAATGGGGAGGGTTGCATCAGGAAGGGCATCCAGCGTAAAACCTTTGCCAAATAAAATATGCGGATCATAAATCAGATTTCCATACCCAATCGGTCGAGGCCCGGGTTACTAACGACCGCCACCGGTACTGTTGGCCAGCAGGGTGCCAGTGGAAACTATGGCACTGTTTGGCGAAGTAGAAGGAGAGGGGGAAGGTATGTCCAGAGGCAGTGGGAGAGGAGGAAGGGCAAGGGTGTGGAGGTGAGAGTTGGAACTTTGAACGTTGACACTATGAATGGTAAAGAGCATGCTGATATGATGGAGAGAAGGAAGGTAGATATATTGTGTGCAAGAGACCAGGTGGAAAGGGAACAAGTCCAGGAGCATCAGAGGTGGCTTCAAACTCTTCTACCAAGGTGTAGATGGGAGAAATGGGGTAGGGGTAATCCTAAAGGAAGAGTATGTCAAGAGTGTGCTGGAGGTGAAGAGAGTGTCAGACAGAGTGATGAGTATGAAGGTGGAAATCGAAGGTGTGATGATGAATGTTGTCAGCACATATGCCCTGCAAGTTGGGTGTGAGATGGAAGAGAAAGAATAATTCTGGTGTGAGTTGGATGAAGTGGTGGAGTGTACCCAAGGAGGAGAGAGTGGTGACTGGAGCGGACTTCAATGGACATGTTGGTGAAGGGAACAGAGGTGATGAGGAGGTGATGGGCAGGTATGGTGTGTCAAGCAGAGAAATGTGGAAGAACAGATGGTGGAGGATTTTGCAAAATGGATGGAAATGGCTGCGGTGAATACATATATTTCAAGAAGAGGGAGGAACACAGAGTGATGTATGATGGAGGAAAAGTGCACACAGGTGGACTATATCTTATGTAGGCGGCACAATCTAAAAGGGATTGGAGATGGCATGGTGGTGACAGGAGAACGTAGCTAGTCAGCATCGGATGGTGATCTGTAGGATGACTTTGGAGATCAAGAAGAGGAAGGGAGTGAAGGCAGAGCCAGGGCAAGGCAAGGCAAGACAAATTTATTTATATAGCACATTTCAGCAACAAGGCAATTCAAAGTGCTTTACATAAAACATAAAAGGCATTAAGAGAAGCAACAAAAGGCAATAAAAAGACATTTAAAAACAAATAAAAAGAGAGTAAAGGTTACAGTGCAGTTCAAGATGAAAGTCAAAAGCTTCAAGTTTTATTCAATAAAAGGCAGCAGGAAAGTATGCAGCCTAGATTTAAAAGAACAGAGTTGTAGCAGACCTGCAGTTTTCAGAGAGTTTATTCTAGATATGTGGTGCATAAAATCTGAAAGCTGCCTCTCCATGTTTAGTTTTGACTCTGAGGACAGAACGCAGACCTGTCCCAGACAATCTGGGTGGTCTGGATGGTTCAAAGTGTAGCAGTAGATCAGAAATGTATTTTGGCCCTAAACCATTCAGTGCTTTACAAACCAAGAGTAGTTTTAAAATCAATCCTTTGACAGACAGGGAGCCAATGTAGTGACCTCAGGACTGGAGTGATGTGAGCCACTCTTTTGATTTTAGTAAGGACACGAGCAGCAGTGTTCTGAATCAGCTGCAGCTGTTCGATTGAATTTTTAGAAAGACCCGCAAAGACACCATTACAGTAGTTGAGTCGACTAACGATAAATGCATGGACTAGTTTTTTCAAATCCTGCTGAGACATAAATCCTTTAATTCTTGATATATTTTTCAGGTGAGAGTAGGCAGAGTTTGTAATTGTCTTAATGTGGCTATCTAGGTCTGAGTCCATGACTATACCAAGATTTCTGGCTTGGGTCATGGTTTTTAACATTACTGATTGCAGCTGAGTGCTGACTTTTAGTCATTCTTCCTTGGCTCCAAAGACAATTACTTAATTTTTCTCTTTATTTAAGAAAATTCTGAGACATCCAATCATTGATTTGTTCAATAAACTTACTCAGTGCTTGTATGGGTTTATAGTCCCCTGGTGATATGGTTATTTAAATCTACATGTCATCTGCATAATTATGGTAACATATTTTGTTATTTTCCATAATCTGGACTAATGGGAGCATATAGATATTAAACAGAAGGGGCCCCAGAATGGAGCCTTGGGGAACTCCACAGGTCATTTTTGTACGCTCAGGTTTGTAATTACCTATAGACACAAAGTAGTCCCTGTCCTTTAAGTAGGATTCAAACCAGTTCAGTGCTGTACCAGAAAGTCCCATCCAGTTTTCTAATCAGTCCAGTAATATGTTGTAGTCAACTGTGTCAAATGCAGCAGTGAGATTCTGCCACTGTCTGTGTTTAAGTGGATGTCATTAAAGACTTTAAGGAGAGCAGTCTTGCTGTGTGCTATGGTGTGGTCAAAATCCTGACTGGAAGACATCGAAACTGTTGTTCAGTGCCAAAAGCTTGTTGAGCTGCTGGAAAACAGCTTTTTCAATTATTTTACTCAGAAATGTGAAGTTTGATATGGGCCTATAATTGTTCATAAGTGTCTAGATTATTCTTTTTTAAGAGTGACTTGATGACTACAGTTTTCAGGGCCTGTGGGAAGAGACCTGAGAGAAGAGATGAGTTGACGATTTGTAGAAGATCTGAGGACATGCAATTAGAAACATTTTTGAAAAAGCCTGTAGACAGGATATCAAGGCAATAAGAGGATTTCAGATGTTGTATCATGTCCCCCAAGTTTTTATGGTTGATGAGATCAAACTGTGACATGGTATTTGAATTGATTTTAGGTGGACGTAGGGACAACATGTGCCCTGTGCCTAGTATGGAGGCACTGGCTGCCTGTCTAATTTTCTGAATTTTGACATTAAAGAAGGAGGCAAATTCATTGCCGGCCCTGGTAGATAGAAATTCAGAGGCAACTGCCACTGGAGGGTTTGTTAGCCTATCGATAGTAGAAAACAAAGCACATACATTATTATTGTTTTTGTCGATGATGTCAGAAAAGTAAGACCACCTTGCATTTCTCAGTTCCAAATTTTACATGTGCAGTCTCTCTTTATAGATTTCATAATGAACAGTAAGATTTGTTTTTTGACACCAGCTTTACAACACTCTTTTTTCTATTCTGACCAGCGTGGCACATCTCCATGGAGAGCTTTTCCAACCAGAGACCACCTTCACCTTAGCAGGTGCAATAGCATCAATAACATCTGTAATTTTAGAATTAAATTTATCTACAAGCTCGTCGACTGAGACCAGAGAGAGAGAGCAGGTGTGGAAGAGAAAGCCTGAATAAATATTTCACTGGTATTTTCAGTGATATGCCATTTTGTGATTACCTCAGTTTGAGCAGTTGTGCACACAGAGATAGTACTCTCAAAGAAAACACAGGAATGATCAGAGAGAGTGACATCAGTCACTACAACCTTAGCAATGTTCAGACTCTTGGAGATAATTAAGTCCAGAGTGTATCTCTTGTTGTGAGGGCTGCGTCAAATGCTGAGTCAGTCCATAGTTATCAAGAACACAACACAGTTCTCTAGTTCCTCTGTCCTGGGGGTTGTCAGCATGGATGATTAAATCACCAGCAATAACTACGCTGTCAAATTTAATACAGATTATAGACAGCAGCTCAGTTAAGTCATCAAAAAAGTTTAGATTGTATTGAAGTGACCTATGGATATTTAAAAATATAATTTAAGAAAGGAATTCAACTGAAGGGCCACATATCCAAAAGAAGTAAAATTTCCATAAGGTATCTTTTTGCACTGGAGCAAATCATTAAAGAAAAATGGCAACTCCACCTCCTTTCTTATACTCTCTGGTTTCGCTCACAAAACTGAAATTGGCAGTTGACTCAATAGGAACAGTTGCGCTGTTGTCTTGGTCTAACCAAGTTTCAGTTTAAAACATAAAATTGAGATTGTGCTTGCTGATAAAATCGTTGATTAAAAATATTTTTCCTGCCAAAGACCTGATGTTTAGTAATGCTAAATTTAATGTGTTAAAAGTAAAAGCCAAGGATCAAATGGTGGAAGTTGAAGAAGGAAGAAGGAAGACTGTTGTGTGGGAGTTCAGGGAGAAGTTAAGACAGGCACTGGGTGGTAGTGAAGAGTTGCCGGATGGCCGGGCAACCACTGCAGAAATAGTGAGGAAGACAGCTAGGAAGGTACTTGGTGTGTCATCAGGACAGAGGAACAAAGACAAGGAGACTTGGGGGTGGGACGAGGAAGTACAGCAATGTACACAGAGAAAGAGGTTGACAAAGAAGAAGGGGGATAGTGAGAGAGATGGAAAAAAGTAGACAGGAGTACAAGGAGATGCAGCGTAAAGCGAACAGAGAAGTGGCAAAGGCATATGGTGAGTTGTATTAGAGGTTGCACACTAAGGAAGGAGAAAAGGACTTGTACCAGTTGGCTAGACAGAGGGACCTAGCTGGGAAGGATGTGCAGCAGGTTAGGGCAATGAAGGACAGAGATGGAAATGTGCAGATAAGCGTGGAGAGTGTGTTGAGAAGGTGGAAGGAGTACTTTGAGGGGCTGATGAATGAAGAAAATGAGATCGAAAGAGAAGGTTGGATGATGTGGGTATAGTGAATCAGGAAGTGTGGTGAATTAGCAAGGAGGAAGTGAGGGCAGCTATGAAGAGAAGGAAGAGTGGAAAGGCGGTTGGTCCACATGACATACCTGTGGAGGCATGGAGGTGTTTAGGGGAGATGGTAGTGGAGTTTTTTTACAAGATTGTTTAACACAATCTTGGAAAGTAAGAGGACGCTTGAGAGGTGGAGAAGAAGCATACTGGTACCAATTTTAAAGAATAAGGTTGATGTGCAGAGCTGTAGCAACTACAGAGACAGCGATATATAAAGTTGATCAGCCACAGCATGACGATATGGGAATGAGTAGTGGAAGTTAGGTTAAGAGAAGAGGTGACGATTAGTGAGCAGCAGTATGGTTTCATGCCACAAAGGAGCACTACAGATGCAATGTTTGCTTTGAGAATATTTATGGAGAATTATAAAAAAAAGGTCAGGAGTTACATTGTGTCTTTGTGGATTTAAAGAAAACATATGACAGGGTGCTGAGAGAGGAGGGGTGGTATTGTATGAGTAAGTCGGGAGTGGCAGAGAAGTATGAGGGCAGTGTAACAGTGGTGAGGTGTGCGGTTGGAATGACGGATGGTTTCAAGGTGGAGGTGGAATTACATCAAGAAAGGGCTCTGAGCCCTTTCTTGTTTGCGACGGTGATGGACAGGTTGACGGATGAGATCAGGCAGGAGTCTCTGTGGACTATGATGTTTGTGGATGATACTCATCTGTAGCAAGAGCAGGGTGCAGGTTGAGGAGAGCCTGGAAAGGTAGAAGTATGCACTGGAGAGCAGAGAAATGAAAGTCAGTAGGAGCAAGATGGAGTACATATTTTTGAATGAGACAAGAGGGCAGCGGAATGGTGAGAATGCAAGAAGTAGAGGTGACGAAGGTGTATGAGTTTAAATACTTGGGGTCAACTGTTCAAAGTAACAGAAAGTGCGGAAGAGAGGTGAAGAAGAGAGTGCAGGCAGGGTGGAGTGGGTGGAGAAGAGTATCAAGAGTGATTTGCGACAGAAGGGTACTAGCAAGAGTGAAAGGGAAGGTTTACAAGATGGTAGTGAGACCAGCTATGCTTTATGGTTTGGAGATAGTGGCACTGACAAAAAGACAGGAGGCAGAGCTGGAGGTGGCAGGGTTGAAGACATTAAGATTTTTATTTGGGAGAGATGAAGAAGGACAGGGTTAGGAATGAGTATATTAGAGGGACAGCTCAGGTTGAACGGTTTGGAGACAAAGCAAGCGAGGCAAGATTGAGATGGTTTGGACATGTACGGAGGAGAGATGCTGGGTATATTGGGAGAAGGTTGCTGAATATGAAGGTGCCAGGGGAAAGGAAAAGAGGAAGGCTAAAGAGGAGGCTTATGGATGTGGTGAGGGAGAACATGCAGGTGGCTGGCGTGACAGAGGAAGATGCAGAAGACAGGAAGAGATGGAAACGGATGATTCGCTGTGGTAACCCCTAACAGGAGCAGCCAAAATTAGTAGTAGTTATATTATTGTTCTTAGTAATTACTAATTGTAGTTATTAAGTTCTCTACACCATTTGTATTTTCATAATCTCTAAAACATTACTAAGTAATCACTTAAGACTTAGGTAACTCCACTCAGTCAGCACAATGACTTGACTTGACATAACATTACACTGCTAGGTGGGGAAAAAGAAACTGTTCACAGCAAGAGGCTTTTACATAACTTTCTTTAAAGGGAAGTTTCACCAATGTTATTGTGTATGTGCTATCAGTATTGTTGAGTAATGTTGTTGATTGAAGCAATAAAGTCCTCACTGTATTGACAGACAAATTGGTATTCTCCTGCTCACAGAGTCTTTCCCACATCACCTACAAGTACCAGAATGCATTGTGCTTCAAGCCTCTGTATCGTTGTCCATAAAATTCTCTGTGCTAGTGTTGTGGGATGTCATTTCCACCACCGTAAACATACCTTAGCTGAGAGAACAAGGATGTGTTTCTTGAGCAGCATGTTTAGAGTAGATTAGAGTATTAGAAACCCTGCTAGGCTGTAGTTTTTCCAGCCGCCAACTGATGTCATAAGTCATTTGGAAGCTGGAAAAAAAAACTCAGTTTCATTGCTGCCCCAGAGATACAGAATTGATCAGTAACAACTGAAGGTTTTTCCATGTGCTATCCCTGTAACAGATGGACAGAGAGGGTTTAAAATCAGTGAATTTTCCTTTTAACATCGCTCTTGGTTAGCACTTTTCATTATTATGTTTTCAACACAGCCAGGAGAAGGATACAACTCTGAGACCCCTCTCAATGGGGTCAGTCAGTAGCAATCCCCTGGGAGCATATGTCTTCTCATTCTGGTCCTTAATATAACGTGCAATCTTCTTTAATACCTTCACACAGAGAGATCAACACACAGCTATAAAAGAACTTATACAGATCCACCCACCCAGTCAATGGTCAAAAGGAATACATGCCTGTGAAAATAACAGTACAGCTCCATTACCTTCTCGTAGTGCGTCTCCATACACAGAAAAACAGTATAGGCAGTGAGACAAGCCAAGAACCCCTCCAGGTAAGACTTTGCCCCAAGTTTTTCTGCTTCAGCATACAGATTGTTCAGAGTTTGAATGGTCTCCTCAAACTGCTGCTTGTCAAGCTGAAATCACACAAAGAACACAATTGAGAGAAGAATGCAACCTTTAAAATTAAGTCAACAGCCGTGACATCCACGGAAACTTACCCTTGACTCAAGCTCGACAGGGAACTTACTCTGGAACTTACAAATGGTTCCTGAGCTGTAGTCCCTCTGCACAAACACCTTGGAGGATATAGCTGGCTGCTGGAGGTCCTGTAAGCTATGGGTCTGGAAGAAAAATTAACATATATCATCGACTGTAGCCATCTTAGGTTTTCTATGTCCAGGAGTTAGGGTATTTCGGTCATTAGCAGTGCCCACTTTGACGAGGTTTAAGGGTGTGGGATAGACGGTGCGTTGTTAGCTAGATGGCTATCATATTTCAAATACATCAATAACTGACAGGCACTTTTGCCATTCGTTGTAACCAACCCAGACCAAGGGAAAACCACCAGTTCTTTACGGCTGACGTTGTTAAAACAAAATGTAAACCAACGCCAACACGTACGATCAGCTAATATCGATGACTAATAACTCGTTAGCTCACATTATTGAACCATTGACGTGCGTCTAGTAATATGACGGCTTCAACACTCCGTTAACTTAAGTATTACATGTTATTAGTATTACATGTTATTCCGACAAATCATTCAAACGTAATTCCTGGGGAAAATAAAGTAAAATAATAAGAGTACCCAACCTCGGCCATAGTTGACGTTACCCCTGTAGCTGCTGTACCAGTGTCCGGCAGGCCCAAATACACTTCCGGAAACGTTTTTCAAAATAAAGCTTGATTAAAAAAAGGCACGCGTTTTTGTTCGACCAAACGTCATTTTGAAAATACAAAAATAATAGGTTAAGGGGGGTTCATTGTTAGACGTGGTAGTAGAATTGTTAGACATAAAATGTGTTTATTTCAGAAAATATGTCAACAGCCTGCATTCTCGATTCACGCGGGTGGGAAATAAACCTTTGTTTACACTGCGTTGAAGGCGGCTTGGCATTTCCCTACAGACTGGCACGGTGCTTTAAAAATAAAAAACCCAGCTGAAATCATTTTAAGTCGTGCCCCCAGCCCACTAGCAAAGTCCAGCAAAGAATAAGAAAATAAAAGCTTCTCTGGCATAATAACTTCAAGTTATGGTTCTGTTATTAACAATTATTCAAAGATCCCAGCTTGTGTCGTATCGGGTTAACATGCACGTGAAAAAGAAGATAAAGAAAATAAATGTATTTTCTTTGTCAATGTGGTCCAAAGAAATTGGGCACTTTGGCTTATTGAAAATAAATTCACCCAGTGTCCTGTTTCTTCTCCGGTGAATTTTCAGTCACTGACGCGCTGTTTTCGTCAGGTTACGGCTCCACATTCAATCTAAATGTTTCTTGTTGTCAGTAGTATACAGTAACATACAACGGCGAGTCTGGGGGACAACGCACCCACAGGAACTGCCTCGGCCGGGAAGCGAACCCGTGTCGCCCAGCACCGCAGGAGACATCGCTAACCGCTCGACTAAAGAGTCAGGCCCGCAAGGTCAGCGGCCAGCGTGTCTACTTATCCATGCACGTTACAATACAGAGCCAGTCAGAAAGTTTTTCCTAAATTTACATGAACCTTCTTTTTTTCTTTCTAAATTGGGACGCGCAATAAATACTTAACGTGGAAATCGGGACTAGGCCAGGCTGAAACACGAGGTCTGCTGGAAAACCCTTCCCACGAGAGCATAAAGCAGTTAGGGAAGTACCTGCCTGAATACGGGACGTGGATTTGTGTTCCTGGTGCAGTTAAGTCTTACAGGATCAAATCTAACCATCGTCTGACGTTATTCCATGAGTATAAATTAAACCAACGCGCTTTACAACGGGCAACTTCTCTCGCGTACGCTTCCACAAAATCCCAATCGTCTTTTACTGGTGTAAACTACTAATAAGACACGTTAGCCCCTTGCTATCGAGTCTGACACTTTAGCCGAGCGGTTAGTGATGTCGCCTTGTGGTGCAGTATACCTCGTATCGAATCCCGCACCGGACAAGAAAATAACCGGCTACAAGGGTAATATGCTCACATTTGATTCATGTGGTGAGGGAAGACATGCAGGTGGCTGGTGTGACAGAGCAAGATGCAGAAGACATCCATCCATTCATTATCCAAACCGCTTATCCTGCTCTCGGGGTCGCGGAATTCTGGAGCCTATCCCAGCAGTCGTTGGGCGGCAGGCGGGGATGAAATGGAAACGGATGATCCGCTGTGGCGACCCCTAACGGGAGCAGCCGAAAGTAGTAATAGTAGTAGGGGCGCTTATATTAATATCGCTCCAGTCATCGCGCGTCGCTCAGCGAGGGGATGCTGCGCCATTACGTGGCTTACCGGGACTCTGGGCTGGTTGAATCAGTTCATCTCGATACGTTTATTGACAGATACGTTTCATCACTCAACTAAGTGACAACCGTCATTGGTTTTCTTACCTGGATCATGGAGCATGCATCAAGGCAACTGCTGCAAGAGTTGGCATATGCATATTCATCATTTAACCTGCGCGAATGCTTTGCGCAAAACACGTCCAACAAGCCATTCAATCTTTAGTATGACGCGCAACTCTTCCTCACTTCAATCATTGCGCAAGATGGATGACTAGTTAGTCCTCGTCGCTGCGACGGACGATTAACAATCTTAGTGGCAAACAGTCGTATTTGCAAGCTCTTGCTCGCAGTTCACATAATTTAGTTTTGTGACTCTCACCAATACTCACCGTCTTTGTATTCGACCCCATTTTTCGTATGGTCAGCAACCAAATCCAACGTCCCAGTCTCACTGGCATCATATAGCATCGTTCCGCACTACCTGGCACCTTAAGTGGTCGACCTTGCTGCCGGGTTTCCGGGCAGGGAACAGCACCACTACTGCTGCTACCAGTTTAAGGAAAAGCACCACTAATACGGTGAATTCAACTCCCTCCTTCCATCACACAACACTCCCATCTCAATAATCAATAGATGGCCCTAGGTATGATTATTTGTAGCATAACTTTTCAGCCTAGTGCATTTTGAATGTCGTTATTCATGTAGCCCTTGATGATACAGGCTGTGCACTTGGACTGACTGCACTTAAGGTGCAGTCTTGGATTTGTGCTGAGATGCCTTTAAGTTGACATGAATATATCTGCAGAGTCCTGACTGTGCTCCAAATTGCTTTCAATAAAAATCCACTGAATGAAAATAAAATGTACTAGCAGATTAAGAATAATTTTCACCTGTGGGTACCAGATAGTGAAATGAGCAGTCACATTTTGTTGGAATGAAAGCCACATTGAGCTAGCTTGACAAAAAAATTGGGGGCCATTATTACCAGAATGCATTTAACTTTAGATCTTAATCAAAGCTACATCTGCCAACACGACCAGTCAAATAATACAGCCAATAACCCAGGTTTTAGCCTATGCAGACTATTCAAGACTGGTGTTGCCAAAATTTCAAGCTACACTGAAGCCATTACACAAAGAGTAAGACAAGGAATCAAATTGGTCAGTTTTTTTCTTTTATTAAAATCAAGTCATTTCTGACTTCGCCGTGGTGAATTTAGTCAAACAGACCAAAGCCCATGTCGTCATCCGATTCCTCAGACTCCTCCTTTACCTCCTCCTTGGCAGCAGCTGGCGCTGCAGCAGTCTCGGCCGCTGCAGGGGCAGCAGCAACAGCAGCAAAGGCAGATGGGTCGGCCAGGAAGGCTTTGACCTGTGGGTAGAAAATAGGGAAGAAACCTCAGGCTTTGCTCCATTTCTGTCCAATGAAAAGCACTGAGAATGTGGAAAAAAGTCTGCGATAAAAAAAAAAAAAAAATCGGGCAATTCAAAATGTTTCTGAATCTCAGAAACCATCCGGGCAGCAGTAAACGAGTATTTAATAAAGTGCAACCAATATTTGTCATTTAGTGCAAATCACCAATTGCACACATTTTGGGTGAAATTCCTAAAATTGGTACACACTGTGCTAGGAGTTTATTACAGCATGCTGTTATATTTAGCAACTGAAATAGTCAGCAGGCAATGTCTGAGCCCAAGCGTCCCTGCCTATAAGGGAAAACAGATAGACAGGGATAGAAGGAAACAATTTACTGTTTGCAGGGGGAACGACAATGCAGCACCACACAAGTTGCACTGTAACTTATCCTGCAGGTTGTGAGGAAAAAATAAACTGATATTGCCATGAGGTTGCCTTTAATAAATGTGTAAGGTTATATCTGAAATCCATTTTGGTTGCTACTTAAATTTATGTATGAAATGGCCACTTGGAAGATTTAAAAACTAAATCCTCTTTTCCCTGTAGCTGATTAATAAAATTAAAGGGATAAAACTGTAAACATAACCTGCTCCTGATTTCCAATACCCCCCCCCTCAAGTTTTTAAGAGTTATGCTTGTTCAAATTTGAGAGGAATCAGGTGAGATTTCACTTTGATGTCCTGTAGGGAGAGCTATTACCAAATACTGTTTTTTATATATATATTTCATGTGGGAGACTTTTTTCCACCACATGAAATAATTGGGACAATATTTCAGAAACTTTCATCTGTAGATATCAAGCAGTGAAATTTGCAAAAAGAAGCATCCTGCTCATCAATGACCTTGCAATTGGTGGAGATGAGCGGCAGCTCCTTGTTCCAAACACTTGTGGCTCACAAAATGTCTGAAACTGGAAACATTTCTAACAATTCTGTAGTGAGCCTAGCAAGGTGCCATTTAAAACACACCAATATCCTAATTTTAAAGTAACAATCCCGAGGATCGTCTTGTTAAGTTACCAGTTACCATCTTTTACTAAACAAGGTGACAATGACAACTAAGCCGATCAGCCACATCATTGACAGGAATGTCACAATCTCTCTGTAGACATTCCTGCCAAAAATCCCATGTGATGGAGTTTCAGTGAACAAGCAGTGGTTGGTCCACCAGAGGATAGGAGGAACATATGCCGAGTGCTATATTTATGGTTTTAAAATGACTCCTGGGAAGCATATGCCAAAAAAAGAGCAGCAATTTCCGAGATTGCCACTCTAAAGTTTAAAGCATGTCATACCTTGTCTGCCAATGGGAAGGAATAGTCCGTCTCCACGGTGACAGCCAGGACTCTCTTGTACCCGTTGATGATGGAGTGGGGGATGGAAGCAAGTGTGGGGTAACCAATCTCCAGACACACACTAGCAATGTTTCGCACACCCTGAAAAAGTACCAAGTGTCCAAAACTGAAAAAGAAAAGCCTTACACAACCCAAGATCACATTAACCCACCCAACACTGGTTTATGAGGCATGATTTAAGCATTAGAGGACATACTGTCTTATCAATGTAGTGAAATCATGTCTGAGACCAGCGTCCCTGCCCACCGGGGAAAGCAGATAGACAGGGATAGAAGGAAACTATTTATTATTTGCAGGGGGAACGACAATGCAGCACCACACATGTTGCACTGTAACTTATCCTGCAGTGTTAAAAAAGCTATTCAATCACTGACTGCATAAGCAAAAGCAACCAGCAAGAGTTGACTCCATGTACATGTCTATGTGCAATTTGATCATTAAGATTTGCATTTTGTCAGAACTCTACCAAAATATATTTGCCACACAATAACAGTCCTTAAGTACATACAAAGGATTAAGGGCTCCAATCTCCATAGTTCCCATCAAAGGACTTAAGGGAACTAAAAGCAAGTCTCACCTCCAGGAATCTGGTGTGCAGGGCAGCCTCGGTGATGTCAAGCACCTCAGGACTGTAAACACTGCCATTGTCATACACCTGCTGGATGATCAGACCGTAGGAGAAAGGCGAGATGTTCAGCATGTTGAGCAGCGTGGCCTCGCTGGCACCCACCTTGTCACCAGTCTTGATCAGACCGACATCACTCTATGGGAAATACAAAGACATACAGTTCAGTTATTAATCCAGGAGTCCTGAAATCTAACATTCATTAAACTGAAGGTCTCTAAGATTTTAGGGCCAAGTGTTTTCTCCTGCAATAGCCATTAGTGGGTGGCCCGCCTGCCAGTTGTGAACACCCGCTAATTAATCATCAGCCCCTCTTGCTAGTAAAATGTGAAAAGGATTCATTTTCAGTGAAATGGAAAACATGTGCAACAAACATTTCTATACCATGGAATTACAGGTAGGTTTTCAAAAGAATTCTGTAACTGACTGTTTTATGTGCACAAAATGTCACTCAAATGAATGCAGGAGAGTTGCAACACTGTTTACAGATCTCACAGTCTGGAGTTTTGGTGTTGACCAGACGATAGATGTCTTATATTACAATTACAAACTGTTTCAAATTCAGTACTCGTTTTCCCTAAAGACTTTACATTCAATACGTTAATTTAAATGTGTAACCTTCCAATGACTTGAAAGGCAACTCATTGCATAACGAGACCAGTGGTATTTTAATACTGCAAGCATTTTTAAACAAATCCTTGCTATTGGGCGAAAACCATGAAACTGAAAACTTTCTATTACAAAAAAACCCCCAAAACAAACGTATATGTAACTAAGTATTTGAATGGCTCAATGTTACTAGTCAAATGGGGTAATTTACAAAGCCTGTGAAAATCTAACACTTGGTTGTAAAATGACGAAATAATTATGTTTAGTTGACTCATTTACAGGTAATGTGATTTCCGCTCGATGGAAACAAAAATAACAAACGAAACTGACTATAGTGTAAGGAAAGGCTGTGGAAAGTTTGTCAATCTTAGCATGATGACAACATTTGAGTAAAAGTGAAACAGGCAAAAATGGCAAGGCCCCATCCCCCGTCGACTGCTTGCCAATTCTCACCACCCCACCTACTAAATAACATTTTTGGGGTCAACATTGACGGTTGCCTAATGCCAAAGTTTATCAAGTCACCATGCTGGACAGCTTGTGCCCAAAACCAAGCTATGCCTGAATTTTCAAGAGGATTTAAAGTAGACTACAATACTGGGTAATACCTTACAAGCTCACCAAGATTTCAATGGTTCCCCTAGAAATTTTGGTAGTGATGCCCAGAGCCTGGAAGAAAGAGGTCTTCTCAGGGCCCAGACCAGTGTTCTGGGCAGGCACCGTTACGTCACAGGGGGCAATGGCTCCGGCACGGGCTGCAGCTGGCACCTAGTGTGTTAAAAGTTGAAAAGTGGGTCAGTATAGACAACTTCCAGTTATCTAACAGTTTGTCTAAAACAACAGCTAATAATTAAGTTTAGTAAATGATAGCCAATCATCAATTTTATAGCCATGTTAGTTACATAAAGGTCTCACCTTGTTGGCCAGCAGCAGGTCCCTGATCTCAGCCAGATCCTCCTTGGTGAAGACAAATCCCACATTTCCTCTAATGTGCGGCAGGAGCCTAGGCAACCACACAGTTTAACTATATGGACTCACAACAGATGCTATAGGACAAAATGTTGATCAAGTGTCTGAGACCTAACGTCCCCGCCAGCTGTAGGATGCTTGCTGACAGGGATAGCAGGAAACAATTTATTGTCTGCAGGGGGAACGACAGTGCAGCACCACACCAAGTTGCACTGTAACTTATCCTGCTACAAAAAATCATTAAAAGACCATAAGAGAAAACATGATTTCAAGAAAGCTCACTTTTCTAAGGCAGGGTTGTTCTCCAAATGGCCTCGGATTGCTTTACGCATCATGGTGTTCTTGCCCATCAGCACCACAGCCTTGCCACGCAGAGACAGACGAATGGTCTGCATCTGTTTGGAGCCCACATTGTCTGCACCCACAATGAAGCATTTTGGGTAATCATCCAGAAGTTGCTGCAGAGATATAGTATGTGGCAACACTTTCTTAGAAACAGCATTTCCAAACATGTTTCATATAAGCGAGGCTAAGGAACAACTTAATCTGTTAACAAAGACCCATGATATTAAATTACTTTGATTTAATGCAACCTACACTGACACATTCTTTAAGTGCCCCGATGCAAGGCAAAGAATGTTCAAGTGACACACCAAAAGGGGAGCCTTCAGTAGGTTATGAGCTTTGTAAGTCATCCTTGGAATGTTGTTAATGACAATTATTTTCTGTGTCTCAATGTGTAATGCCATTAAATCGCTCTACAAATAGGAATGTTGTAATTTGGTGGGGGTTTCAGTACAAACTGCTTGTTAATGGTTTAAAGAACTCCACTGGCCTGGAAATGATGTACGACACTTTAAGTTAACGGGTGACCTCGTACTTACGATGATTTTCATAAAATAGTTGGACTTCCACGTGGCCCTGTCTTCCCTGGGCATCTTTGCAGTGCTTCCAAGGATCGCTTCGCAGCTGGTTTAAAGACTAAGAAATATCTAAGGAATATAAAAAAAGAACAAGTTAAATTTGGTATATCACACTAAAAGTTAGACAAGTGGTCACTCTACGGTTGTCAAAAGATTTTTAGGTCACACAATCTTGAGCAATCGGGCAGCTAACTTAGCCAAGGCTAGTTAGCCACGAGCTGTGACAGTGACACATGCGGTCGAAAGCTAATGCTGCTCGGCTAGCTCGCTAGCATTAATTGAAAAGGCCGTAGTAAAAGTATTTCACATTGGAGCAATAAAAAATGCACTTCCTATTACACCGTGCAAAGTGTCCAAGTATGCAGAGTCCAAGTATACAAAATCCGATAGAGCAATATTTCTTACGGATAATCGCTATCAAACCGTATATAGGAGGAACGCTATTTCGTACCTCAACGTAGGGTCGCGTGAAAGAAAGAGGACGGGTACCGGAAGAAGGCAATATATATAGTCACAATAACCAATCAAAACGGAGTATGGTGCGTTAAGGGCGGTACGTAATACGTCTTGAAACGCTTGCGACGTCCTTTTTTCTTCTTTTTTTTTTTTAACTTTATTTAGATCAGAATCAGAATCAGTTTATTTGGTCAAGTATGTGTGGGCCAACACATACAGGGAATTTGTAGAACTTAATTCCCAAATTTGTTGTTAACCAAATTGTAGGGCTCCCCTTCTACTGGTATGCAATTATAAAATAAATAAAATACCAGTTATACTGTCAATTTCTCACAAACAGGCGTTATTGGCGTGAAAATTAATTTACAAGCAGAATTTCTTACCACAACATTATTACATCTGGAATAATGGTGATATCTTGTATAAAAATAGGAGCATATTTCTGAAGAATTGGTTTGACAGAAACATCTTTTTGGTGAGTCAAAGGCCATCTTGAACTACAATGAATTCATCTCTCATTTCAATTTAACTGTCACAATTAAGGAATTTGTTCTGGTGATGGGGGCTATTCCTAATGGTTCTGTAATTTTATGCAAGGGTTGGTTAATTCAAGAAGATGTTTCTTTGGTTAATCCTGCTGATTCTCCTTGTGGGAAAATGTCTTTCTCACCATCCTGCAAGAAGAATAACAAAGCTCTTTGCTCTTTGTTTCAGAGTGAGGCCTTATGTCACTAATTACTGGAGCAACTTTGCTAAGTGCTGATTCTAAAGATACCTTTCTTTTTGTTCTACAATGAGTATTTCTGGAGTTTTAAGCGAACATACAAACATACACTCTCACTTTATATATATAAGATAGATATTTTGATTACAAGAAGCGGAAACTGCATTTTGCCTATTTTCTCCTGGACATCTCATCTCATCATCAGCCGCTTCTCCGGGGTCGGGTCACGGTGGCAGCAAGCTAAGTAGAGCACTCCAGATGTCCCTCTCCCCAGCAACGCCAGCTCCCCTTGGGGGATCCCAAGGCGTTTCCAGGCCAGATTGGACATGTAGTCCCTCCAGCGAGTTCTGGGTCTACCCCAGGGTTTCCTCCCAGTTGGACGTGCCCAGAAAACCTCCAAAGGAAGGCGCCGAGGAGGCATCCTAAACAGATGCCCGAACCACCTCCACTGGCTCCTTGGAGCAGTGGCTCTACTCTGAGATCCCTCTGGATGTCCGAGCTCCTCATCCAGTCTCTGAGGCTGAGCCCAGACACCCTACGAAGGAAACTCATTTCAGCCACTTGTATTCATGATCTCACCCTTTTGGTCACTACGCAAAGCTCATGACCATAGGTTAGGGTTGGAACGAAGATTGACTGGTAAATTTAGAGCTTTGACTTCCAGCTCAGCTACCTCTTCACCACAACGCTCCAGTACAATGTCTGCATTACTGCTGATGCTGCACCAGTCTGCCTGTCAATCTCCCGCTCCATCCTACCCTCACTCATGAACAAGACCCCAAGATACTTGAACTCCTTCATTTGAGGCATCCTCAACCTGGAGAGAGCAATCCACTATTTTCTGGTAGAGAACCATGGCCTCAGACTTGGAGGTGCTGACTTCCATCCTGACCATTTCACACTCATCTGCAAACTGCCCCAGTGTGTGCTGGAGGTTGCATTCTGATGAAGCCAACAAAACCACATCATCTGCAAAGAGCAGAGATGCAATTCTGAGGGTCCCAAAATGGAAACACTCCTCACCCTGGCTGTGCCTTGAGATCCTGTCCATGAATATGACAAACAGAATCAGAGACAAGGGACAACCTTGGAGGAGTCCACACCCACCAAAAACGTGTTTGACTTTGTGCCGAGAATGCGGACACAGCTCTCACTTTGGCTATACAAGGATCGGATGGCTTGTAGCAACTGCCCTGGTACCCCATACTCCTGCAGTACCCCCCACAGAGTGCCTGGGGTACACGGTCGTAAGCCTTCTCCAAGTCCACAAAACACATGTAGACTGGCTGTTCAACTCCCATGCCTCCCTCAGCACTTCCACAAGGGTAAAAAGTTGGTCCATTGTTCCACGGCCAGGACGGACTCCGCATTGTTCCTCCTAGATCCGAGGTTCGACAATTGGTCAGAGCCTCCTTTCCAGCACCCAAGAGCAGACTTTACCCGGCAGGGAGGCTGAGCAATGTGTTGCCCCGATAATTGGAGCACACCCTCTGGTCTCCCTTTTAAAATATGGGAGTCACCACCCCAGTCTGCCACTCCACAGGTACTGTCCCTGACCTCCACATGACACTGAAGAGGTGTGTCAGCCAAGAAGCCAAGATAGCCCAACAATGTCCAGAGCCTTCAGCATCTCAGGGCAAATCCCATCCACACCTGGCACCTTGCCACTGAGGAGTTTCTTAACCACCTCAGAGACCTCTGCCAGGTATATTGGTGGAGCTTACCTCGAGTCTTCAGACACTACCTCCTCCACTGAGGACGTGCTCAGAAGCTCCTCAAAATGTTATTTCCACCACCCGACAACATTCCCAGTCCGGGTCAGCACTTCCCCTACCCAGCCGGACACAGCCTGAGTCAGGCCCTGCTTCTCCTTCCTGAGTCGCCAGATGGTTTGCCAGAACTTCCTTGAGGCCAACCAAAAGTCCTTCTCCATAGCCTTGCCGAACTCCTCCCACACCAGAGATTTTGTTTCCACAACCGCCAAACCTGCAGCCCCTCTGGCTTCCCGGTATCTGTCTGCTGCTTCAGGAGACCCCTGGGCCAACCAAGCCTGAAAGGCCCCTTCTTCAGCCTGACAGCTTCCCTCACCGCTGATTTCTACCAGCGGTAAAAAAAACACTACCCAGAAACTCCAAGAAGACCGGACACTCCAAACTGCTATTCAATGCATAAGCACACACAACCGTCAAAGCCTTCCCCCCAGCGACTCGTGATCGTATAGAGGCAACCCTCTCATTCCCCCGGAGAACTCGAACATGGCGACGCTCAACTGGACACTTGTATCCCCACATCCGCCCGGCGCCTGTCACCTTGGCCAACTCTGGAAATGAAAGAGTCCAGCCCCTCTCCAGGAATTTGGTACCAGAGCCCATGCTATGTGTGGAGGTGAGCCCAACTATATCTAGTTGATACCGCCCCAACACTCTCCTGGACCGATTTTTTTTTGTTTAGTTTAGATACGTGTTAGTTTGGATATACGTGTTCTTGTAGTTCTTGGATGTGTTTTTGTCTTTGTGTTGCACTGTTGTGGGCAAGTGATGAAATGAAATGACAAAGTGATTCTGATTTATAATGCCACAACTTTTCTTTGTGAGTTCTATGTACTTAATCAGTTTCATAGCGCTATATAATGATTATTATTACTACTATTACTATTATGTGATAAAGTTTTATTGCAATACGGTAAAATATTCCTGTCACAGCTGATTTTTTTTCTGCTCAGGCAGCTTTTCAATGGTTGCGTCACTTGAGTTTGGAAACTGACTTAGCTAAAGTAGTAATGTTTTAAGTATAAGTTAAAGGCTCGACTCAAATGTAATGGAAGAAAATGAAGTAGTGCTGGTGTCTGTGAGAAGATAAAAAAATCATGTCTTGGACAAAAACAATGTTAGAAATGAAGTAATTATTTTATTCGTAGCAGTCATTCCTCAAATGCACGTTATAATCAAACCAACATCGGTTTTTAATGAGGCAACAGAAAGAGCCATGAAAATTTGTGGCACATGGAGAAAAAATGTAAAGGTTAAACGATCACAAGACAATATCTCTGTATATGGAGGAAGATAGATTTTATTTCACTTAAACCAAGAGGCTTTTAATGTTCCATGAACCTTCAGCTAGAAGGAGTGAAAACTATAAGGCAACGTATTGCAAGATAAATAAACATAGAATGAAAGTAAAACCAAAATCCCTTGCTCACTTTCAGAGTCGTACATAGTTGAACTCAACCATAAATGTTGAATTCCAAGCGTTCCAAAAACCCAAAGCCCTGAGCCTTCTTAGGTCTAAACCAAATGGACTCTCCTGTATGTGGCTCTGTAGAGTACATTTGTCCGAATCTGGTCTGTTACAGTGTTATGGGTGTTAGGAGCCTTTTTGAAAATCAGCATAACATGCTAACCAAAGCAGGTGAAATCTCTACCCGAGCTCAAACCACAAGGTCTCAAACACAGGTGAGACTCAGAACTCCACAGTGTATAAGACATCATTGCATTAGCATACAGATTTGGCACAAGCACAGATATTCTTTCAAAGTAAAAACAAAATGACCAACATGTATACTGTCTACAAACTCCAAACCTTACACACCAAGGGATTAAAATCTAAAAAAAAAAAAAAAAAAAATTGCATTGAAGCTCATAGGATTAATCAAACCATAGTCAAAAACTTCACACAATGATTCAGAGATATCGGATAGTTCAAAGTTACTTGTAAAATAGGTAATATGAAATGTCATCACGAATGTTCGGCCCTGGCTTGGTGTCCTTGTATTCTGATTCCTGACCAGCTAAAAGAAACATCCAGCTTCCATCAGTGAGACTAGCGCTGACGGAGGATACAAGTCAAATCAGAGCTCATTGCTCTCAATAAAAAGACTGAGGGGGAGGTATCCTTGGCTATAAGACACTCATTACAAACTGGACCATGTGCGTCAGTGGTTAAGTAAATGATTGTTTGGCTATATGCCCATAGAGCCTGCTCTCTGCAAATCAGTCCGAGCAGTAAGAGTTAAAAAATATTTTTCTTAACAGTGACAAAACGCAGCTCCGTCACAAAGTCTAGTATTGAAGTTATACAAATTCATTGTCTGATTGTTATAGCAACTGGCAGCAAGTGCTGACAATAAGACAGGTGCAATTTTGCAGTTCAAATAAAACTAACATGCTACGAATCCAAATTGTCGAAAAAAATATAATAATGCATTCCATTAAGAAGCGCGTTTCTTCTTTTTTTTTTTTTCTTGAATCAGCCAAAAGCAGTGAAGCTGTTAAAATTGTTTTGCCTACTTATTATTCATCCATGATTCGCATCAAAACAGTGGTTTAAGTAAAATGTGAAACTAAACGTTGACCTAAGCTGAATTCCTGTTTATTCTGGATTGATTTGAGTTTGGTAAATGCTCAGATACAGCAGTATTTCAACTCCACTTTCATACCGAGTCAAAAAATATTGCAAGCATTTTGGCTTGTTTTCTCAAACATTGCACCAAAAGTTTAAGATTTTTCACATATGTGTGTATATATATCTATATATATAGATATATAGATATATATACATACACACATATACATACACACACACACACACACACACATTTATAGTGTAAAACACAACACACAAACAGTAGTAAAGTAGAAAACTTCCAAGTTGTTATGGGGGAAATGAATGAGAGAATGTCACATGACTGATTTCCTTCTCTTTCAGTGAGAAGTGGTATAAAAATGACCAGTGTTGCTCTCCTCGGCTATATGGGTAATGGAATAAAAAAAAAAAGAACAAAACAAAAACAATGCTTCTGACAAATAATATTCCCCAAAAGCACATGTACTCCATACTTTTCCATTGTGAATGAATGAATGAACGGAGAGCACAAATCTGAATGTCTAATTCTGCAATTACTTGAAAATTGAGAATGTGTCTGAATATATTTCCATAGGAAAAGAGTATAAAAATAGGACCTGATATGTTGAGTATATCAAGATGTAAAATACACATTTAGATGGTGGTGAGAGATCTGTGGTTGGTGGGCACCAAAATTTTTCGCTAGCCTTGTGAAGCAGTGACAAAAAAAAAAAAAAGTTGAGAGAACGAAAATTGGGGGAAAAATTGGATTCCCTATACTAGTGAGATCAGTGACTGCGTGCATGTGTGTTTATAATGTGTGTCTTTGCAATGGCACCTCAACAATTTTAGAAGCTAGAAAAATACACATCTTTTTCATATATAATTCAAACAATCATAGTCCAACCGCCGTCTACATATTTCAGAATTCTTTGAGTTTAGCTTTCTATGGTTCATGCAAATGACAGTGTCACGCCATCTGAAACCGCCACAAACCTACAGTGACCCAGGCTGGACACACAACGCACTGTTTTTGCCCAGGGATATAGAGAAAATTATCTACAAAACATGGCTCTGAGAAAACTGGAAATATTTCCCAAAAATGGACATGCGCACAAAAACATGTGCACACACACTCACTCTCACACACACACACACACACACACACACACACACACACACACACACACGGATATAAACATGTCTACTTTGCTGCACATAAGGATGAACTTTTAGCATGACAAAAAACTCTTTGGGCTCTGTTAATGGCTCCTTTAAATGAAAGTGAAATGTCGATCATGGTCTCATCTACTACTACTCAACGCCCTCTGCACAAACTACGGCACCAAACACCCATGTGAGTACATACTGTACACACACACACACTGACAAATGTTTGAAAGGGTGTGCATGTACATGCGCCCACACGCATATCCTAGCTGAAGAGTTTGATGAAGCAGCCCTGGCAGTAGGGTTTTTCGTTCTGCTCCTTGAAGGTGCCCTTGTTAAGCTGCTTGAGACAGAAGGCACACACAAAGTGCTCTGGGTGGAACTTCTTGCTCATGGCTGTGATGCAGCGGCCAGTGATGGGCTTCTGACATCCAGAGCAGAGTGACCCACGGCGCTCATGGTAGTGCGCCTCGCAGTAGGGCTGGCCGTCATGCTCGAAGAAGCTGCCATTGATGAACGGCGTAAAGCATTCCTGGAAAACACAATAGTAGAGGATTAGATGTCCATCCAGCCATCCATTATCCAAACCGCTTACCCTGTTCTCAGGGTCACGGGGATGCTGGAGCCTATCCCAGCAGTCACTGGGAGGCGGGTGGGGAGACACCCTGGACTAGATGCAGCCTTTTAATATAAAAGTACCAGATGGCTGACTTTTAGGAGAAAAATTCTGTTAAATTTTACATCCTTAATATGAACTGTACTGTAACAAGCATAATTTTATTTTTTATTTTGATATACTCTATTGATCCCCATAGGGAAATTATGCTCTGCATTTAACTCATCCTAACTGTGTAGCTAGGAGCAGTGGGCAGCCACCGTGCAGCACCTAGGGAACCAACTCCATTTCGTCTTGCCATGCCTCGGTCATGGGCACAGACAGGAGTACTAACCCTAACATGTCTTTTTTTTGGGGGGTGGGGTGGATTTCCCCCCATTTTCTCCCGAATTGTACTTGGCCAATTATCCTACCCTTCCGAGCCATCCCGGTCGCTGCTCCACCCGCTCTGCCGATCCGGGGAGAGCTGCCGACTACCACATGGCTCCTTCAATACATGTGGAGTCGCCAGCCGCTTCTTTTCACCAGACAGTGAGGACCTTCAGCAGGGGGATGTAGCGTGTGGGAGGATCACGCTATCCCCCCACCCCCACAGGCGCCCCGACCAACCAGAGGAGGCACTAGTGCAGTGACTAGGCCACATACCCACATCCGGCTTCCCACCCGCAGACATGGCCAATTGTGTCTGTAGGGGCGCCCAACCAAGCCGGAGGTAACACGGGGATTCGAACCAGGGAGCCCCGTGTTGGTAGACAACGGAATAGACTGCCACGCTACCCGGATGCCCCTCAACATGTCTTTTTTGATGGTAGGGGAAACCAGAGCACCCGGAGAAAATATGGGGAGAACATGCAAACTCCACACAAAGGAGGACCTGGGATGACCCCCAAGGTTGGACAACCCTGGGGTTCAAACTCAGGACCTTCTTGCTGTGAGGAGACAGCACTAACCACTGAGCCGTGCCGCCCATAATGCTGTCTTGGTCAGGGTTTAGCAATGTGCAAGTTACAAAACTGCGGCCAGCAACAAGCAGACATGCCCAATGACACATATTTGGAAGATAAAAGACACTCACCCTGCAAACAAAGCATTCGGGGTGCCAGAGAGAGTTGAGAGCAGAGATGTAATTCTCCAAAATGGCACGTGCACAGCCGCCACATTTAGGGGCAAACATGTCAAAGTAGTCCTTTCTGCAAAACGCCTTTCCATCCTTCTCGTGGAAACCTGGAGGGCAGCAAAACCACACACTGATTCTGTTCCAAATATTACACACTTTTAATTTTTTTTGATGAAAGTGATAATTCCACCTCACATATATTTGATTAGCCCTCATTGGGCAGTAAGTGGGCTGTAAATGGGCTGCTCTTACAAGATTTGTTTCCAAAGACGCGTGTGCGCTGTGAAGTAGTGTGGTTTCTGGGTATGCTTGCCTGATGCACAAGATGTTCATTTTGACACAGAGGGCTTGGTTTCAGTTATATTCCTCCATCCTTCATACCAATTTACCACTACACTTCTGTCACTTCCAACATTTTACCAACACACTAATATCAAACTGTAAGCTGTGTTTTGGGTGCATGCATCTGCTGGTATAGGGGTAGTTGCAGGGTGTACCATCTGGTCCAAAAAAGGCTCCACACTGGGCACAGAAGAAGTGCTCTGGATGCCAAGTCCTGTCCAAGGCAGTCACTACTTTCTGTAAGACAAGAAAAATTAATACAGTCCATCACTAATCCATTAGCACAAAAGTAAAAGAAAATGCGTCCCCACATATTATTTCAGTGCAAATAAAGATGAGAAATCAGTCTAAGGAGTGGATAAAACGGCGACAGAATAAGGAGGATCTTGCTTCTGTCGTATGACCTTCTTAAGGTATGATTTCATGTGTAGTAACTCACAATATTTACATACACTGAGTTCAGGAATTGAAAGATCGCCACACTTTGTATAAAGGTCTGAGGAATAAAGCCAGAATGTATTCATATGATGGGTATACATGGTGTCTCCAAGTGTAAAAAAAAAATACAGGTAATGTATTTTTGACATTTCTGTGTTGGTAATGATTGGCTTTATTCCTCAGACTCTGCTAAAAAAAAATTAAAAAAAAAAAAGGATGGAGACCTGTGTCTTTAACTCTCCACGTTGTACCAGTACATTTGAGTACCGAACTGTCACGGCTGGTTCCTGAACTCATCAGTTGAGTATAAAAATCTGAATTACTATACACAAAGTCATACCTGAAGAGGATGCCATGATCGAAACGCTCTAAGTTTCAAGAAAATTCATTAAGCAAGCCGCAGTGACTGATTTCAGTCAAACTGGGGCGAGGTAACAACACTTGGGGAAATCTTTTGTATATGGGTCCATTACATTCAGATGCAACGTGGTGTGGCATGAGCCAGCAGGGGGCAGGCCAGCTCTAAGGAGTAGGAGGACGGCTAGGGTGTGAGGTATTGGAATGCTGTAACTGTTGGCTCATGTTTTCCATGCCTAATAGCATTTCTCAACAGCTTCAACTAGAACACACACACACACACACACACACACACACACACACACACACACACACACACACACACACACACACACACACACACTACAGAATTAACAACTGAACGGGTCATGTCAGAGAATGACTGAAAACGTTTTGTAAAAAACAAAAAATGTCTTCACATTTGAGTGTAGCCTCATAATCATAATTCATATTTATGAATTACTGCAACATATGATGCATGTCAATTGGAAATGTACATTTTGTCAAACTGTTTGAGGGGTGTAGCAAAAAAAAAAAAAGAACTGATAGAGCAACATGGATGGATGTACCTATATGAAGTACCAGAAGAGGGTGAATAAGAAAGCACTGGCAGGGACTTATCCTAAACTGAAGAGAGCACAATGGAGAGTGTCAACCAGAGGATATGAGTGGGTGCTGACAGGTGAGAGAAAAGAGCACATGGTGACACCCCACATGAATCAGATTTTCTGTATGGAGAAGATAGCTCTGTGTGTGTGTGTGTGTGTGTGTGTGTGTGTGTGTGTGTGTGTGTGTGTGTGTGTGTGTGTGTGTGTGTGTGTGTGTGTGTGTGTGTGTGTGTGTGTGTGTGTGTGTGTGTGTCCCTCACTGATTGTCTGAATGTCTGCCCATACAAGGGAGAAAGAAATCTCTGACATGTACTGATTTTACCCGCGAAGCTTTCAAGATAGATAAAGCACACTGTCACGTCTATTCGTGGCACCCGCTGGCTGTGTATGCGCATCGGTGAACGTGTGTATGTGCAGGTATTACTAACATCCAGTATAGGTCCATTGCAGTAGTGGCAACGTGGGGAAAACAGACTGTGGTAGTCTTTCTCACAGTAAGGCTGTCCATCACGCTCAAAGAAGTTTCTGGAGCCAATTTCCTCTTGGCAGTGGGTGCAAACAAAATGCTCTGGGTGCCATGTCCTGCCCATTGCAGTCACCACCTGGTATGGTGCAACACAATAAAGTTAGATAAGCTGCTAGTGCCTAGAGAGCATTTGGTAGTTATGTTCCTCCCTCTCCCCCGAGTTTCTTCACTTTCATTCTGGACCTACAGCTATGCCTCTTTTTTGTCAAAACCTGACTTGTTAGCAAACATTACAGTTTTCAATAAATTAGTTACACATCAATACCAGTAGGGAAGGAAACTATGTGGGGTATGCTCATATACAACTATTCAGTGGTATGTTGATAGAATGCAGCTTGCTTTGGTCATAAGACATAGCAATAATTGTCATCACTGCTTAACTGGCTTAGACATTTGGAGAAAATTACTTATTGGCTAGACCAATTTTTTCAGAAGAAAAATGATAAAAACTTCAAGAACCATGCACTTTATACAAGCTTCAACTGTTTGGTAGCCAAACAATTCCCTCTAAGTCGTTCATAGAATTAGTGGCTTTGACTTCAAGCATTCAAACTCACCCTCAAACTGGCCAAAAATATGCAGAGCATAAACCAGTGCATGATTGATATATATATATATATATATATATATATATATATATATTTGGATCCCCTCCCCCTTTTTCTCCTCAATTGAACTTGGCCAATTACCCCACTCTTCCGAGCCATCCCGGCCACTGCTCCACCCCCTCTGCCGATCCGGGGAGGGCTGCAGACTACCACATGCCTCCTCCGATACATGTGGAGTAGCCAGCCGCTTCTTTTCACCTGACAGTGAGGCATTTCACTAGCGGGACATAGCACGTGGGAGGATCACGCTATTTATTCCACCCAGTTCCCCCTCCCCCCTGAACTGGCCCCCTGACTGACCAGAGGAGGTGGTAGTGCAGCAACCAGGACACATACCCACATCCGGCTTCCCACCCGTAGACAAAGCCAACTGTGTCTGTAGGGACGCCCGACCAAGCCAGAGGTAACATGGGGATTCGAACTGCCGATCCCTGTGTTGGTAGGCAACGGAATAGACCGCTATGCTACCCGGACGCCCCCAGTGCATGATAATAAATGGCCAAACTAATAGGAGTGAATTCTTTTTTATATTTAACCAATCAATCTCACCAAAAACAAGACTGTACAAGCTTTGAGGATCACCTAAATCTAGTTTCACTCTCCCATTGTCTGTATGTTTTTATAACTCCGTATCGCGATCACCTGTCCGATGATGGGTTTCCTGCAGGCTCCACACACACCCTTGGCCACAGTTTGAACTCCAAGACGGTTGAGATCAGACTGGAGGCTCCCCAGCATGTTGTCCAGCTTGTTTGCTGGTTTTGGAGGGCTCGAAGGAGAGGTCTTCCCCTGTGACTGGATCTGGTGGAGATGGAAAATCAAAATGATTTCAGGGTTTGTTGAGGAAATCATTATGAAAAAAAAAAACCAGACACGGAGCAACACTTTTATACTGTTACACACATACATACACACACACACACACACACACACGTATATATATATATATATATATATATTTTTTCATTCTATGATGATGGTGTGGCGGCCTGTCCAGGGTGTCTCCCCGCCTGCCGCCCTATGACTGCTGGGATAGGCTCCAGCATCCCTGCGACCCTGAGTAAGGATAAGTGGTTTGGATAATGAATGAATGAATATATATATATATATATATATATATATATATATATATATATATATATATATATATATATATATATATCCTATGCTATATACAAATCACACGCTTACTGAAATACATTTGGCAACAAGGTCCCGCATACACAGCAACTTACACAAACATCAACAGACTTGCACAGAATATATAACATGCTTTTATCGACTCAAAAGTGCAATTTATTGATATAATACAATGCAAGCTTTAAGTTTCGCATTTCCATAAAAAAAGCAGCTCCTCAATGGAGCCTGTCAGGCAAGAAGATAAACGCTTAATTCAAACCTTAAAAAAAATGATCAGATCAAACCCGACAACTAATTAATCATATTTCATTTTTAAATATCACTGCTTTGTGTGTGTGTGTGTGTGTATATGTACTCGCGCCAGTTTAAGGTGAGGCACAATTTCCCTCAAATGGTATTGGAGCTTCATGACCCAACGACATTCCGCTGAGAGAAAATAGTATCTTCTCTCTTTCTCTCTCTCCCTAACAACCCTTATGACCTCTGACGTTATAAAATAGCCTACCGTCTAATTAGACCTTTGACCTGGATGCAGTCTACTTCTGCCAATCTTCGGCTTTACATGTTCACCCAACGTCCGTCAATAAAGACACTAAGGAAATCTCATATTTTAAAAGGAGTTGATTCTACGTTTCCATTCTGCTGGTCTGCAACGTGGGGGGGACCTGTTGACAGAAGTCTTGTGGGGGATGCTATAACTGTGGTGGTAACTGTGCTGTCATGCGCCAGGTCAGGTTTCAGTTGCACAGTGAACCTTCCATTCCTGTGCATAGCAAGACAGTTAGTGTGGCTGGAACATGGAAGTAATGCAACCCCAAACCCCCCCGAAAATCCGTAAACCCCTCCACTTGTCTACTGGAGAGACGACAGACTCATCTGATCTGAAAACACAGCTCATGGCGCCAACAGACATCAGGAAAAAGAAAAGGAAGAGGGGCTCAGTCTCCAGCATGAAAGTCCGCCCTGGACTAAATAGGTTTCACACAAGATCTAGAGGAGACTACATGTTGATATGTAGCATGACTGCAGATCAGGAGCCGAAAATAGATCCAGCCAACACAAAATTTCTTCAGCATGCAGAAACATAAAAACAGGGAGACTTCAGGGGATGTCACACCAAATGTGTGAACTCCTCCTTTGCATCATCCAACCCATTATTTTCTTATGCTTGCATCATGAATAAATGAATTTGCACTGCACTGAGCAACGTGATGGCTCCCAGTTTGCAGGGTTTGCACACAAAGTTGATGATCGCTGAATAATTGAGGTGCGTTCTGATGCAACTATAGCTCATCAAAAAGGAACAAGGAGAAGCAGGCATCAATAAGCGGGAGGGAAGAAAAGGATGGTTGATTTTGGCAAACTCTGAATTTCTCATGCTTTAGGACCAAACATTCAAATTATACGCAGACACTGAGAAGAGCAAACACCTGGAAGCATATTTCCAGTCAAGTTTGCATGCCAGTTGTATTGAAAAATGCAGATAAGTGAACTGTAGAAAATACATGTTAATACACAATACAGTGCGATCATGAGCTATGTTGTATTCAAAATGAAGTGGTTACTAATGGTCTTAAATGAAAACAATCTGTTTAGTCAATGTTTTCTAAGCCAAAACGTGATTCCAATCTTCTTTGTTTTAGTCATTGAAAACCAAATCCATTTTGCTAGTCTCCCAACAGCAAGTGAGAAGCATCTGATATGTGCAGCGCAAATCATGTTTGCTGTGTGTGAAATCCACTTAAGATTTGGGCAAATAACTAAACATGCATCTTCACAGAACACAACTAATGCAAAGCTACACTCCAGATACAGTACACTATATGAGAAAAGTGGAGGAAAATAGAGTTTGAAAGACAGTAGGGGATACGGAAAAGGAAATGCAGGAAAGTGTAAAATCGATGAAGAAAGTGAAAGAGAAGATGACAGGAGGAGATGAACAGAGGCGGTCCATGCCTGCATTGGTGGAAAGATGGGGTCGTACTCAGTCTGACAGCCCACCGACACAAAGACCTTAGGGGGTGGCGGTGGTGTGACAGGTTTGGGAGGGAGGTTGGGTAGGATAGTGGGTGGCATGGGCTCCTTTGGGGGAGGAGTAGGCTCTCTGGGAGGAGGAGTTGGTTCTTTGGGGGGAGGAGGAGTTAGTTCTCGAGGAGGAGGGGTGGGAGGGGGAGGGGGCAGAGGAGGTGGCATTTGCTTGACTGGGGGAGGCTTTTTTTGTGCTGGGGGGGATTGTGGAGGGGGGAGGACTTTTCTCTGAGGGACAGGTGATTCAGGAGGAATGATGATCTGGGGGAGAGAAAAAGACAGCAGAGAGAGGAGAACAAGCAAGAGGGGAAACACGGAATCAGGATGAAGCAAAGGATATGGAAATGGAAATGGAAATAGAAAAAGAATTGTCTTGTCAACACTAACTGAGCAGGTTAGTGAGGCTGCAAGTGCAGAAAATATTTTATGACAGTAAAAGCAATAAAACATAAAAAGAGCACTACTTAATTCCTTTACGCAATTTCAAGTTAATAGATGAGCCAACAAACATAAGCCAAGTTATCAAATGCATATATGATCTTCCAACTCTGGGTTTAAACTGATCTGGCAATAGAATTGATGGCTCTTCTGTGCATCTCTAATCAATACCTTATCCACAGATGGATGGACCCCTTCTTCTCGTGTACGCTGTGGGTTGGACATGACAATGACCCCTTCTGTCAGCCAATCATCTGACTGTTGTTTGCGCCGGCATTCTACCCGCCCAATTCCCAGTTTCCCCTGAAGCTCCTCTATAAGACGGTCTTGGGAGTTACTCTTGTTGACAATGACTGGTCCCATTTTGCGTCTCAACATTCCTTCCCGATACATTGGGTGCACATTGGATGTCTCTTTGGTGCGCCGGATAACTGACTTAAGCTGAGGAGTGGAAGATAAGGTTCAGTTGTTGCTATGGTGTGCCATTCATCCCGATGTGCATGATGGGGGCTACAAACACAAGCAGGCCAGACTCAGCATGGGATCCTTCAGAGACCTCAAGCACTTATTCCAGAATATAACTATGGCATTGTCCAATGGTTTTTGGTTGGACAAGTCAAGCACTGCCTTCAACTGCATTCAGATCCATTTTCTACCATTGAGGCTACTTCAAACCAACCATGTATCTGTGACAAGGCATGCTGGATAGCTGAAATCAAGAGAACTTCGCTGCGATCAAACAAAAGGATTTGAGGACATATCTAGAGGGTGCTCATGCCAAAACAATTCAAAGCTGCAGAATGTGGACGATTCCAAAATGTTGAAGCTCGGTTGCCAGAACAAAACTCTACAAGTAATAGAGACATGCTTAGAACCTTCCCAGATTATTTTTTTTTGAGAATTACAAGTCAATTAATAGATGAATATATCTTGAGGTGAGTTGATGTAATTTGAGGAGAAGGATCATTGCAACATCCCTCAGTTGAGTTAAGATGACAAGCCAGGTCCTGGTTATGACTAACACAGCCGTGTCAGTGAATACTGAATACAAGTAGAGGCATGCACAAACATCCTTGAGCAAAGCTTTTACATGTCAGCCACAAATAGTCAATTCAGCTCCTCTAACACAGACCTCTGCCATATTCCATTTTGTAGGTACTAGACAATGCAGAAAAGGAAAGGTCATGCACCACACCTCAACACATGAATTGAAAAAATTTGAACAGCTCCTGGTATATTTATTAGAGCTGCTCTCCCAAAATAAGCTTGTTTCAGAAGCTGAAAAAAGACCTAAATCTTGAATGAGCAACTAACTGACAGAGCCACACTACCAGTGCTGGTGGTTATTAACTTCCATACAATTTTGTCACACCTATTTGTATTTACAACACCACAGCTGTCGCCACTGGATTAAATGTGTCAAAGCAGGGACCTTATGGCCTTATAATTAAAAAGAAAAAACAAAGCGGGGCTTTAAGGTCTACCAAATCTGTGCCAATAAATTATTTTGGGAGAGCCTGAATTAGCCTCCTACTTGGCCAGAGGCTGATAGTCGCTCCACAGCAGAAGGCTGCTGTGTGGGAAGGTCCAGTGTCACATCTGGGGTCCCTGGGCAGGTGGATGGGGTAAGACAATCATCTATCCAGCTGGACTCAGTCATAGGTGTTAATGTTCCCTCTCGGCTGAGACTTGGGTATAACACCTCCTCCTCCCAGGGTCTGTCTTCATCTTCTGCAATGTATTCTCCATCAATTGAAAAGGAAGCCAGCGGTTCCTTCTCCCTGGTATGCTCTCCTTGGCTCTCTGATTGGGTGCTGCTAACTGTTAAGAGCTTGTCCAAGGTGTCCTCCAATAAAGGTTCCCGGCATGGCCAGGTTATACCCAGGATCTCATCTGCCTGCTTTTCTTTAGGTGACGACAAGACATTTGGTGGTATTGTAGCGAGTGGAACTGGTGAGGATCTGGGACTACTGCTGCCTGCAACAGTGTAAGTTCTTTTAATGACAGTAGCTGAATGTGAGCTCTTAGAAACTACAATGTCACTCTTTGGAACCGTCACTGGACTAGAAAGCCTTGGAAGTGTTAATGGACTAGCAGTTTTTGGAACAATTTCTGGACTAGCACTCTCAGGGACAGTTTGTGATACGTACATCTTGTGGCCTGGTACAGGACTTACACATTTAGAAACTGGACTAGAAAGCTGAGGAACTGTCACTGGACTAGCACATTTCGGGACAGTTAATGATGCTGAGATATTGGGAACTGTCACAGGACTTGGACTTTTGGGAACAGGACTATCATTTTTTGGGATTGGCACAGGGCTTTCACTCTTTTGAAGTGCAACTGGACTAGGACATTTAATGTCACCTAGACCAGGACTTTTGGTATTAAGAACAGGGCTGGAACCTATATGAACAGAAGCAGGACAAGGGCTCTTGGAGACAACAACTGGACTGGGGCTCCTGGTAGCAGTTGCCAGACTGGGGCTTTTGTCAAGAGTAACTGGGCTTGAGCTCTTAGGAATGGGGCTTGAGCTCTTTGTCATAGCAGGCGGACCTGATGGGCCAGGGGTTTTAGATATCTGAACATGAGTAGGGCTCCTAGCTCTAGTTTGACAAGGGAGTTTATCTATAGGGGAGGTCTCAGTAGTGACTGTACTACCATTGTCTTTTTCTTCGATCTGGGAGTACTGAAGGCTCTTACATGATACCATCATTGCAGCAGAAGTAGTGGAACAGGTAAGGGTTGAACTAATAACAGTGCAGGCATCTTCATCTATATGGAGCTCTAATGGGAGCGGGGTACATGAGGGTGTAGTGTTACATGAGGTCAGGGAAGGATCCACCGGAGCAATATGAGGGTTTATGTGGGGAGCCATCTCTGCTTGGGCAGCAGACAATCCAGTTACCAATGAGGGGTCTGCTGCTTCCAGATTCACAGACAACTGAGAGCCAGACTAAATCACAGGTGTATTGACCAAAAAGTAAGTACAGAAGACAAAACATAGAAATTGGAACAGGACAGAGAAAGAACAAAAGAGAACAATTTGAGAATGAAGAGAGTGAAGTTGCTCAGCACAAATGTAACAAGGATTGCTTCCTTCATTTTTGTTACCAAAATAAATGTTATGAAATAGCAGTTTTTTCCCCATCTTTAATTTTATGACTTCACTACAGATACTAGGCAAGGTTTTATGGGGAAAAAAACCCCAACAACAATCAGAACAATCAACCCCATATATATCCTTGAATGAAAAGACTTTTTAAGCCGTTCAACTTGCAATGATGAAACAAGTCAACTTGGATTGAGATTGTTTTTCTTTTCACCACATAGCCATTAGAGGAACTGTTGTTTTTCAAGCACTTTGTAACAACGTTACATGCTCTACAAATAAAGTTATTATTGTCATTATCAATATTAGGTGGGGAAACAGCCACTTCAACAAGTATTTCATGTCAGACAATAGTTCTCAACTCCAGTCCTCAGGACCCCCCACCCTGTGCTGCTGGTTTTCCATTCTGCCAGGTATTCCAACATCTTATAATGGAATTTTTAGACGTGGCACAATAGTGAACTTAATCAACTATCTGGCAGGAAAGAAAACCAGCAGTGCTGGCGGGTCTTGAGGACTTGATTTAATTAACTACACAGTAGAATAAGGGCCCACAAATTTTCCTGTTCTTATACACCAGCAGCAAAATCAAATGGTTATTGTATACTAACACTGAAGCATCCTCGTGACCCGACCGGATAAGCGGCTTGGATAATGGATGGGTGGATGACTGAGGCATGATTTACTGACATATCTGTATGCAAACTTGTGATATGGAGAGTGACACATTTTTAGAAAGATCCATGTTAGTGAATGAAATTCCTGCAAACCAATAATGGCAAATATGTGAAACACTACAAAGTAATATAGATTCTGGAAAAATTCAGGTAAAATACCATATATTTTCTATATATATTCTATAATACACTTTTAGTACCAGCACTCCAAGCAACAATGTAAAAAAAGAAAAAGAAAAAAGACACGGGCATTAACATGAATTATTGTGTGGCAAATCCTGTTTCACCATTAATTTCCTCATACAATTTCAAAAAGTATAACCACAACTTCAGTGCACTCATATGTAATAGAAGACAATATACCCAATGTATTTGCATCCTGCTATGAAGCTTACTTACAATGCAGAAACTGCAATTTTTTATCTGTTTCTCCACTATGTCTACAACTCATGAACTACACCAGGGACTTTTATGGCCATCCGGTCGTGTCTAACGACTGGAATTTCCTTAAACCAAACAAGACGGCTCATTTTAGGCACCCTATAAGCACGACTAAAAACAAGCTGTTGACAAATAGAAGTATTAGCAAAATTATATTCAGTGTCAGATCTGAAAGTTATTCAAAAATTTATTCTTATTAACAGAACATATTTGCTCAGTGTCTTTAAGAAAAAGCTGCTTCCGCATGTTTGCTCAGCTTTTAGCAGGAAGTTTTTGCTTATTATGGATCATAGAGTCGGTTCAAATTCCAGGTTTTCACTTGCTTGCATTTCATGTTGTGTCCCAAGCTTTGATTACCAATTAAACAAGCTAACTGCGAATGTATGAAATAAATTCAGCCAATCCACGGATTAGAAACTAGCAAAATTTACCATCCAAAATTATGTAATTGTTCTCAATAAAACATGCGCTTTGCTTACAAAACATACAGAATCAGGTTCAAGCTTTACTTGTGAAAGCAACTTTGTAATCTGTGTTGTGTTTTTTAAATTGAGGCGGTTTCTGCAAACATCAACATCTTGTGGTCCAATTGTTCACCTGACCATTTGACTAGATTCATTTAGCTGGTGCTTGTGGTACTTCTTTTCATATAGGTCATGTATTGACCTTTACTTTGTTGCTTTATTCCATTACTAAACACCTGAGCAACAAAAAGATCCAAGCCCTTATTGTGGTAGTTTGGCTCAGTTTTATGTGGGACGACCTCAACTTTTGAGGGACAACCTCAAAATGAGCTCTTGGCTGCCCCATGTACAATGAGACATTTTCCTTAAAATAGACCCCTGTATACTCACATTGCTTTGGACCTTGAAGTCTGACAGGGAGGCCATCAGCTCATCCAGCTCCCGTGTGGCTGAAGAGGCGGACATCCTGGCCTGCTGCTGTGCCGCTGTTTCCTCTTGTCCGTCTGTTAGCTCATCTGAGACAACTAAAGGTGTAGGGCTACAAAAAAAAGACAAGGACAATGCCACCTCAAAAAGTTATGTAACCGCCACAAAATAATAGAAATCTAACATAACCTAAAACAAAATAGCATTCAATACTTACGATGATACATCTAATATTTCATAATTAGACATACAGTACCAGTCAAAAGTTTGGACACACCCGATTGAATGTTTCAATGTATGTTTTTCAAAATCTTGAAGTCATCGCCTATTTGTGAATTTCTTTCCAAAACAATTTAAAATTTTAAAACTATGCATTTTGAAATAGCTCTCTGATGGCCTGGCAGCCCATCCAGGGTCTCTCCCCGCCTGCTGCCCAATGACTGCTGGGATAGGCGCCAGCATCCCCGTGACCCTGACAGCAGGATAAGCGGTTTGGATAATGAATGAATGAAGGAACATTTTGAAATGCCCCCCACCCCAACAAGTTGTTTCATTGAAAAGTGAAATTTAGTAAAAATAAAGAAAAACCCTACTATGAGTAGGTGTGTCCAAACTTTTGACTGGTACTGGACTTGCTATAAAAATAAAACAAATAATTTTCTATTTAGGGTAAATAGCTTGTCTCTTACACAGGAGAAGGCACAGAACTTTCCAGTTCATCTAGAAGGCTCTCTACACTGGGCCGCACATCCTCTATTCCTCTGGTTACAGCATTGCGCTTGGGCTTCTCCATAACAGGTGGAGGAGCATTGCCAGGGGGAGAGACTCCATTTTGCTGGACATAGTGGTTGGTAGTGCTGGGGGGCAGCGGTGGAGTTACATCCTCTGTGAGACAAAAGACCACAAGATGGATTACTTGCATGCATCCACATAGTAGAGAAGTAGAAAATGTACAATAGCAGGAACTGCAATCTTGGTTTGTTTGCCTACATACAAAAAAGTTTGTGAAATTATTTGTGTGTACCTTCTTTTGGGAAGGATGGTGTATTGTGCTGGACAGCATTGAGTTCCAGCAGTAGACGGTCCAATTCTGACAAGTTGCTGCCTAGCGATGAACTCATGGCAGCGGCAGACGCCTCACTGCTCTTCTGCTTATTGGGGAAACTGTAGCAAGAACGGAAATGAGTTACTGTAAACTAGTTATGTAATGAACCAAACTTCTATAGACCAAGATTAATATACAGAAATACTTACAATATACCATTTCACATTATTTTCATTTTGACATTTGATGTGCTGTCCCTTTGTTGTTTTTTTTTATTTTATTGTCAAGTTTTACAAATGAAGGTCTCTTGTCCCAGAAAAAATTAAACTTCATAATATTCTGTCTTGCAGAAAAAAAATGTATTGCCAATTTTTTTTGCATATTCTTATTTGGTTCAGTAATTGATCACTGTGACTTTCCCCTACAAAGAGAAAATATTTCACAGCCATGTAAACCACTGAAAATGTATCGTAACGTTTTTGAATGTCAACGAATTAATTTTAACAGTACATTCAGCATTACTTCAAAACATCTCCGATTTAGTATTGTCTTACAGACATGTCTTCTAGTCTTACCTGTATACGTGATCCTCTTCAGCAAGGGGTTGAGTTGGACTGCTACTATCTCTAGACCAGCGACTTCTCTGAACAGGGCTAAAGGACTGCAAAGATGAGGTTTTGAATTAATATAATCATGGTATGCAAGTGACCATTAATGAATGACTGAACTTTTTTTCACAAGCAAGAAAAAAAAAAAAATATAATATTAGAATGGGGTTATGCTAAACCTGAGTAATATTTTGCCCAGCGTATCGTTATGTATATTTACCTGTGTATCGTCTATTCCATTCAGTGCTTGCTCTGAGGGAGCAGGCGGGACTGGGGGTGGGGAGCCGATGTCCTGCTGAGCGCTGGTTCCAGTTGGGTATGAGTAGGGTGTCTCATCGGACAAGAATAGTGGCCGCTTAGAGATGTGAGACGTTGTGGACTCAAGGTCCGCCAACAAAGCATCTGCAGAAACAGGAACAAAAAATGTCATCATTAGTTTGACACAAATTATGTTTACACATACCCTCATCCTTTAGGTAACCAATGTTGGGTTTTATGGCTTGCAGCAGATATCTGTCAATATAGTGTTGCAAAGCCTCTCAATAATTTGGAAATCTAAACGTTCAATTCATCATTATTTGTACAATGCATGATAACAGCAACATTCTCAAATGGTAACAAATCCTTTGGTACTGACAACATGGGAAGAGCAGTGGCTTGTCACTGCTTAATCTTGCAGACTGTCAGCGCCACACCTTTGGTTACTCATTGACCCTGGTCTGCAGTGAATCGTGAGCCCTTTCAAACCCGATGGTGGCTATTTAGTCAGCAACTCCTAATGTCCTAACATGCTAATGTTTGCCATCTACATTCAAACAGCTTCTATCTTAATATGAAAAGTGTTAAATCTATTCCTCTGAGGGGCCAAGAAAACAACCAGGCCTACTAATCCAGCGGTCCTTGCCGATGGATAGAAGCAGGCATGACATTATAGAGGATTAGCTGAAGCACACAAGACTTTACTACTGAACACTTGGGCCTATTTTAGCCTGCTTAGTCATCAGTGAAGTGTTTAGCTTCTGTTAAAGAGTATCACCAGCAAATACATTAAAACAAAATCCTAACAGACGTAACAAACTTTCGGTAATTGTATATTTCTCCCCTATGAACAAATTCAATGTAATATACATACCTAGAGACACCGGTATTGTAACAGTTCAATACATTCACTTCTGTTAGCGTTTCAAAGGCCCTTATGGAGACACATTTTTCAGAAAGATACCTTTGGAGCAACTAAAAAGTGCAATTAAATTCGATTTGTCAGTAATTTACCGAAAATAATTCTACTAAGGCAAAACAACACTAGAAGGACTAAAAAGAAAACTCATGGTGCAAGATCCAACCAACAAAGAGGTGGAATCAATGAGAATCATTGAAACATGAAGATGAAACATACCTTATGAGAGAGAGAGAGAGCGAGACTAGCAGTTATACACAGCCAGGGCAGATGAAACGAGGAGAATGCAGAGAAGACGAGGAAGAGTACAACACAAACAGTCATTCCCGGCAGGAACTGCCTTTCTTAACTATTCCATCAGCAGAAGGAGACGAAAGACCCAGGAGGGGGAATGAGCAAATGAAAGAGGAGGAAGGGGTGCGGGTAGAGAGGGGAAATAGGGTTTACTTTTTAACAACGGTAGAGTTAGTTTCACCCTCTCCGCCCCCGCTGCTATGCCAATCCCAACCTGTTTGAAAGCTCAAGTTAGGAGTTACTACTTACACAGATGACAACCAGTTGAAAACAGTCTCGGAAACTGGAGGTGTCCAACTATGGAAGGCAATGTGCTGAGGCAAAGCCCAGGTGAAAAACTAAGTGGTTGTGAAATAATAAAAGAGAGCGCAAACAGACAGGGGCTCTTATCAACAGTGTCATGCCCAATAAGGGAGTGGTATGACACAAGTATACAAAAGGTATAATCAGCCCCTCCTTTTAGACAGCTTAAAAAACTCACTGAAGCTCCTCCTGAGTCATTCTCATGGTTACCACATCTCTTTAACTGGATGAATTTCCTGCATAACACTTATATCTTATTCTATGTTTTCTGAGATCCAAATATACACAACCTACGGCTAGTTTTTCTTGCTCCTAACCCATGATTCTATCATATGGCTAAGACCTCCGTGTTGTGATTTCATCCCTCTGGGAGACTTCAGGACCTCTGAACACCTGAGAAGCACAAACCAGCAATGTTAAAAGGTAAACCCATGGCGCTACCTCATCTGCCGGCCATTAACACTCACCCATATTTAGCTGAAGCTGAATGTTATGTACACCATGGTAGCACTACAAGTAGCACGGGCCGTAGTGTGACGCTTTGGCCCCTAGCCCCAGACCGAGAGGAGACACCGCAAAGCTAGATCAACACCGGATCCACTAGGCCCTAGTTAGCATTAGCATGGTTAGCATGGTCAGCATGCCAGCTGACGGAGTTTCAAAGAGGAGGTTTGTCTCTCCACATGGACATGGCAGTCTGGGCACATTCCGCACAGCTTCATTATGGACACAGTGCTGCCTGTTGTTTACACTACTGCAGCCAGCAGATAGTTGTGTGTGTGTGTGTGTGTGTGTGTGTGTGTGTGTGTGTGTGTGTGTGTGTGTGTGTGTGTGTGTGTGTGTGTGTGTGTGTGTGTGTGTCTTGACCGCTCTCGTAGCAGGAAAGAGAAAAAAAACCACTGTGGCAAGGAAGATAAAGACCAATCATTCTTTGTAACCAAGTATGGTCTGTAGTAAAAAATATGATTAAAGCACACATCAAAAGAACGCCCACTGTACAGGCAGGTGCACTCCACAAAGCAGTACCGTGGCACTAAATGAGAAGCAAACAACCATAGACTGTTACTTCTAAGTGATATCTACTAAACCATCTGTTGCAACTCTTTATAATTACAGTGTTCCAATGTAAGCCGTGTAAGTTCAAACTCGGGATATCTGTAATAATACTTTGTCAAAGACACCAACAAATGCAATTATAGATGTTTTCAATACAGTTATGACTTGTCAACATTACGTTGTGGATTTACTGACTCATTGAAAATTACTGGGGATTCTTCAGTGACATTGTGAGTCGGTGGTGTACTGGCCATCGGGCATACCGGGACAAATCCTGGTGGGCCGCTGCATCGGTGGGCCGTCAGAAAATCCATGACAGGGCCTGTGTGCCTGTCATTCGGGGTGCACATGAAAGCGTGCTGCGTGTGTGTCCAGGACTGGACTCACTGGCCAATCACAACCAAATTAGTTAACTCGCATTAACATACTAAACTTATGCTAAAGTAGTGCACAGCAGTGACAGCCAACAAAAGCCATGGACAAGAAAATATCAAAAAATAAAGGAGGAGCCGAAAAAATTAGTTAGAGAAAAAAGGAGGCAGGCATTAGAGGCACACGCTTCCTTACGTAAAGATGCATGAATCACCCAGACCCACAGTGCACCTGTTCTGCGCGTGTAGGTGGAGCAAGGTAGTGTTCAATTAGAAAGGTGGGGGACCAGCAAGTAGTGATTATGTTCCAGGGATTAGTCATATCCAAAGGTGCCATGAGTAAAACTAGGCTAACTAAATAGCTAACTAGCTTTGGCATGTCCTCACCTCAGTAACATTATTTGTTGTTCTCCATGTGTCCACACATTAGTTGCGAGCCAGCTATGGTGGTGGTGAAATGTGCAAAAAAGTATCCAATGCAGAACCAAACATCTAATGTCTTTATGCATGCTCAATAATCCAGGTAAGAAAATCAAAGAAAAGTTGAATCACTTCATCTGGACACATTTATTGAGTGAAATGTTTCACCACTCTTCTAAGTGACCTCTTCAGTCTAAACTGACCGCAGCTATCCTCACCCTTATAAACAATACAGCTGCATAACGACCGAAACCAACGATCAGTTTCATATGCAAATAGGCATGACCATTAACCAGAGTTTCAATGGCCATGTGTACCATTCACAGAGGATTTGGGAATGTTTGCAATCACAGCATTGTAAGATGGCGACAGATGTACCTTTATGTACACTGACCAAGTGTGTTTGCCCCTGAAGCTGTGTCTTCAGTCCACGTACTTCACATACAGGGGGCAGTACTATAACCAAAGGCATGGGTGTGCTATGTGCCCCAGTCTCACCGATGGTGGCCAACTTGTATACGGAGGAAGTGGAAAAGAGGGCTCTGATGTCTTATCCAGGGACACCACCAAGCCATTGGTTCAGAGTTATGGACGGCACACCTGGGTTAAAATTAAATCTCAGGATGTACCACATTTCACTGACCACATTAACTCTGTGGACAACCACATCAAGTTCACCAGGGAGGATGTGAAAAATGACAGGTTAGCCTTCTTAGACTCTGAAATTGCAATTGGTGATGGAGGACAGTTGATTGTTGATGTTTACCGTAAACCTACACATACTGATCAGTTCTTAAGGTTTGACTCTCATCATCCACTGGAGCACAAACTAGGAGTCATCAGGATGCTGTACCACTGAACTGACAACATCCCCACCCACACAGGGGAAGGGGAGAAATCCCACATTAAACAGGCCTTGGTTAAGTGTGGTTATCCTAACTGGGCGTTTGTCAAAGCCAGGAAGACGCCCAATCAGTGCACCAGCCGATCGAAGACAGGAGAAGGACAACAGCTGCCTAAGCGTAAACCAGTGGTGATTCTGTATGTGGCGGGAGTGGCGGAAAAGTTGAGACGCATATTTTCCAAACACAGCATCTTATTTGCTTTCAAACCCCAAAACACGCTGCGCCAGAAATTGGCCCACCCCAAGGATAGGGTCCCCTGGTACAAACAGAGCAATATAGTGTATGCTGTTAAGCGCCGGCAGGATTGCCATGACTTGTACATCAGGGAAACTAAACAGACACTGGCCAAGAGGATGGTACAACACAGAAGAGCTAACACATCAGGTCAGGACTCTGCAGTCTACACCCATCTACAGGCCAGTAGCCACTCTTTCAAGGATGAGGATGTGCACATCCTTGATGGGGAGGAACGCTGGTTTGAAGAGGGAGTCAAAGAGGTTATCTATGTGAAGAGGGAATGACCATCCCTGAACCGGGGGGGGGGGGGCTAAGAGTACATTTGTCAACATCTTACAATGCTGTGATTGCAAATATTCCCAAACCCTGCACTGTGAATAGTACACATTAGGGATCAGCCGATTATCGGTATGGCCGATTATCGGCATGGCTGATTATCGGCTTAGTCGTCATTTTTCCTATTATCGTTATCTGCATATGTTTTATCAGCCAACCGATTAAAAAAAGGCCGCTGCGCAACACGCGCGCTTGCGACGCAGCCTTCACTCTCCCAAAGCACAGCACAGCCCTCACTCCAGCAACACAAACCAGAACAGAGTCAGACCACTTTTCTAAAGTAAGAGGAGCATGCCAGATGTCATAAAACCCTCTCGGTTGGTAAGAAAAGCATGCCATAACGTTAGTTACAAAACTCCATAACATTAGTTTCCCGTCTCGCTCCCCCTCCCACACACACACCAGAGCATAATGTCGGTCCGAAATGAATTCGACACCAGGTTGTAAATTCAAACAGAACACAATTTCTACTGCTGTGCTTAACCTTCAAATTCATCGGCCTCCACAACTTACCAATAATCGGCCCTGAAAAAAAAAACATATTGGCCAACCCCTAGTACACATGGCGATTGAAACTCTAGTTAATGGTCACACCTATGTGCATATGAAACTGATCGTTGGTTTTGGTCGTTATGCAACTGTATTTTTTATAAGGGTGGGGATACCTGCAGTCAGTTTAGACTGAAGAGGTCACCTAGATGAGTGATGAAACGGTTCTCTCAATAAATGCTGTGTCCAGATGAACTAATTCAACTTTCGTTGACAAACACCTTGTTTTTTAAAAGTGTGACCACATATCTTCCAAAGTGAAGGTCGTCAAAAGTATCAACTAATACACAAGGTGTCTAATTCCAATTAACATTTCACCTATAGATGAGTTCCCTTATTTACATGCACAAACAAGCCTGTGTAGATTGTGAGGCAAAAAGGGGTCACGAGTCTAGCGCTTGTAAACATTACTACGTTCATTTCGAAGAGATTATCACAGGGAAATTGATTTAAAATGAAATGAAATGCCTCACAGTTGTTGCGCTGTCGGTTGTACAAATCGTAAAGATGGTAAAAGCAAGCATCTGCATTTTTATTGCATGCCGAAAGGGAAAACTCCCAATTGAAAAATGAAGACGACAGGTGTGGATTCACGGGAGACGTGGTCAGAAGAGCAAATATCAAATGCGAAGAACATTTCATAACTGGTATGAATCCGTTTCTTACACAAATAAGTATTGTGATTGTACTGTTTCTTGGCCATGTTTTGCCACACATTCTGCACGCGCATCTTGTTTACAACACAGCTTTTACATCAGGGGGGTCTATTGGTAGCTCAAAAAATTCTGCCTACTACTGATCACTTCAACAAGAAGCTTAAATTTGGTTTCATAAATATCAGATCACTGTCTACCAAAGCCTTACTAATCAATTATCTGATTTTATTTTGGACCCACCGGTCGCTGCTCTACCCCCTCTGCTGAGCCAGGGAGGGCTGCAGACTACCACGTGCTTCCACTGATATATGTGGAGTCAGAAGCCGCTCCTTTTCGCCTGACAGTGAGGAGTTTCGCAAGGGGGATGTAGCGCATGGGAGGATCACGCTCTTCCCTCAGGTTCCCTCCCCCATGAACTGGCGCCGACCAACCAGAAGAGGCGCTAGTGCAGTGACTAGGACACACCCACATCCAGCTTCCCTCCCGCAGACACGGCCAATTGTGTCTGTAGGGACGCCTGACCAAGCCGGAGGTAACGCGGGGATTTGAACCAGCGATCCCCGTTTTGGTAGGCAACGGAATAGACTGCTACGCTACCAGGTCACCCGTAATGACCTGATTCTTGAACATAGTTTTAATATGATTGGGTGATGTGTAACATGGCTAAAATTAAATGTTTTCCTTCCCTTAAATGAAGCTTCCCCACTTGACTATACCATGTAGCTGGGGCAAATATACAAGGTGGGGGTGTTGCCTTAATATATGTCTATTTTCAATTTAACTTCTAAACTTGAATCTAAATTCCAATCTTTTGAGGCTCTTATTCTAAGTCCATCTCCCTCAGCCATGAATAAACTCTGCTCAGTCCAGATTTTGATACTCAATCGACCTCCTGGCCCTTACTCACGATTTCTTGAAGAATATGGAGAATTTGTCTCAGGTCTTGTTACTCATTCTGATGAGATACTAATTCTTGGTGATTTCAATATTCATCTGAATAAGGCTGCTGATCCTCTAAGTAAAGCCTGTCTGGCACTTGCTGATACTTTTGGGTTCGCTCAGTTTGTTCAAGAGTCGACTCATTGCAGTGGTAACACCCTTGATTTGGTTTTATCTAAAGGATAGGTGTTTCTGATCTGAATGTCTTGTCAACCACATCTGCTGTTTCAGATAATTTTCTCATCAAATTTGAAGCATTATTGGGCTGTTGGCACAGATGTAATTGCCACGGGCCACATTGGTCCACTGTAGCTGCATTTGGCCAGCAGCTGCCTGAAGTCTTAGCTCCTTTCACTGTACAGACTGACTCTTGAAAATCTCAGTAATGACTTAAATGTGGCCCTCTCTATAAGTGTTCTCGGTTCATTTGCACATCTCACTACCAGAGCTAGGTGACGAAAGAGGCTTACACCCTGGATTAATGATGAGGTACATGCTCTTACTTCTCCTGGATCACCACCTTGTCGTGATCAAGAAGCTTGCATGTACTAATGATTCCAAGAGCTATGCCGTCCAGAGCTTGGCTCCTGGTAGGGTCACCCAAGGCGGATAGGTCAAGGGGGAGGTTCCAGATGAAGTGCAATCCAACAAAGACCTCAACAGCGGAACTGGCAGAAGACAATGCCAGTTAAGGCTGATTAAGGCTGCAACAGAGGGTTGTCCCCAATCGTCTTGATTCTCCATGCCATTGGACTCTTGCCACCCCCTGCCAAGGACCATGTGGTGGCTGCAGGTGCATCAGCCACTCCACATAAAAAGCTGTCTCACGCAGGCATCCTCCCACACTGATATCTACAAGGACCTAGAAGGAGGACAGTCATACTCAACCCAGAGTGACCAGTGATGATGACAAGCGGGCCTGCAGGAGACTGGAACGTAATGACGAAAAGTAAAATTAGTTGTTTTTTTTTTATCTATCTTGGCATGAGTGTTTATTGAAATACAAGTGTGCTTTAGCTGCCGTGAAAGCTGCATACCTCTCTTGCTTAATCAGTATTAATAAACATAATCCCAGATTTCTCTTTGACACTGTAGCTAAATTTACTAAAAAGGAGCAGTCTGGCGTCCGGGTGGTATGGCAATCTATTCCATTGCCTCCCAACACGGGGACTGCCGGATCGAATCTCTGTGTTACCTCCGGCTTGGTCAGGCATTCCTACAGACCCAATTGGCTCTGTTTGCGGGTGGGAAGCTGGATGTGGGTGTGTCCTGGCCACTGCACTAGTGCCTCCTCTGGTCGGTCGAGGCACCTGTTCAAGGAGGAGGGGGAACTGGGGGGAATAGGGTGATCCTTCCATGCGCTACGTCCCCCTGGCGAAACTCCTCACTGTCAGGTGAAAAGAAGTGGCTAGTGACTCCACATATATCGGAGTTAGCATGTGGTGGTCTGCAGCCCTCCCTGGACCGGATCAGCAGAGGGGGTGCAGCAGCGACCGGGATGGCTCAGAAGAGTGGGGTAATAGGACAGGTATAATTGGGGAGAAAAAGAGGAACCCACCCCCCCAAAAAAAGCAGCAGTCTATTAGCTGTTCACCATTCACAGGCCATGAGTTTCTAGACTTTTTCTGCATTAAGGTTTATGTGATCATAAAAAAGAAAGTAGTTGTTCATCTTCAGCTACTCCTGCAGATCTTGTCTTACCAAATTCATACCTATACAATGAGCCACAGATATTCCCTGTTATTACAACTTTTGAGACTCAATATTTTGACTAAGCTCATGTGAGCTTCTAAACCAACTACTTGCCTACTTGACCATTTACCAGCAAAACCTTTTCAAAGACCTCTGGCCTTTCCTGGGACCTACAATGCTAGACACTGTTAAGTTATCACTTACAACTGGCACTGTTCTCAGCAGTTTTAAGACAGCTGTGGTCAAACCTCTACTTAAGAAACCACACCTTGACCCAGGGTCTCTTAATAACTATCGACTGGTCTCTAATCTTCCATTCTTTTCTAAATTACTAGAGTGAGTTAAGTTTCAACAACTTTCGACCCATATATTAGAAAACTATCTACAAGAAACTTTTCAGTCAGTTTTCAGGACCTGTCACTCTGCTGAAACTGCTCTGACCAGAGTGGTGAATGATCTGCTACGAGCAATGGACTCTGATTTCATCTCTGTGCTTCTACTAATGGGCCTTAGTGCAGCCTTTGACACCACTGATCACTGTATACATTTTATTCTGTCTAATAAGACAGAATAAATTGTAATTTTGTAGTCTATGTCTTAGTTCTCTCTTGGCTTAAGTCCTACTTATCTGGATGAACACATCGTGTTTGCTATAATAATGTTACATCTAAATTCTCTGACATTAAATATGGCATACCTCAAGGCTCGGTTCTTGGCCCTCAACTTTTCTCTTTAAATTTCACTTCTTGCACAAATTATATACAGGCATGGAATGAACTGCCATTGCTTTGCGGATGATACTCAGCTGTATGTGCCTATAAGGGCTGATACTCAAATGACTAATTCTAAGTTAGAGGCCTGCTTGGCTGCTGTGAAAAACTGGATGTCATTAAATTTCCTGCTTTTAAATTCAGATAAACCTGAGATGCTGGTCGTTGGCCCTGCTAGACACAGAGACCAATTTGATCAAGTAACAATAACAATCAAAGACTTTGTGTTTTTACAAAGATTGGCAGCCAAAAATCTTGGGTTTTACATTTGATCCCAGCCTTTCTTTTGATAAGCACATTACAGAAATCACCAATACTGCCTTTTTTCACTTACATAACATAGCTAAAATTCAGCCTTTCCTGCCTATGGCTGAAGCAGAGACTCTAATACATGCATTTGTTTCATCCAGACTTGATTACTGTAATGTTCTGTTTTCAGGTCTGCCACATGCTAGTACCATAAAAGTCTTCTGATGGTTCAAAATACTGCAGCTCAAATCCTAACTAAAACTAGAAAATTTGACCATATTACACCAATTCTTGCCTCCCTTCATTGGCTTCCTATCCATGTTAGATCAGACTTCAAGGTGCTTCTGCTGACTTATAAAATCCTAAATGGGCTTGCCCATTCTGATTCGGATTCTGGTCTCCTTAAACTGTACGTTCCATTTAGAGCTCTCCGGTGTCAAAATACAGGGCTCCTGTGTGTACCCAAAGTTAAAAATTCAGCTGGTGGCAGGGCCTTTTCCTATCAGGCCCCATTCTTGTGGAATAACCTGCCTGCTGCCGTCAGACAATCAGAGCCTGTTGAGTCCTTTAAATTCAAACTTAAAACTCGTCTCTTTGCTTTAAACTACAATTAGTTAAATTGAGTACTTCCCAACCTGTACTGCATGGCAAGTCAGTTTTGGTCTCGATGAATTTACCAAGCACTGTTCTGTTGACGAGATAATAAGAGTATAGATTATTGACTACTGCAAACTGTTCTCTTCTCTCACGTCTTTTCTCTATCCCTGAATGTCTTCTCCTTTCTCCTCTTCTGTGCATGTGAATGGTGTGATGTGAGTCTCCTCTGTGTGCAGATGTAGTCTGTCCTCCCAGGTCTCCATGGTGATGGTGGTTGCCACCTGCACACTGCTTGGTATCCCCCTCAGCACATTTTCTTTTTATTTATCTTATAAATCCATATAACTTTATTATCTTGTTTCAATGTTATATCCTTCTCTCACTCCAATGTGTGACTAATGTTTTTTTCTTGTCTCTTCTCCCATGTATGTGAATGGTGTGATGTGAGTCTCCCCTGTGTGCATGTGTAGTCTGTCCTCCTGTCAGGTCTACATTGTGATGGTAGTCGAGTGGCTCAGGTCCTAGGCTGTTCCAGTGCTGTCTGGACACTGCTTGGCCCCCTGCTCATCAGATTCTTCATATATCTTATAATTCCATTATAATTCTGTTATTGTCTTTGAAAGTTGTATTCTGTAAATTGTGTAAACACAGCATCTATTGCACACCTGCCTGTCTTGGGAGAGAGATCCCTCCTCTGCTGCTCTCCCTATTTGTTCTCCCTGTTAAAGATTTATTTTTGGGAGTTTTTCCTTATCCAATGCGAGGGTCTAAGGACAGGGTGTTGTATTGCTGTAAAGCCCACTGAGGCAAATTTGTAATTTGTGATAATGGGCTATACAAATAACATTGACTTGACATGACTATGGCATGTCCTCACCTCTGTCATGTTATTTGTTTTCCTCCGTGTATCCATACATCAGTTTCGAGTGTGTCCTACCGTCTCAGGTCTTTGCGATGCATAGTACATGGCGGCAGTTGCGCGCATGCCGGGGGGGGGGGGCAAAAAAAATCAACACTGTTTGGGCATCAGCATCCTGAAGTGGCCAATGCTATTTAAGAGGAGCAGACTGAAGTGGTAAAACAGACATTAAATTATAGGCTAGATTAGCTAGATAGGTTAAATTATACGCTAAATAATAGGCTATGTTCAGTTAAAACTTCTGTAACTTATGGTTATAAAATGACCCCACTGCTGGGCTACTTGTTATTATTTAAGCCATGCTGATGACCTGTTACAATAGAAGTCTGTGCCTACTGAAATATGTCCTGGAATAGAGATATGCTACTTTCCATTGCAAAAGTCTTTGAATATATTCAGAATCACCTGTCAACAGTAAAAGACTATCATTACCAGCAGGGACTAGGGTGTTAAATCTAGTGGGCTATGAATTCTAATTACATTAATTACATTTAACCCCCCCCCCAGGCCAGTCCCAGTGGATAAGTCTAGGGCTGAATTTCTTTCCCAGTACACTCTTGTTTTGAGTAGGTAAAATTCCATACTATTTTGCACACATTTTTCCACACATTTCACATTTCTTTGTGACTAGCAAGAATAATTAACTAACCAGTCCCAATTCAAGTTTAGATGGGTAAAACTGCTTTTACCCTGCAGAAGGTAATAGCCCTGTGACATTGGCAGTTGTGTAAATTGGTTTGTGTTTGTAACACTTTTAAAGATTTACTTGAACAAATATTGTTGTTATCACTCATGGCAAACTAAATAATCAAAATGCAAAATCATTTAAATGTTACATTGAAATGATCCCCACGCAGAAGTTTGCCAACCAAAGATACAGCAGAAATAAACCATAACAATTTGACACTTCTGAGACTGCCAAGAAAAGCAACCAGTTGTTCTTCAGCCATTGCTGATCAAAAGCTGTGGGCCACCATTATGGCCACCAGAGAATGGGCCATCACCTGAAAGTGCTACACAGAAGGTGTACTAGACTGGAAGAGACCCGAGCATAATTTAGCTTTCATGTGAACATTCATTAGAAATGTACAGATAGGCTAAATGGTAAACAGATCTGTAGATTTCATTTTATGTTGAGATCTGATGCTACTGTCAGATGAAGGTATTACTATAGCTGGAGATCAGTACAGACGCCAGCTCAGATGACCAACACAAGAGAAATCAATATACTTCGCTTCTAATTTATATTTGCAACAACTATATACACCACATTTCTATGACCTAAACCATTGCTACAGAACAAACAGTCTGGCTCCAGGTATTGTAATGTATGGGTCATGACGTGAGTTGTTATTTGCTGGCTCGTATGAGACAAGAAGTGACTTGATGCTCAGCTAGACTTGTTTTATCACCCCTGGGGCCTTGTCTCAAATGAAAGAAGTGTAGGCTATTCCTTTTTTCATGAAAGTGACCAAGTTGAGAGCAATAACTCTTTTCACTCCAAAAATCTGGTTACAGGATGACCCCTGTCTAAAGGATTACAGTCCCCTCAAAAGCTAAATTTAAGTCCTAACTATGAATGAGGTTGGAATTGCCTTTACTCTTTGGGTATTACGTAAGCCAGGCATGCTCTGTCCCATTCTCAAAGTCAAAATATAGACACATGTTGCAAGCATGTAAGGCATTGGTAAGAGGTGTGTTGTGACACAGACTTTTTGTCTGGTTGCTCCCTTCAAGTCAGAGATAGTCAAGCTGCAGGTCTTCAACTTCAGCAGTCTCGACTCCTTTTCAGTTCTAAGGTGAGGCAGATATATTTGAAGAGACATTTGATAAGTTATAGAGAATATTTTAGTGCATAATATCCCATCAGAGGAGGTTTTCAGTAAGCTTTTGACTTACAAAATGTGCCAGAGTTCTTTAAATAAATTTGATATCTCAAAAACCCTCCATTGTGAACAATAAGGGGCCATGTGAGGTTCACAGACCCACCAGCCCTCTTCCCTCTTCTGAAATACTCAGTCTAAACCATCAACATTTAGACCACCCTTCTCTTCCTCAAAGAAATTGAGCGTTTTCCGCTGTTCGCGTGCAACTAGTGCAGTTCATATGGTACAATGAAACATCAGCACTCTAATGCCCACTATTAGTGTCCATGTTGACAATGTAACACAAAACACTATCACAGGGGACAGCTTGGTCAGCATGTTGAGAAATGACAGCAAGAGTGTCAAAATGACAAGAGTATCAACAGACAGAGAGACAGAGCGAAAGAAAGAAAGAGAAAGAGAGAGAAGCGTGTGCGTGGCGCAGTCAAGTCCTTAGAGGATAAAAAGTGGGTTGACGCAGATTAAGGAGACTCCCTTCCTCCCAGATGAATGGTGTGTGTTTTAATTACATGAACACTGCTGCGCATGGGGCTCATTACTAGAGGAGGCAGAGAGAGAGAGAGAGAGAGAGAGAGAGAGAGAGAGAGAGAGAGAGAGAGAGAGAGAGAGAGAGAGAGAGAGAGAGAACATGAAAGGGGTCTAGAAAGATAGGGGTTGAAAAGGAAGGATGAAAGAAAGAAGGGGAAGAAAGTTAAAATGGGGGGGAAAGCAAGACTTGACAGGAAGTGAGTGGTGGGAAAGGAAACTAAAGTAAAGAGTGCGTTGTGAAGGACAAAATACTGTACACCATTTACCGTGGCCTATATCACATGCTCTCAGAAGAAATGTATTATAGATAGGGTCTAACTGGACCAATAGGTGATGGAGGGGTACTCGTACTGTACTGAAGTCTGATCAATAGCAGACAGGGCAAAGCTTCCATTATCGCCAACAGGATATCCTGCTTGCACAACATTGAATGCTGGTCAGTCCACCACATGCTTCCTCTCTATCACTGCTGACTCCTCTTTCGGGTAGACACATGATGTGCACCACTCAACACATCTACTCTATCTAACATGTAGGTGGCGGCGACTTAACACTACGAAACAGAACCTTCTTGCAACCTGGGGGGCTGTTGTAGAGTCATGTGTGTGTGGGACCAAAGCATCCATTTTGTTATTTTTTTCTTCTTCTCCAGGCTGACGTTCAGAGCTCTTATTACGAATGACTTCCGTAAATGCCACAGTATTTATGACAAAAGGTGAGAGCATTTCACTGAAACCTTGTATCAGCAGCTGCATACAACAACCAACAGAAACAGAGCAATGTCAACTCTAAACCACTGTTCTCTGCTTTCATTGCTCTCTCTCCTTCCGTCTCTCCTTTCCCTTATCTGATGGGCAGCAAGGTGCCCTGGGCTGACATGGATTCCAGACATGCCATGGCGTGAACACTTCTGTGCAAAGTACGACAGGAACCAGAACAGAGTAAAGGCAGTGAGGTGTAAATCAAAACAAGATGGTATAAGACAGAGGAAAGAAGGGCCAAAAAAAGGAAAAGCAGAAATCTCGATTTACAAAACAGATTTATAAGCCCTCCGTTTACTTTGTCGAGTAACATGTGAAATAGCTATTGTCATTTAAAACAGCCTCTTCTGGTGACATAGGGAGCAACTTTGGTCCATCAGTTTGTCAATTAGGAAAACGAGTAGGTCGACTGATCAGTGACCGGCTTTCATGTTTTGTCGTGAGAGAGACTGCCAAAAACTGACGAGACCAATCGCAGTGACGGAGAGCATGAGTCTCCCTTCATATGCTGGTGGAAAATAACATACACATACACAACCGCACACACAAGTATGCACGTGTGCACGCACGCATGCACACACAAAATCCTCTGGTTTCATACTTGACAGTAGAAGGCCTATGTGTGCAATTAATTTTGAGTTCTTCAGTGGGTCCAGCCGTTTCAGAAACGACATAGAGACAAGATTAAAACAATAGTACAAGCAGCAAACATACAACCCCCCCCCAACAGCATTATAATTAGAGCAACACACATTACAAACAGGTGCTTCTCGACTAGAGGTGGGCTACACATGCCAGAGAGAGACCGAACCATCAAGGCCCACTAAAAATACCTTTTTGACCCTGACCTTTGAGAGCGGAGACATACAGTCGATGATGGATAGTTAGTCTGGCCAACAAGACAGTAGACCACCCAAACTGCATAGTTGTGTGGTAGACATAGTATTTGATTTACTCTCTCATTCTGTGTCATACTGTTGGCCCTTTAACGATTGAAAATAAATGCAAAATGTGATCAACCAAGCATTACTTCTGATGCCGTCAAACAGAGTGGCTGCTAGGACAAGAGTTGAGAAATAAGGGTGTAGTCAAGACTGTTTAAATAGTCTTGTCATTCACATCTTATCTCTTGTCCATAGTATTATTGAGTCACTGTTTCTCATTAAGACTATTTACAGACAGTTTGAGTTCCCCTTCCCTAAAACTTTTGCTTGACTTCAGTAACTTGACTTCAGTAAATTGTCAGTGGAAAACGTTTGTTGTCTCATGAATGTGCAAGAAAAAGACAAGATTCAAAAGAATTAGAACGTTGTTCTAGTCTGAATACATGAACCAGTTTTTTCCTGAACCCCTAGACTACGAGTCACTATCCTTTAAAAGCAAACGAGTGTTTCCCTAAAATCATCTTATATCTTGGATCGTAACGTTTCTATTGCCAGCCAATGTTAGAGATAATTCTAGTTTTCACATTCGGGTTTGCCAAATGCTAAACAATGTGGGGGGGGGGGGGGGCTGAGCAGGTTGGTGGTCACCTTGCCACTGAATCCTTTTTGAGTTACTACTGATGCAAACATGCCATTAAATTTCACAGACCTTCCTATTTAATTTTGCATTTAAGGCATAGATGAGAATTTATGAGAAAGTTCAAATAAATGCCCCCAATTATTAAACAGGGTTCCCCAAATTGCCAAACTCCCACAGAGCGACTGGCTTTTTTGTGTGCATACATAGCTGTGTAAATGCCTGCAGCCTTCCTTCATGTGCTACACAATCCCCAACCTTTCCTTCCAGCCTGACACCCCCGCTGTCAGAGCAGAGAAAGAAGTGCTCTTTGAAGCTGTGGACCAAGCCCCTCATTCTTTGGCCTCTCCATCAAGAATTGGGATTCATAGACTAAGGATGAGGATAATTCTTTTGAGGATTTGCTGAATATGAGGAGTCCTTCTCCTGTGATAAGTATGAGGAAGGTTGGGTTCTCTTGACATAATGGATTGGTTTAAACAAAATGGCAGCCTAACTGTCTCCTTATCTTTGAACCACTAATCAGGTCATTAGTAGCATGACTAGGTATACTAGGGGGCCAAAAAGAGTGGGTAGATCTCCTTTCTGTGTACACCAGCCAGTCAGGAGAATATCTGCTGAATTGAGTGTTTCAAAAATTGCACCTCTAAGCAATTGGAAGAGGATCCATCAGGTCCCCAAAAATTAGGAAATGGTGGCCAGTCAATTCAGTTCAATTAAATTCAATTTATTGTCATTAAAAACAATGTGCAGACACGTGTAAAATGAAATAAGGACTGCGGCTTCACCAAACAGTGCAAGATAGACAGACAAATATAGCAAACATAGTACAAGATATATATATATATATATATATATATATATATATATATATATATATATGAGGACTAAAAGCTAAAGGTAAAGTAAAAAAAGAGCACAAGTGTAAACATCTTTACAGACATTCAGTGGGTTGCCAGGTTCAGGTAACAGCTTGGGGAAAGAAGCTGTTTTTGAGCAGAAGGACCAATAGGTGGATCAACTACAGCTCAACCAATTAGTTTGAAGATGACTAAGGCGATAGAGGTGGATGTTCCAGAGGTGCAAGCCATCCATCATGTCGAGGTGTGGAACGTGAAGGGTAAATCTTATCCACCAGTCAACATTCCCATCTATTTATGTACACAACATGAATAGTCAAACTAAGTAGTTGGGTCATTTCCTCATCTCATCTCATCTCATCTCATTTCATCCTCAGCTGCTTCTCCGGGATCAGGTCGAGGTGGCAGCAAGCTAAGTAGGGCACTCCAGATGTCCCTCCTCCCCAGCTACGCCCTTCAGCTCCTCCTGGGGGATCCCAACGTGTTCCCAGGCCAGATTGGACATGTAGTCCCTCCAGCGAGTTCTAGGTCCACCCCGGGGTCTCCTCCCAGTTGGCCGTGCCCGAAAAACCTCCAAAGGAAGGCGCCCAGGAGGCATCCTAATCAGATGGCCGAACCACCTCAACTGGCTCCTTTCGATGCGAAGGAGCAGCAGCTCTACTCTGAGCTCCCTTCGGATGTCTGAGCTCCACACCCTATCTCCAAGGCTGAGCCCAGACACCCTACGGAGGAAACTCATTTCAGCCACTTGTATCCATTTCTTATATTTCTTAATATTCTTCTTATAATCTTATAATATTCTTATACTCTTCTTAATATTCGTCATGTCTTAATTTGTACTATTTCCGCTGACCATAGGTTCAGCACAGTGCCTAAACTGTAAACCTGCATGCCACTTTTTTAAAGAGAATATTACTGCATATCCATGGACACTTCTGTTTCAAGCTTCAAGGTTGTTGTCCTGTTTGGTTGTTCACACTGTATTTAATCTTTTGATTTAGATTCAAAAGTAATTTAGCTCGCCCTTAGACATCTTAATGTAAGTGTAACAGTTTCTGCTGCACTTAAATTGCAAACAGCTTCTGTTTAGGGCTAAAAATATAAAAACAGAAACATCAGTACAATAAAATCTGAAATTTAAAAGAACTAGTCCCCCATAAGTCAAAAGACAGTCTTCTCTTCCTACCATCTCTTCCTGATCTCTTTCCTTCCTCCCATGCCACATCGTAGCATACTGAAAGGCTTACAGAGAAACACAAAGAGGTGGTTTGAGGGCCGTAGGGCCTTCCTGTAATTAAGAAGTTTCTCCTGTGGTTATTTAAGGCCTCTGTGAAAGCAGCACTGGGATGCAAAACCGAACCGTAAAAAACCAAACCGTTCACTACACAAACCACGACCCGGTTTGCACATGTGAGTTGTAGCTTTTCAGGCCCAGAAGAAAACAAAAGTTGTTAGGTTGTGTGCATGCAGGATTCTCCCTTCCCATTCCCATGAGAGCAGCTTACCAATGAACTGTGAGTATACCAATGACGAGTCAAGTAGGTTGAACTGGAGTGAGGGAAAAGGAAAAGAAGCTAAGAGGCACGAATACAGTGTGGAGATAGCATGTGGAGGAGAAAATGTAACATTTGAGTATGCACCATCATCTTTTAAGTCAGCTGTGTGGGAAAATTTTGGATTCAGCGTTGACTACAATTGCGAAGGAGCGAAGGTCGTCAATACAAAAAGGGACCGTCTTTAAGCACTGACACGCCAGGTATGCTAACGGCAATACATCTAACATGATGGGGCATCTACGCCAGCATCACCCAAATATATCCCTGGCTAGAACAAGGAAAGAGTCAGACTCGATAGGGAAGAACTCTCCTTCCCGCTGCCTTTCAGCAGACCTTTCAGACAAATATAATGAAATAGTCAAAGTTATTGGGGTGTTCACAGCTTGAGATTTACAGCCATTTTCAGTTGTTAGTGATGCAGGATTTTGCCATTTAGTGAAAAAGCTTGAGCCGTGTTATACTCTGCCCTCCTGCATGCACTTTACTAACAAAGAAATCCCAAGCTTTATGAAGAGACTACTACTACTACTACTACTACTACTACTACTACTACTACTACTTTTGGCTGCTCCCATTAGGGGTCACCACAGCAGATCAACCGTTTCCATCTCTTCCTATCCTCTGCATCTTCCTCTGTCAAATCAGCCAACTGCATGTCCTCCCTCACCACATCCAGCATTCAAAGTTCCAACTCTCACCTCCACTCTCTTAACCCTTCCTCCTCTCCCTCTGCACATGTCTTCCCTCTCTCCTTCTCCTTTGCCCAACAGTAGCATAGTTTCCACCGGCACCCTGCTGGCCAACAGTACCGGTGGCGGTCATTGGTAACCCAGGCCTCGGCCGATCCGGTATGGAAATCCGATTTATGATCCGCATATTTTATTTGGCAAAGATTTTACGCCAGATCCCCTTCCTGACGCAACCCTCCCCAGTTTAGCCGGGTTTGGGACCAGCACTAAAAATGCACTGGCTTGTGCATCCTCAGTGGCTGGGTTCCTGAGCTTTATGAACAGACAAGTGAGGGAATTGAGAACCAACTGGGAAAACCCCCCGACGCAGCTCATCAGTGATGGTTGGGCCTCCAGGGCGACTGAGAGCTACCTGACTGAGTGTTCATTATAGTTTGAACTGGGAGATTAAGAGTGCAGTGTTACAGGCACGTTCCCTGTATGAGAGCCATACAAGCACACACTTAGCTGATGAACTGATGAATGCAGGCTGAATTTATGTTGCACTTTATGTTGTGGAAAATGTAGCTATACTGGAAGTATTTTATGTTTGTTTTGAATAATAGGCAAAGTGGTACTTTTACTTTGGAAAGACTGTTTATTTATATACTGTTATATTATCATTGATGTTTGAACTGAAAGTTATTTTTGCAAATAAGGCAAAGCACAAAGAACGCAGCTTTACCGAAAATATTTTATGTTTGTTTTAAATAGGCTAAGTAACACTTTTGCTTTTGAAAGAATATTTGTTGATTTCATATATTATCAAATCTCTGAATGGAAGAATATACAGAGAGAACATTGGAAATGGTAATGTTTTTCTTCTCCCTAATGTGCAAAATAAACTGAACTGAAACCAAAACTGTGACCAAAAACTGCAATACAAACTGAACCATATATATATATATATATATATATACACACACACACACACACACATACATATATATGTATATACGTGTGTGTGTATATACATATATATAATAGATTTTGTTTTTAAACAATTGACAATGTTTAACCAGCAGCAAGCACACATGGTGCACCGTTGAAATTAGCATAAAAGATAGTGTAAAGCAGCGGTCGGGAACCTATGGCTCGCGAGCCATATATGGCTCTTCCGGTGACTGCATATGGCTCCCAGACAATTTTGAGTTGAAAAAAAATCAGTTTGGAACTGATTTTAAAATACTTGTGATATTTCTTAATAATACTGTGTCATTTAAAGTAAACAGAAATTAGTTTTGAAGATAAATTTCACGGGTCACGGGTCACCCGTGGGTCGGGTCGGGAACCAATGGCTCGCGAGCATGTCCGGGTCATTGTAAAGGTGAAAAAATCAATTTGATCAGATAGCCAACTAGTTTATCCGCTTCAACCCTTGTAACGGAAAAGATGGCGAAAAGAAAAAAAGACGATGATTACCGTGCATTCCAGGCTGCGTGGACAGAGGAATTTGCATTTGTGGAGAGAGCAGGATTTGCGGTATGTCTAATATGCAATGATAAAATTGCATCGATGAAACGGTCAAATATAAGCACATTTGCATGGAAATCTCCAGGGGGGGCCAGCAGGAAAAGGGCACGCGAGGAGCTACAGACGAGTCAGCAGTAACTACGTGTGTGGACCAAGCCAGGTGACGGGAATTCCGCTAGCGTTGCGGGGGCTTTGGCAATAGTAAGGAATGGAAAGTCATTCACAGATGGCGAGTATGCCAAAACATTCATGCTTGATGTGGCCAATGAACTGTTTGATGACTTCCCAAATAAAGACAAGCTAATCAAACGAATAAAAGACATGCCCCTGTCAGCAAGAACTGTGCACGATCGTAGCATCATGATGGCAAATCAAGTCGAGGAAACACAAATTAAGGACATAAACGCCGGGACATACTTTTCTCTCGCGTTAGATGAGTCAACAGACGTTAGCCATCTATCTCAGTGCAGTATCATTGCCAGGTATGCTGCAGGTGACACACTGCGTGAGGAAAGCTTGGCTGTTTTGCCAATGAAAGGGACAACAAGAGGAGAGGATTTATTCATGTCTTTCATGGAGTTTGCTAAAGAAAAAAAACTACCGATGGATAAACTTATTTCTGTCTGTACTGATGGTGCACTCTGTATGTTGGGGAAGAACAAATGATTTGTAGCGCTTCTCCGTGAACATGAAAAGAGAGCCATCCTAAGTTTTCATTGCATCCTGCACCAGGAGGCGCTTTGCGCTCAGACGTGCGGCCAGGAGCTCGGTGAGGTGATGTCGCTGGTCATTCGAGTGGTCAACTGTATTGTTGCCCGAGCTTTAAATGATCGCCAGTTTAAAGCTCTGTTAGAAGAAGTTGGGAATCATTATCCCGGTCTGCTTTTACACAGCAACGTGCGTTGGTTGTCAAGGGGGAAGGTGCTCAGCCGTTTTGCAGCTTGCCTGAGTGAAATCCGGACTTTTCTTGAAATGAAAGGCGTCAAGCAACCTGAGCTAGACAACACTGACTGGCTCCTGCAGTTTCACTATCTCGTGGACATAACTGGCCATCTGAACCAGCTCAATGTGAAAATGCAAGGTATTGGAAATACAATCTCATCCCTTCAACAAGCAGTGTTTGCATTTGAAAGCAAGCTGGAAGTCTTTCCCAGGGACATTGAAACAGGTCGTCTTCTGCACTTTGAAAGACTGCAACAATTTAGAGATGCATGCTTAGCAAGTGACTCCACTCAACATCTGGATCTCCAGCAGCTATCTGGCTTTACGTCCAATCTCCTGCAGTCATTCAAAGCACGTTTTGGAGAATTGCGTGCGCGCACTGGTCTTATCAAGTTCATCACTCATCCACATGAGTGTGCAGTGGACAAAATCGACCTGACATGCATCCCCGGGGTCTCTATCGGAGACTTTGAGCTGGAAGTTGCTGACCTGAAGGCATCAGACATGTGGATGAGTAAGTTCAAGTCACTTAATGGAGAGTTGGAAAGTCTTGCGCGACAGCGAGCAGAGCTGGCGAGGGAACGAACACAAGTGGACAGAAATGAAAAATCTTCAACCTGAAGACCAGCTGATTCTTAAAACTTGGAACGAGCTTCCTGTGACATACCACACAATGCAGCGTGTGAGTATTGCCGTATTGACCATGTTTGGCTCTACATATGCATGTGAGCAGTCATTCTCGCATATGAGGAACATTAAGACCAACCTACGCTCACGTTTAACTGATGGAAGCCTCAACGCCAGCATGAAGCTCAACCTCACCACGTATGAACCAGACTACAAGACCATCAGCAAAACCATGCAGCACCAGAAGTCGCATTAAAAGTAAGACATATTTAATTTATTATACGTTAAAAATACTATATGGCTCTCAATGAAATATATTTAGAAATATTTGGCTTTTATGGCTCTCCCAGTCAAAAAGGTTCCTGACCCCTGGTGTAAAGTTTGGTCTAGTTGGGGGAGTATCATCACTCAATGTCATAAACACAAACACTACAGTTACTCTTGAGCTATACTGGTGATAACTGGTGCCTTTTGAGAAATATTGTACTTGACCCCAGAGGATTAGGTCAAAACTAATTTTTCACATTATCAGTCATCATGCACATGCACAATGCATGTAATTTATTATTACATATTATTACTTATATTGTGAGTCAATATAAGAAAAATATACTGTTTCTGCTTGTGATAAGGGTTTATGTTAGGGCTGGACAACAATTCAATATTATCATTTATCATCTTTCAATGGTATTCAATTTGGATAAAATTTGAGTATTGTCATATCATGATGCACATTATTTGTCTAAATTGAATGACAACAAGAATCTGTTACGTAAAATTTCTCACAGAATGAGGTCCTATTTGAAAACTACTTTGGTTTGATATTATAATTTACATTACCAAACAGCTCAATGCGATGAACCCGAGTTGGATCCTTAAACACGGCATTTTGCAGGAAGATATGTATGATTATCATGATAATAATATTTTCCACATCAGCCAGCTCAAATTTGTGTTGTGCATTAGTGATCAGGAGCTTAGGTACCAAAGGAGTCCAGCAAGCCAATGGTACCGTCCCCGAGATTCTCATACTGTGCTGTTTGCCTTAGCTGGTTCTGTCGCCCTCTGCACCGATGTGGGTCACAGAACCAGTGACAAGCTGTTCTTTGTTCCCCTTTCGCAGTACAATGAAAGAGGGCGGAGGGATGGAGAGAGGGAGGGAAGGTGGTCTGGAACATAGAAGACAACATTCCACTGAGCCAAATCATTCCACTGGAAAACAATCATCGCTGTTTGAGTGCCAGAGAGAGGGTGTGTGTGTGTGTGCGTGTGTGTGTGTGTGTGTGTGTGTGTGTGTGTGTGTGTGTGTGTGTGTGTGTGTGTGTGTGTGTGTGTGTTTTGCAGAACTCCTCTCTAGCCCTAAATCTGTGGAGGCATAAACCTGACCCTGCATCATTGATGCTGTCATTAAGCCGAGTGGAGTTAAGTCTAGATTGGCTCTTCTGATTGAACCTATTTAATGAGCCAGATGCTGATTGTAAATCCAACCAAAACCCATGCACTCCAATTTAGAAAAACATAAAATCAAGCTTGCTCTCACATGTGCACGCCTCCTCTTTCCCTCCCTCAGGCTTGCTTCATCAAAAGGCTTCATTGTGATGGCCTCCCTCTTTTATGTACATCCCCAACAGGCCAGGAGAACTACCAACAGTCTGTTTGTGCCTATTAAACTCTGCACCAAGGTGACAGCAGACCTGTTTGGAACAAATTCACCTTCTGATCAAAGAACTCATGATCTGAACCCACAGCCAAGTCAACCATTCAAACCCTTTGAAAAAGGCATTTAAGAAACAGTAAGAGAATATGGGCAAGATTTATGTAGGTGCATTCAAGAAAGAGGTCAATTGACCATTGAACATCAAAAGAGTCAATTTTTTCCTTCAATCGAATGCAATTATAAGGGCTATGAGTTCAGATCTTAATGATAATATGTAAAACCCTTCTCTTCAAGTTCAAATCAATAACGACCACTACTGCTACTACTACTATTACTTTCGGCTGCTTCCATTAGGGGTCCCCATAGCGGATCATCCATTTCCATTCTCTTCCTGTCCTCTGCATCTTCTTCTGTCACGCAGGCCACCTGCATGTCCTCCCTCACCACATCCATAAACCTCCTCTTTGGCCTTCCTCTTTCCCTCTTCCCTGGCAGCTCCATCTTCAGCATTCTTCTCCCAATATACCCAGCATCTCTCCTCCACACATGTCCAAACCATCTCAATCTTGGCTGTCTTGCTTTGTCTCCAAACCATCCAACCTGAGCTGTCCCTCTAATATACTCGTTCCTAATCCTGTCCTTCTTCATCACTCCCAGTGAAAATCTTAGCATATTCAACTCTGCCACCTCCAGCTCCACCTCCTGTCTTTTCGTCAGTGCCACTGTCTCAAAACCACAGAACATAGCTGGTCTCACTACCATCTTGTAAACCTTCCCTTTAACTCATGCTGGTACCCTTCTGTCGCAAATCACTCCTGACACTCTTTTCCACCCACTCCACCCTGCCTGCACTCTCTTCTTCACTCCCCCGTTACTTTGAACAGTTGACCCCAAGTATTTAAATATGCCTTCGTCACCTCTACTCCTTGCATCCTCACCATTCTGCTGTCCTCCCTCTAGTTCATGCATATTTATTCAGTCTTGTTCCCACTGACTTTCATTCCTCTTCTCTCCTGTGCATACCTCCACCTCTCCAGGCTATCCTACACCTGCATCTACTCTTGCTACAGATCACAATGACATCCGCAAACATCATAGTCCGCAGAGTCCTGCCTGATCTCATCCGTCATACTGTCCATCACCATTGCAAACAAGAAAGGGCTCAGAGCTGATCCTTGATGTAATCCCACCTCCACCTTGAACCCATCTGTCATTCCAACTGCACACCTCACCACTGCCACACTGCCATCATACATATCCTGCACCACTCTTACATACTTCTCTGCCACTCCCGACTTGGAGGGCTTGGTCTGCTTCGTCCGGTTGCCACAGGGACTACGGCCCCTGCCTGGAGCTGCATCCAAGGAGGAGACACGGAAGGCGGTCTGACAGGACATGTTATCGGGGCACGCTAGGCTAATTGCTAGCCCATGCAAACCGGTGGTTCCGACAGTCATCCTGTCTGGCGTTTGTTCCCTTGGACAGTGGTTTTTTTTTTGTGGTTTGGATATATGTCTTAGTTTGAATATGTGTTCTTGTAGTTCTTGAGTGTGTTTTTGTCTGTATGTTGCACTGCTGTGGGCTGGGGGAAATGGCATTTCGTTTCACTTCATGTGCGCAAATACACGAGGTGAAATGACAAAGTGTTCCTGATTCCTGACTTCCTCATATAATACCACACCTCCTCTCTCAGCACCCTATGGTATGCGTTCTCTAAATCCACAAAGACACAATTTACTCCTTCCGACCTTCTCTGTACATCTCCATCAACATTCTCAAAGCAAACATCGCATTTGTAGGTGTTCTTTCATGGCATTGAAACCATACTGCCGCTCGCCAATTGTCACCTCTCCTCTTAACCTAGCTTCTACTACTCTTTCACATAGCTTCATGGTGTGGCTGATTAACTTTATACCTCTGTAGTTGCTACAGCTCTGCACATCATCCTTATTCTGGAAAATCAGTTCCAGTATGCTTCTTCTCCACTTCTTAGGCATCCTCTCACTTTCCAAGATTGTGTTAAACAATCTAGTTAAAAACTCCACAGCCATCTCTCATAAACATCTCCATGCCTCTCACAGGTATATGTCATCTGGACCAACTGCCTTTCCACTCTTCATCCTCTTCATAGCTGGCTTCATTTCCTCCTTGCCAATCAAATCAAATCAATTTTATTTGTATAGCCCAATATCACAAATTACAAATTTGCCTCAGTGGGCTTAACAGGAACACAACATCCTGTCCTTAGACCTTCTCATCGGATAAGGAACAACTCCCTAACAAAACAAAAAAAACAACATTTAACAGGGAGAAAAAATAGGAAGAAAATCTCAGGGAGAGCAACAGAGGAGGGATCTACTGCACTTCCTGATTCACTATCCCCACATCATCCAACAGCTTCTCTCTTTCAATTTCTTCATTCATCAGTCCCTCAAAGTACTCCTTCCACCTTCTCAACACACTCTCCTCACTTGTCAGCACATTTCCATCTCTATCCTTGATTGCACTAACCTGCTGCACATCGTTCCAAGCTTGGTTTCTCTGTCTAGTAATCGGTACAAGTCTTTTTCTCCTTCCTTAGTGTCTAACCTCCTTTACAACTCACGATACACCTTTTCGTTTGCCTTTGCCACCTCTCTCTTCACTTTACACTGCATCTCCTTGTAGTCCTGTCTACTTTCTTCATCTTCTGACTACCCCACTTCTTTGTTTGCCAACCTGTATACTTTGCTGTATACTTCGCTGTACTTCCTCATTCAAGTCCTTTGCACTTCTTCTTTGCTAACCTCTTTCTCTGTATACTTTGCTGTACTTCCTCATTCCACCACCAAGTCTCCTTGTCTTCCTTCCTGTCCAGATGACACACGACACACCAAGTACCTTCCTAGCTGTCTCCCTCACTATTTCTGCAGTGGTTACCCAGCCATCCGGCAACTCTTCACGACCAACCAGTGCCTGTCTTGACTCCTCCCTGAACTCCACACAACAGTCTTTCTTCTTCAACTTCCACCATTTGTTCCTTCGCTCTACTTTCACTGTCTTCCTCTTCTTGGTCTCCAAAGTCATCCTACAGACCACCATCTGATGCTGCCTAGCTACGTTCTCCCCGTCACCACCTTGCAGTCTCCAATCCCTTTCAGATCGCACCTCCTACATAGTCCACCTGTGTGAACTTTCCTCCACTCTTGTATATCACTGTGTTCCTCCCTCTTCTTGAAATATGTATTCACCACAGCCAATATCATCCTTTTCACAAAATTCACCACCATATGTTTTTCCACATTTCTGTCCTTGACATCATACCTGCCCATCACCTCCTCATCACCTCTGTACCCTTCACCAACATGCCCACTGAAGTCTGCTCCATTCACCACTCTCTCCTCCTTGGGTACATTCTCCACCACTTCATCCAACTCACTCCAGAATTCTTCTTTCTCCTTTATTTCACACCCAACTTGCAGGGCATATGTGCGGATAACATTCATCATCACCCACCCCTTCGATTTCCAGCTTCATACTCATCACTCTGTCTGACACTCTCTTCACCGCCAACACACTCCACACCATGGTAAAAGAGTCTGAACCCACCTCCGATGCTCCTCGCCTTACACTCCTTCCACCTGGTCTCGTGCACACACAGTATATCAACCTTCCATCTCTCCAACATATCAGCCAGCTCTCTACCTTTACCAGTCATAGTGCCAACATTCAAAGTTCCAACTCTCAACTCCACACTCTTACCCTTCCTCCTCTTCTGCTGCCTCTGAACATGCGTTCCCCCTCTCCTTGTCCTTCGCCCAACAGTAGCATAGTTTGCACCAGCACCCTGCCGGCTAACAGTACCAGTAGCGGTTGTTGGTAATGTAGGCCTTGACCGATCCGGGATTGGAATCTGATTTATGATCTGCATATTTAGTTCAAATCCACAACACTGTGTGCAATTTGTGTTTGTACCAATGACTAAAACAGGGGGCTTGCTCTTACAGTCACTGTGGAATCCTTATTCGATATAGCGATAAGATATCCCAGCTGTTTGAGCATCTCTCATTGAAACAACTGTATCATATCAACTGAACTGTCAATCACTGCCACCAAAGGAGAGATGAGAGTCTCGCAGTAGCATTGGGAATCGACTCATCTCATTACTGCACAGTAGGTTGGAGGACAGCTTTCTACATTTAGATAAAGCTTTTGTTTTTAGGGTATGTCCCTCTGGCCAAAACTCATCTCCAATTTATGATAGCCAAACTAAAATGTCAGCATAAGTTAAAATGATAGGTACTGGATACGAGTTTGAACAAGCTGTTTATTAAATTTACTTCACCTTTCCTGCCACTTTTCCTGTCTCATTCACATCCTGCTGCATCAGGAGCAATAACTGTTCTGGTAGAGTAGAAACAGAATTGTCAATAGTGAAATTGTCAAGCTGAAACAAATCCCCTGTTCCAGCGGAAATCAGCTAAAAGTCAAGTTCAGCGAGATAATGAGCACAACAGCTACTTCCGCAAAGTCGCCTCACAGGAAAGTCAACATGAATATGGTACATGAGGCACGTCCACAAATCTGACATGACTAAAAGAGCACCAAGGCTTACAAATGTTGGAATGCAGTTTAAAGTTGATTTGCATCAGAGTCCTTCTATTTAGCACTGGATTAAATATGACTGAGAAAATTCTCTGAACTTGTCTGCAGCTGATTGAAAAGATGCCCGTTATAAAAGGGCTCACTGCGTTCAGCTGGGAAGCAGCAGGACGAAGGAAAAAGGAGAATAATGCATAGAGTAGCTGACTGAATTCATTTTGATCCTTTCTATTCCCAAATTTAGCCACAATCCAATAAATCTAAAACATAATTCTCAGCTTGGGAAGATAACTGGGTGAGTGCCATATGTTCCGCATAGACCCAGGCGCTTGTTTGATATGTAAAAATCTAGTTAAAATATCTTTGCTGAACTGCTCATCCTAGCAATGATTAACCATAGTTAGGAAGAAAGCTGCTGTTCCAAGGTGGGTTGCTGCTACAGTATAGTGGTATTGCAGCCACTGAGAGATGACATGGTGTTTGGCTGAGTGTAAAACTGCTGCCGCTTAGTCAGCTTCTCTTTTAGTACTCACTGTCCACACCAGCAGTTTGCTGGCTGGAGCATACAGGCCTGTGTGTTATGTGTCTGTGTCTGCATGTGTTTGTTATTTGTTGTTTTGCATGTGTGTGTGTGTGTGTGTGTGTGTGTGTGTGCATGTGTGTGTGTGTGTGTGTGTGTGTACAGTACATACCATATGTTTCAAAGCCCGGCAGCATGTTTAAGTCAACAGATGGGCAAATTGTGGAGCAGGGCAGAAGAGATTCTCTCGAGCAAGGAAATTCTACATTAATTGGCCGTATGGTTTATGTGCATGTGTTTAACATGTGAAACTGAGTTAACTCTTATGGAAAACATGCTTATAGCTGGATATTTCCACTGTAATTCTTTCAGTGACACACAGATATGCTAAGCATTTGTGTTTGATTGAGGAGGAAGTTGGGTGCATGATTTGGTGGGGATTTTTCTTTGTTATTAATAAGGGGAGCATCATGTGTTGACTAACTGTAGACGGTCTCAACAACATAAAAAGTATTTAAAAATGTTGGACGTCTGGGTAGCGTAGCGGTCTATTCCGTTTCCTACCAACAGGGGGATGGTCAGTTTGAATCCCTGTGTTACCTCTGGCTTGGTCAGGCGTCCCTGCAGACACAATTGACCGTGTCTGCGGGTGGGAAGCCAGATGTGGGGATGTGTCCTGGTCGCTGCACTAGCGCCTCCTCTGGTCGGACGGGGCACCTGTTCGGAGGAGGGAGGGGGAACTGGGGGAATACCATGATCCTCCCACGCGCTATGTCCCCCTGGTGAAACTCCTCACTGTCAGGTGAAAAGAAGCGGCTGGCGACTCCACATGTATCAGAGGAAGCATGTGGTAGTCTGCAGCCCTCCCCGGATCGGCAGAGGGGGTGGCGCAATGACTGGGATGGCTCGGAAGGGTGGGGTAATTGGACAGGTACAATTAGGGAGAAAATGGGGGGGGGGGTCTCAACCATTCATTATATTTTCATCTTAAACCAAAGAAGCTAAAAAGTAAACTGGTAACTTTGGCTCTATCTTCTGAATTCCCCTACAATGTATGTTTGTGAATTCTGATGCAATGCGTTTTGAAAATTCAACTACTACAAAAGGGTTTCAACTGAGTTTCAGTCTGATGTGTAAAGTGACTGTGCTGCTTCATTCAAACACCAGTACATCATAATTTGGCGACAATCAAAAAGTTGTATTTGACTGAAAACAAGGGAGGTCGGTAAGGCTGTGTCGTCCACAAGAAGACAGAAAATAGCTTATTTTCCCCCCTAGTAATCGATTATCTGATGAAGTTATCATCTCCACTCAAAACAAACCCTTTTTCTGATAAAGAAGAGTAAACAACTATTGAGACACAAAGACGGCCTGCCTGAAACGGTGTCCGACAAATAGAAGAGCTCACCGTGGGCCACATGTTTAAACAAAGCATAGAAGTAGCATTTAAACATAACAGCCCAAATCCTGCCTGTACTGTCCTCCCTCTGGTATAAAAATATATAAATAAATAAAAAATCTAGATTTATACGAGCATCTACACCATGTCAGATCTAATTTGAATGTAGGAAATGAGTACTTCGCCTACTCCCACTCGGTGATGGACACTTCAAATGCTACAGCTTTTGCAGCTTTGCAGACAGGGCTCTGGGGAAATGCTTCAGACTGAAGTTGACTCTACTAAACTGACAGCGAAATGCTTCCAACTACAGAGCAAAGCCGGGAGCAAAAGAGAGACAGGCAGGGAAGAAAAAGTGGGGCAAAAGACGAGCAAGAGGTAACAGAGGCACTGTGGCTCCATACTGCGAATTTGGAGGCTGTTTGAAATTCATGTCTTGTTGGTGCAGGCCCGGAGGAGTGAAGCGAGGAGGGATACTTGGCAGCCCTGGTAGCTTCGAAAGCGAGGTCAGTGCAAGTTTACCACAGGACACCCAGCAGAAACTTACCGTCTGCACCACAACAAGAAGGTTTAGCGGATATAAACCTGTGTCTATGTGTGACACAGACTCCAATAAGTAAAAAACTGCATGAAGCATTACAATGTGGTGTCTATCCAAATCTCCCTGAGGCTAATCTGCTCTCCCACTAACTCAGCCGGCTTTAAACTGTCAATAGATCGCAGCCTGCAGCTTCCTAAGTGGTTCACCACAGGAATGGATGGGAATAGGGAGGGAGAGGGTGGGATGGTGCAGTGGGTAAGGAGGATAAAGTTTGGCCGAGGCCCAAATCCCTGCATGTGGGCCCACACTCTGATTCCTTTCCCCATAAGCTGCACAGTGGTCTCGGTGCTGGTGTTGGAGGAAGCGTGGACTTGACAACTTATGTACGTTGCATCCAGCGCATTCAGTTGTGTTCAACTGCTGCAACCCAGTAGTATGAGGTGACTTTTTTTTTTTTACCCCTTTGTTTTTTTTTTTTCAGACTGACTGTTTCAGGCACAGGGTGAGGGGGCAGTGAGAAGGAATAACAAGCGCCGTTTCAAATAAAGGTGTTTGCGACAGAGGTAGAGAGATAGAGAAGCAGGTCTGTGTGGGTTGGTGGGCTCCTCGGGGATGCTGGCTCGGCACTTGAAAAGAGGGACTCTCCAACTGCTAAAAATACACCATATAGACTCCATTCTCTTTCCTGGGCCTGAGGTGGACGCACTTCTCTGCTTACCTTTCCTTCGCAATCTTGGCTGCATTTGATTCATTTCTAAATAATTCACTTATTACACATTAATACACAGTGTGGTATGGACAATGTGCATTGATACCTTTCTGTTCGCCCTACAACACCTGATATTTCATGATACTGATAACATTATCAGAGAAAAAACTAAATATTTGACCAGGAAGTGTCACTAGCCTGTTTCTCTAAATTTTGCTGTGGGCCTCTCTTTCTCAAGTCTTCCAATATCATGACAAAATTTACTACCATGTGGCACGGTGAATACACTAGGTTGTGTAACTCTCTTTTTTAGGCAGCTACTTTCAGGGAAGCCCACTTGGACACGTAAACTGAGAAGGTGACCATAAATATTGACTGGATATAGAATGACGAATATTCTTGGCATGGTCTCTTACCACCCTCACAAATAATATTCCAGCCAGACAACTTAGATTCATCTGAGCTTGTGCCACATTAAACAGCATCATCTTGCACTTTGTGCGTGTGATAACCCACAGTGCTTAGCACTCTTTAATATAATTTCCTGTGTTTGAAACAGTCTGTAACAAGCAGCCTTGCACTGCCTGACAAACAGTTCAAACAAGCATTGCATGAGATAAGACTATTGGTCTTTGGAGTGGAGCGCTTAGGAAATGTGAATGTTGAATAGTGTCGTTTCTGATAGCTAGTTTCACTGCAGGTCATACAGTGGAAATATCTCTGGCTGACTTTTGCAAGGCATTAGTGATCTGTGACTTTACAAATGAATTCTGGTGCTTTTTCAGTATCCAATGCACACGACGCTTTAAATGTGTTTCCCGGATGTCGGACTAAGCTTAACATTACAGTTGCCAGAGTAAAACACCAAAGAGCAGCATTGTGTCTGCTGTATTACCTGTAAGGTATTCCTTAATTGACTTTTTAATTGATTCTCAGTCATAGCTAGGCTATATTCTTGAACAGAAAGGACAGAGCTTATCTGCTTTTTCTAATCATTTAATAATACACTGCAAAAACAAATTGAAACCAATTATGCCAACCACATCTTTAATTCAATGTGGGCGGTAAAGAGGAGGCTGCAGAAACACAATATTCCTAATTTCCTTGGATTTTAGATTTGCAATGATTCACATAGGAAAACGAAAAGACGGGTAGAAAAGCAAATCCTTATAAGGAGTCAACCAAGGATATACTAACACGTGCATCAGGACTCTGCTGGGCTCCAGACACTTCTCCTGGACCCCCTTATCTTTAGATTAGAGCTGGACGACATTGAATAAAAAACAACAGCTTTGCAATATGCCCCCCCCAGTGTGTATTGCAATATACAACAATTAAAGGAAGTTGCGTCGTTTCATCAGGCACATGACTGTAAATAATCACCCCAGCACTTGGATGATTTGAGACAGTTGAGCCAGGGGTCATTCAATCACACTGAATTACATTATTTGTCAGATGGGCTGGAATATTTTTCTGTTGGAGATGTCATGAAACTGCGAGGCTTGCCAGACACCAACATGACCGATGGGCACGATTTGCCTGACACTGCATGTCCTGCAGTGGGATCCTTTTCCACGTGTATATAGATATTGCCACGCCGACTCCGAAAAGATGCATTAGATCAGACCTTTCCCCCCCCTGACTGTCGGCTTTGTTGAGCCACAAACCCAGTAAGCAGTTGTGTACACCTCGGCAACGGGGGGGGGGGGGGGTCGAATGTTATTCTCAATAAGTGCACAGAAAACCAACGGGATCAACGTGGAAACCTCTATACTGCCCTTCTTCACGTGCACTTTGGACGGGAATGATAAGCTGCGTTAAGTGAGATCCACGCTTCGGCCAGTGGGCGACACGGACCTAAATTCACAGTGACACGAGTGTCGCAAGCAAGAGAGACGAACGGACACCAACAGCGATTTTCTAAAAAAAAAAAAAAAAAAAAAAAAAAAAACTCAGCACAATCTCGACCAGTCAGAACAGTTAACAAAACCAGCTTGATCCCTAACGCGTCTCCGGGGGATTTGCAAGGCCTGCATACCCAGTCCTACACTGTGATTATTGCATATTGAATATTGAATATTTACAACGCTGAGACCCACACACAGCTGTCGACCCCCCCCCCCTCCCCCCAAAAAACAAACCAAAAACCACCCACCCACCCACCCTCGGTTGAAGCTCGGTTTGGTCCGATACGGATCCATCACAAGCTTATGGAGGCAAGACCTACCGCAAATTAAACCACAGTTGAATTAACGTGTACGATGTCGTGCCGAGCGAACTTACCCAAATCATCCATGGTATCGCAACTCGCCTGCAGCCAGTCGGACCTGCTTGCTTATTAAACACAGACGGCTTCTCGCCCACGATTCTGCCCGTGACGATAAAAGCCCCCAAATCTCCCCACACTGAACGCGATGAAGTTTTCAAGTTCTCAAGCTCGATGTGCAGGAAGAAAAATCGGCGGTGGACACACAGGTCGCCCCCATCTGGAGCCTCCAGTGAACCTACACATCCTGTAAACCACAGATTTATTGGACTGGCTACACGGGAGGCGACCTCTAGTGGTAGACATCGCAGCAGCGTTGCAGAATAGAAGGTGTTTATGATCGTACGTCCGTCCAGTTCAGAATTACGAGGTTTGCTGGATTCCTGCACGCCCATATTCTCAGGGGAATAACATTGACTGTAGACCAGCCCCGCAGCAAACTGTGCAACTCTGGCAGTCTGTTTGCATTGTTATGGAATCTATGCGAGGACGACTCCCAAAGTTGGATTCCCCCGGGGTCGAACCCACGACCTTCTTGCTGTTGAGGCGACGGCGCTAACCACTGCGCCACCGTGTGGACCGCTTTGAATATGTCAAACAGTATATCACATTCCCACTGAACCACACCTTTTTACTTCATTCGCCTCTACAGCCCGCGGCTATCTTATCAAAGGCTGCACGCCTACAGTCGCCACATTTCCCACTGACATTGTCCTCCACAAAATCCCTCGGGAGAAATCCACAGGTCTCATATAAACAATAATCATTTCAGCACAGTCGCCGTAATAATGTCACATATGGACGGTGTTTAATTTGTGGGCTGAATTAACAGCTCATGCGCGCGCGCACCCACACGCACGCACCCAGACACAGCTCTCTCTCTCTCTCTCACACACACACACACACACACACACACACACACACACACGCTGCTTCTCCTTTTTATTTTATTTTTTCACTCAGAGGACCACGAGGTGATGGTGTTTATTATCGTTATTGTTTTTATTACCATATATTCAGTGGTTTGACTTGTACCGTGTGAATTGGTCATTTCGGTCAATCTGAGGTTTGAATACAGTCGTGCAGACTGTTTTAAAACGTCGTAAAACCGCAATACAGAAGCGGCGTGTGTCCTCAGAATGGTTACCTCTACGTCGCTTGTGACGTCACCGAGTCTGGAACACTATTTCATATTGTCTGTGAATGTTCTCATTCATCCAGGTCATGGTTATCCAAAAGGAGTTGAATCAAGTGCAACTGGACTTGGTATTTATCCGTGAAGACGTTTCGCCTCTCATCCAAGAGGCTTCCTCAGTTCGTGCCTTTCTGACTAGGCCAAGCTAGTCTGACTGGCTGGTGATGAGACTCGGAATTTATCCTCTAGGAGTCGTTGTCAGAGCTATTGATGTCCATGGCTCTTTGGGTCCCGATGTTTGGCCGCGCCCGTCGTTATCCCCTCCATCCATTATCCGAACCGCTTATCGTGCTCTCAGGTCTACATGATCAAGACTCAACGTTTTCGGTTTTTACCGATTTTCACCGAAAAATACCCAGATTTTTTTTAAAAGGAGCAGATCGGTTTAAACTGATTTTCACCCGGATTTTGTTTCCACGGACCCAAAAGTTGTTCCTGTTCGTGTGAGGTTATGTAACAGCGCCCTCTTGTGGCGAAATTCGCCATGCTGGATGGATTTGAAAAATAAAAACCGAAAACGCTGAGCCTTGTACATGATGAACTCCATGTGAAGAAATAAAATAGCTGCCAGATCCATCTGCCATTTTCATCTGGTTTATAATGCTTGGAGAGAGAAAAAATACAGGCAATCCGGTTTCTGATTTATCATTTCAAAAAGTGAATGTCGTATTAAAGTCTTTAAGGGGTAAATACTTTATTTGAACTGTCTGCATGTTGCAAACCTTGAAGAAAACTTGGTTTTTCCACAGCTATTCCTTCTCTGTACATTTCAGAAATCCTTGAGAAGCGAACCTATGACTTGCTGCTGCTGCTGCTAATCCAGAGTAGCTATAAGGAGGACAACCAGGAGCAGTCACCTCCCTCCGGAGAACCTGCTGCTGACCAGTTTCAACCTTTGGAGCCCTCCACATTCAGACCCCTCTGACAAAGACTGGCTGAGTAGGAAACAATGTTACCTAACCTTTAGCCTCAAATCTTTTGACCCTTGACCTTTACGGGCATGACACTGGGGCAAAACAAGCATTGTGATGCTTTCTGGCATAAATAAATGAATCTGCAAGTAAATTTTCTTTAAATTTTATAGTTTTACATAACTTTGATACCCTCGTCACCGTTTTTCCTTTTTCCTTCTTTTGTCTGTTTGTGTGTAACTTTCCTCTCGGTGAACACTAGCATTAAGTCAACCCTTAAGCTCTGTCATCTCCTCCTCCTACGTTCAGTGTGTTAAGAAATAGCAGCTTTTTTATGAAATGTGTATCTCCTTTTAACAGAAAGTGAGAAAGAAGCTCATGGACTGGCTGAACCTACGGGAACGTTGTACCGTGTGTGCAGCAGATGGAGGGAGCAGGTCCTGGAGAGCTTCCCTTACTGCCCAACACGGCAAAAAGAGCCTGAAGTGCAACTTAAAGACTGCCTGATAAAGAGGGAGCACTGCTGCCATATACTATATATAATTTTTTTTTTTAAGTTTCAGCATTATAAAATTGTCTTTTACACTGTGTGGAATAGTCATGTTTTTTCATGCACATACTTACAGACATATTCTGATTATAATGTATAAGGGCTTACTAAATATAGAACCTAACGGGTACAAATTTGTACAGCCTCAAAGTTCAATTTCCACCCGCTTTTTCACAGGGTAAAAAAGATTATGTGGAAGTAGATACTTCATGGATAACTGAATCAGTCTCGTCTACACTGTGACCCGTGGTCTCCTATACGTTCTAGAGAGAACATGAATGAAAACGGAAGGGAATAGTCATTAACATGTTGGTAGTTTGTACAGCTGAGGTCAGAGGGATAATGTGCTATTTCTCGCCTGCGTACATGTTCCAGTCCCTCAATTGCCACAGCCTATTCCCAGACACTGTTAAAACAGTGCAGGTGATGCAAGTTCAAATGTCTCACTTAATCCAGGCACGTACCCCTCACCGGCCCCAACCTCCCCGTTCCCCATAGAAAACAATACTTTCTTTAGTTGTGAGGTGGACCTGTCAGGCTGCCCCCTGGAACCCCCGACCGGGACCGCCTAGGATTTGCACCTCAATGCGAAGGTGTCCGTGTGGGTTCAGTTAGACTGGTGAGGATTACAAGGTGGCATCCCACTGTGCGTGTGGAGCCGCATCCCACGGTATAACATTACTCTCCTTGCATCATCAAGGCACTAAAATAACAACAGGGCTTTGTCTCACTAAACCCCTCTCTTTAGGCAGCCCAACATTTTAATGCACAGCACACTTCTGCTTGTGCATGAGCGTGTGTGTGTAAGACGGTGTTCTATTAAAACTCCTCAAAAATTGGAAAAACACAGGCGTAGTCGGAAAATATGATGATGGTGTGATCTATTATGCTGGCATCCCAAGGTGCAGACGGTAAGAATATTTACCCCAAAAAAAGTGTAAAAAGATTAAAAACCAAATACTCTATACAAATGATTGCATAATATTACAAACAAGAGTTCCTCAATAACTCAAATATCTTGAAAAAATAAATCCAAAAACACCCTAAAACTTTACATACAAAGAATTTATGACTGTATTATAATCACTGTACCAAAGCAAACGCTCCTCTGTAACCAAACTAATTGAGTCCACCAGGGCCAAAGGCAGCCCTTTTAAGCCTGCAGCCCCTCCCACTGGGCTTAATAATCACATTTTAAAAAAGTACAATTAACACATTTTAAACAAGGATTATCCATATCTTCATAAACATTCTCCTTAAACCAAAACAAGTTATCTGCAGCAAAAATGAACATTACAATCAAGAAACACAATTATGCAGCTCATGTGACCATGAAAGCGTGTGAGAACATCCTGTTTAACAGAGGAATATGTTACGCCCCTGTTCTGCCGACCAAACTCATTGATGGGACACGGCGCTGTGATTATGCAACGCACTGCAACAAATGGTAAGTGAATAAAACATTTGTGTGAATGTATGCCTAAATGAAAATACAACTACCAAGTGTGCACCCTTGGTTGATCTACTGAAACGAAGAAGGAAAACGAGGTTTATTAACTAGCGAGAATGGAACAGAGCAGCAAATGCGTTTGTGTGTGTGTGTGCACTGCCTGCAGTCAGTGATGGAGCTGCTCCATCACTGTGTGTGTTTTGAATTTGTCTCTAGGGAATCTCTGAGGACAAACAATCCTCCCTCTTGTATTCCTGAAAGTGCACACATTCACTTCCTTTCTTGGAATTAAACAAATTGGGCCGGTACAGCCATGTGTTCAGTCAGTAATCCTGTCATCCTATAATCTTGTGGTAAAGAGCATTGAGCCTCAAAGGAACAAGCTCTTTTTGCATCCTCTCTACCCCGTGCTGTCACTGCCTCCCTGACCTGTTGGGGCCTCAACTAAAAATATATAGATATATTACACAGAACACTGGGTAGCATTAAGTAGAGTTATCCGATTACTCTTGAGTGAGTTGAGGGTCGAGACGAAGAGGAGCAAGATATCTTGCTATGCTGATGCTTTCAACTGTCCAGTATTTCAGGCAGGTAGGGAGAGAGAATCACATCTCAGGCCTCCTGAAGCAGGTTGGTATGGAGGAGGAGGGATGGATACCCTGAGTGAGTGGTATGTGAAAACAAATGAAGTAGTTGAACAAATGAAGTCATCAAGGAAATAATTAATAGTCTATATCTCCTTCTAGGACAGGGGCAGGTGTCGTTCCACGATTGGGCGAGAGACAGTTTGCCAATCTGTCGAATCAGCAGAAATCTCCAGAACGGAGAATTACTCCTGGTCCTTTTCCTCTCCGTGGGTAATGATATGAACCAGATTCTTGTAGTCCAGGTTCCCCGCTATGTCTGGAGGGAAGGCGGTAAACATTTGCTCCATCTAACCAACAACATACACACATATTACACTTTATCACAACGGTTGGGCCTCTGATACATCACAGACAACAATTACTGTGTGAAATCAGCTCAGCGACCCTTTGATTTACCTGATTAATTGAACAGAACTTTTTTTGTAGGATTAGGTTTGTGTGAAATGTGTGGAAATCAAGTTCACTGTGGCTCCATTTTTGCAATATTGAGATTACCTACAGACCAAGTTGGTGTAATAACACTGACGCTACAGTTGTGAAAGGCTGATTTTACCTCTTCAGGGCTGAATCTGTCTGCTTGCGTCGTCAGCATCTGCGTCACACTAGACAGGAAGAGAATATATATGCATGTGATGTCTGAAGTCTGTCTCCACTAGGTGGCGATCTGAAGGTCATTCTCAATGTCACAGATATAACGGATGCTCGTGGGAATAAGCGACTGAGTGACCGTAGTCGTACATTGTGATTGACAGAGCATGCATTATGCATAAGGCCACAGTTTACACAACACTCCTTCCCATGAATATAAACTCCATCATGTGTGAGCGGTGGAGTGTTCGGTCACTTACTAGTCCTTCCTCAGCACTCCTTTCCCCTCAGGGTCAGAGACTCTCAATGCGTTGTGGATGGTCTCCTCTGGATCAACACCTAGATACGGTGAGATACTGGTTACAGCTCTGGCAGTATATTCACCAACTGCTAGAATTTAATTTTCACTAAGGTTTCCTCTTTGTGATTAAGGTTTCCCTAGTATTTTTTTGGCATCATCCGTTATCACCCACTCCTTACCTTTGAGCTTCTCCCCAAACATGGTTAGGAAGACTGTGAAGTTGATTGGGCCTGGAGCCTCTTTTAGCATCTCATCAATCTCCTCCTACTTCACATTCAGGCACCCTATTGCAAGAAACATCCAGTAGGATTTAGTGGATCTGCTCTTCTCTCTCACCCTCTCTCTTGCATTAAAATGTGGCTTGTGAAATAGATGGATGGATTGTTATTTATATATAGCGCTTTTCTAGCTGCAACAGCCACTCAAATGCTGGATTGAGCATCTTGTTTTATCTGAGCAGTAATCGTTGGATCAGAATTTACCCTCGGTCATATATATATATATATATATATATATATATATATATACTAAAGTAAGGAAATTTGCGCTTGGTAGATTATTTCTTTGTTGTTACAATGCTTCTTGGCAATAAATCCTATACCGTTGGAAAGCCTGTTTATTTCCCTTTTAAATGGTGCCACGTTTGTAAGGAACATGCATTTGTGGGATGAGCAGCAGAGCTGAGTATGTGGGTTGCACCCATGAAAAATTTGCCAAATCTTCTCTGCCAATGCCAAACAGCTTATTTTGCTGCTGCTCTTGACTCTTGTTTTGAGCTTCTGGTACCCCAGGTGCTGACAATCAGGTGCCTGATATAAGATTTATTGCCAAGAAGCATTGTTACAACAAAGAAATAATCTACCAAACACAAATTTCCTTACTTTTTGTGCTAAGTTTATAAAACTTTGTTTAAAGAAACACTCAACGGTAGGGAAAGTGCTGCTGCTCTTGTATACACACACACACACACACACACACACACACACACACACACACACACACACACACACACACGTACATGGAAGTTGCTAGAACATCATACATACACAAAGCTTCTCAAAGCAAAAGGTGACAGGATCAATTCTGATCCAGTGATTACTGGTCAGACAAAACAAGATGACCAGTCCAGTGAATCTATTTCAGAAGCCACACTTTAATGCAGCTTATTAAATGATAAGTAGAGGTACAAGAACACATATAGTCTATTCGAGACACTCAGTTCATTAAGGTTTATGTCTCAGAAACCAAGAATTGGACATATGAGGAAATGATATTTCAAAGATAATTCACTTACATTATCTAATTTGACAGATATGTCAGACAATGGTAACACACCTAGAGCGGCGAAAGTATCCCTCAGGTCATTCTTGTCAATGAATCCATCTCGGTTCTGGTCCATGATGGTAAAGGCCTGAGGTCAACACATAATCAAAACAAAAGCATGCGTCAATTTGTCTCCCTGTCTCTGTACACATTTCTGTATAGTATAGGTCTCAGCACAATAAAAAGACGATTATGACTAGATTACAACTGTGTTCCTTCAAACCATCTACCACAGAGCAAAAACATTAAATCACAACCACGCACATGGTTTCACGCTCCTTCGTTTTTCACCTCAGAATTTTCTGGAGTGCTATCTTTGTAGCCAAGTGCTGTTCATTTTTAGACCAGCATTCGGGGCACGCCCAGCGGTTCATCTGCAGCCTATCACTGATGCAACAGCCTGGATGTCTGGGCACCAGTGGCTTTCCACAGTCATCATGCACAATGCATGTACACTATTACTTGTGAGTCAATATAAGAGAAATAGTGTTTCTGATTGTAATAAGAGTTTATTTTAGGGTTGGGCAACAATTCAATATTATGGTTATAATTTTTCAATGGTATTCTATTAGGATAAAATTCAAGTATTGTCATATCATGATGCATATTTTTGTCTAAATGAATGATAACGAGAATCTATTATGTAAAATTTCTTACAAAATGAGGTCTGAAATATTTGAGGTTGTACTATTTGAAAACTAGTTTGGTAATGTAAAGTATAACATCAAACAAAACAGCTCCATCCGATGAACCCAAGTTGGATCCTTAAACATGGCATTTTGCACATGTAAGCAGACATCACAACATGTATTGATATGTGACAGGCATGGGCGCCAAGTCCATGTACACTGGGATGGCATCCAGTGCTTTACCTGTGCCCCCGTCCGTAGGGTTAGCATTTGTGTCAGGAAGGGCATCCGACGTAAAATTTTGCCAAATCATTACGCGGATTGACAAGACCATACCAGATCGGTCGAGGCTCCATACGGGATCGGCTGAGGCCCGGGTTAACAACGGCCGCCATTGGTGCTGTGTCCTCACGGGATACGGATGGAAACTGTAAAATCTGCTGCGGTGACCCCCGAGAAACAGGAAACAAGCTGAAAGAAGAAGTAGATTGCATAAAATTCCTTATGATTATCATGATAATAATATTTTCCACATCAGCCAGCACAAATTTATGTTGTGTATTAGTGATCAGGAGTCCAGCAAGCTGATGGTACTGTCCCCGAGACTCTCATACTGTGTTGTTTACCCTAACTGGTTCTGTCGCCCTCTGCACCAATGTGGGTCACAGAACCAGTGACAAGCTGTTCTTTGTTCCCCTTTCGCAGGACAATGAAAGAGGGAGGAGGGATGGAGAGAGAGGCGAGAGAGAAGGAAGGTGGTCTGGAACATACAAGACAACATTCCACTGAGCCAAATCATTCCACTAGAAAACAACCATCGCTATTTGAACGCCAGAGAGAGAGAGAGAGAGAGAGAGAGAGAGAGAGAGAGAGAGAGAGAGAGAGAGAGAGAGAGAAAGTGTATATATGTGTGTGCTGCAGACAGAGCGAGATAAAGAGAAAACTACACACTCCTCACTAGCCTGTTGAGGCATAAACCTGACCCTGCAACACTGATGCTGTCATTAAGTCGAGTGGGGTTAAGTCTAGATTGGCTCTTCTGAATGAACCCATTTAATGAGCCAGATGCTGATTGTAAATGCAATCAAAACCCATGCACTCCCAATTTAGAAAAACATAAACTCAAGCTTGCTCTCACATGTGCACGCCTCCTCTTTCCCTCCCTCAGGCTTGCTTCATCAAAAGGCTTCATTGTGATGGCCTCCCTCTTTTATGTACATCCCCAACAGGCCAGGAGAACTACAAACAGTCTGTTTGCGCCTATTAAACTCTGCACCAAGGTGACAGGAGACCCATTTGGAACAAATCCCCCTTCTGATCAAATAACTTATGATCTGAACCCACAGCCAAGTCAACCGTTCAAACCCCTTGAAAAAGGCATTTAAGAAACAGTAAGAGAATATGTGCAAGAATTATGTAGGTGCATCCAAGAAAGAGGTCAATGGACCATCCAACATCAAGAGTCAATTTTTTCCTTCAACTGAATGTAATTATAAGGGCTATGAGTTGAGATTTTAATGATAATAATATGTAAAACCCTCCCCTCCAAGTTCAAATCAATAACACTGTGTGCAATTTTGTTTGTACCAATGACTAAAACAGGGGGCTTGCTCTTGCAGTCACTGTGGTATCCTAATTTGATATTATGATAAACTATCCCAGCCGTTTGAGCACCTGGAATTGAGTCAACTGCATCATGTCAACTGAACTGTCAATCACTGCCACACAAAAGGAGAGATGAGAGTCTCGCAGTAGCATTGGGAATCGACTCATCTCATTGGCACACAGTAGGATGGAGGAAAGCTTTCAGTAATTAGATAAAGCTTTTGTTTTTAGGGTACATCCCTCTCACCAAAACTGGTCTACAATTTATGATATCTAACCAAAATGTCAGCGTAGGTTAAGATGATAGGGACTGGATACGAGTTTGAACAAGCTGTTTATTGAATGTACTTCACCTTTCCTGCCACTTTTACTGCCTCATTCACAACCTGCTGCATCAGTTAACAGTAGGAGTAACTGTTCTGGTAGAGTAGAAACAGAATTGTCAACAGTGAAATTGTCAAGCTGAAACAAATCTCCTGTTCCAGTGGAAATCAGGTAAAAGTCAAGTTCACCAAGGCAGAGGGGACAACAGCTACTTCTGTAAAGTCAGCTCACAGAGAAGCCAACATGAATATGGTACATGAGGCACGTCCACAAATCTGACATGACTACAACAGCACCAAGGCTTACAAATGTTGGAATGCACAGTTTAAAGTTGGTTTGCATCAGAGTCCTTCTATTTAGCCCTGGATTAAATATGACTGGGAAAATTCTTTGAACTTGTCTGCAGCTGGTTGAGAAGCTGCCTGATAAAAAAGGGCTCATTGAGTTCAGCTAGGAAGCAGCAGAATGGAGGAAAGGGGAGAATAACGCATACAGTAGCTAGCTAAATCCATTTTGATCCTTTCTATTCCCAAATTTTGCCACAATCCAGGCAGCACAGTGGCGCAATGGTTAGTGCTGTCACCTCACAGCAACAAAGTCCTACGGTTCGAAACCCGGGGTTGTCCAACCTTGGGGGGGGGGGGTCATCCCAGGTCGTCCTCTGTGTGAAGTTTGCATGTTCCCCCCATGTCTGCGGTGGGTTTTCTCCGGGTGCTCTGGTTTCCTCCACCATCAAAAAAGACATGCATGTTAGGGTTAATACTCCCGTCTGTGCCCCTGACCGAGGCATGGCAAGACGAACTGGAGTTGATCCCTGGGTGCTGTACGGCTGCTGCCAACTGGTCCTAGCTACACAGCTAGGATGGATTAAGCGCAGAGAAGAATTTCCCTACAGGTATGAACAGAGCCTATCAAAAAAAAAGTAGCGTAGCAGTCTATTCTGTTGCCTACCAACACGGGGATCTCTGGTTCGAATCCACGTGTTACCTCTGGCTTGGTCGGGCGCCCTACAGACACGATTGGCCATGTTTACTGATGGGAAGATGGATATGGGTATGTGTCCTGGTTGCTGCACTAGCGCCTCCTCTTGTCAGCCGGGGCGCCTGTTCAGAGGGGAGGAGGAACTAGGGGGAATAGCGTGATCCCCCCACGCGCTACGTCCCCCTGGTGAAAATCCTTACTGTCAGGTGAAAAGAAACAGCTGGCGACTCCACATGTATTGGAGGAGATGTGGTAGTCTGCAGCCCTCCCCGGATCGGCAGAGGGGGTGGAGCAGTGACCGGGACGGCTCGGAAGAGTGGGGTAATTGGCCGGGTACAATTGGGGAGAAAAATGGGGGGGGGGAATCCAATAAATCTAAAATATCATTCTCAGCTGGTCTGACATGTAAAAATCTAGTTGATATCTGCGGTGAACTGCTCATCCCAGCAATGACTAACCAGTTTGGAGGAAAGCTGCTGTTCCAGAGTGGGTTGCTGCTACAGTATAGTGGTATTGCAGCCACTGAGAGATGACATGGTGTTTGGCTGAGTGTAAAACTGCTGCTGCTTAGTCAGCTTCTCTTTCAGTACTCACTGTCCACACCAGCAGTCTGCTGGCTGGAGCATGCAGGCCTGTGTGTTATGTGTCTGTGTCTGCATGTGTTTATTTGTTGCATTGACATGCATGCGTGTGTGTGTGTGTGTGTGTGTGTGTGTGTGTGTGTGTGTGTGTGTGTGTGTGTGTGTGTGTGTGTGTGTGTGTGTACAGTACATGCCATATGTTTCAAAGCCCGGCAGCATGTTTAAGTCAACAGATGGACAAATTGTGGAGCAGGGCAGAAGAGATTCTCTCGAGCAAGGAAATTCTACATTAATTGGCCGTATGGTTTATGTGCACGTGCTTAACACGTGAAACTCTCAGTTAACTCTTATGGAAAACATGCTTATAGCTGGATATTTCCACTGTAATTCCTTTAGTGACACACTGATTTGTTAAGCATTTGTGTTTGATTGAGGAGGAAGTTGGGTGAAGGATCTGGTGGGGATTTTTCTTTGTTATTAATAAGGGGAGCATCATGTGCTGACTAACTGTAGACAGTCTCTCAATGACATGCAAACCAAAAAAGTAGTTAAAAATGTCTCAACCATTTATTATATTTTCATCTTAAACTAAACAAAAACTAAAAGGTAAAGCGGTAACTTTGGCTCTATCTTCTGAATTCCCCTACAGTGTATGTTTGGGAATTCTGATGCAATACGTTTTGAAAATTCAACTACTACAAAAGAGTTTCAGCTAAAACCCTTTTGTAAAGTATTTTTTAAAAGGGCCTACCTGAACTCCCTCATTCAGGTCTGCACTCCCGCGCACTACGCTCTGCCAATGAAAGGCGCCTGGCACTTCCACCACAACGGGGCCCTAAGTCACTAGCTAGACTCTTCTCTTCTGTAGTTCCCCAGTGGTGGAACGAGTTTTCCCACCTCCATTCGATCCGCTGAGTCCCTCTCCATCTTTAAGAAGCTAAAGACCTAGATCTTTCTCAAACACCTCCACACCTGAGGTTTTTTTTTTTTTTAAATCGCTTCTGTGCACCCTATACATTGCCTTTATGCACTGCCTGTTGATACCTCATGTCCTACTGGACTTGAACCTAGATTTTTGGCACTTACTTGTGTTGTTGCCTCCTGACTAGATCCTTGCCTGTGTTGTATTAACATTCAGATGTACCTAATAGTGTAATTGTAAACTGAGTTTCACTCTGATGTGTAAAGTGACTGTGTTGCTTCATTGAAATACCAGTACATCATAATTTGGCAACAATCAAAAAGTTGTATTTGGCTGAAAACAAGGGAGGTTGGTAAGGCTGTGTTGTCAGCAAGAAGACAGAAAATAACTTATTTTCCCCCCAGGTAATCGATTATCTGATGAATTTATCATCTCCGCTCAACACAAACCCTTTCTCTGATAGAGAACAGTAAACAACTATTGAGACACAAAGACAGCATGCCTGAAACAGTCTCCGACAAAGGCTACCTCACATAGAGGAGCTCACCGTGGGCCACATGTTTAAACAAAGCACAGAAGTAGCATTTAAACATAACAGCCCAAATCCTGCCTGTACTTTCCTCCCTCTGGAGTTTAGAAGAAAAAAAACCTCCAAACATCTAGACTGATACGAGCATCTACACCATGTCAGATCTAATTTGAATTTAGGAATTGAGTATTTCGCCCACTCCCATTCAGTGATGGACACTTCAAATGCTACAGCTTTTGCAGCTTTTGCAGCTTTTGCAGCTTTGCAGACAGGGCTCTGGGGAAATGCTTCAGACTGAAGTTGACTCTACTAAACTGACAGCGAAACGCTTCCAACGACAGAGCAAAACCAGGAGCTGGGGGAGCTAGCCTTTTGTGTCAAAATCCCAATCAGTAGGCTATTTGTGACACAGACTCCAATAAGTAAAAAACTGCATGAAGCATTACAATGTGGTGTCTATCCAAATCTCCCTGAGGCTAATCTGCTCTCCCACTAACTCAGCCGGCTTTAAACTGTCAATAGATCGCAGCCTGCAGCTTCCTAAGTGGTTCACCACAGGAATGGATGGGAATAGGGAGGGAGAGGGTGGGATGGTGCAGTGGGTAAGGAGGATAAAGTTTGGCCGAGGCCCAAATCCCTGCACGTAGGCCCACACTCTGATTCCTTTCCCCACAAGCAGCACAGGGATCTCGGTGCTGGTGTTGGAGGAAGCGTGGGCTTGACAACTTATGTACGTTGCATCCAGCGCATTCAGTTGTGTTCAACTGCTGCAACCCAGTAGTACGAGGTGACTTTTTTTTTTTACCCCTTTGTTTTTTGTTTTTTTTACACTGACTGTCTCTGGCACAGGGTGAGGGGGCAGTGAGAAGGAATAACAAACGACGTTTGAAATAAAGACAGAGGCAGAGAGATAGAGAAGCAGGTCTGTGTGGGTTGGTGGGCTCCTCGGGGATGCTGGCTCGGCACTTGAAAAGAGGGACTCTCCAACTGCTAAAAATACACCATATAGACTCCATTCTCTTTCCTGGGCCTGAGGTGGACGCACTTCTCTGCTTACCTTTCCTTCACAATCTTGGCTGCATTTGATTCATTTCTAAATAATTCACTTATTACACATTAATACACAGTGTGGTATGGACAATGTGCATTGATACCTTTCTGTTCGCCCTACAACACCTGATATTTCATGATACTGATAACATTATCAGAGAAAAAACTAAATATTTGACCAGGGAGTGTCACCAGCCTGTGTTTCTCTAAATTTTGCTGTGGGCCTCTCTTTCTCAAGTCTTCCAAAATCATGACAAAATTTACTACCATGTGGCACGGTGAATACACTAGGTTGTGTAACTCTCTTTTTTAGGCAGCTACTTTCAGGGAAGCCCACTTGGACACGTAAACTGAGAAGGTGACCATAAATATTGACTGGATATAGAATGACGAATATTCTTGGCATGGTCTCTTACCACCCTCACAAATAATATTCCAGCCAGACAACTTAGATTCATCTGAGCTTGTGCCACATTAAACAGCATTATCTTGCACTTTTGTGCGTGTGATAACCCACAGTGCTTAGCACTCTTTAATATAATTTCCTGTGTTTGAAACAGTCTGTAACAAGCAGCCTTGCACTGCCTGACAAACAGTTCAAACAAGCATTGCATGAGATAAGACTATTGGTCTTTGGAGTGGAGCGCTTAGGAAATGTGAATGTTGAATAGTGTCGTTTCTGATAGCTAGTTTCACTGCAGGTCATACAGTGGAAATATCTCTGGCTGACTTTTGCAAGGCATTAGTGATCTGTGACTTTACAAATGAATTCTGGTGCTTTTTTAGTATCCAATGCACACGACGCTTTAAATGTGTTTCCCGGATGTCGGACTAAACTTAACATTACAGTTGCCAGAGTAAAACACCAAAGAGCAGCATTGTGTTTGCTGTATTACCTGTAAGGTATTCCTTAATTGACTTTTTAATTGATTCTCAGTCATAGTTAGGCTATATTCTTGAACACAAAGGACATAACTTATCTGCTTTTTCTAATCATTTAATAATACACTGCAAAAACAAAACTGAAACCAATCATGACAACCACATCTTTAATTCTATGTCAGCTGAAAAGAGGAGGCTGCAGAAACACAATTTTCCTAAGTTCATTGGATTTTAGATTTGCAATGATTCTACACATAAACCCAGCCCCTGAGGATGTACAAGCCAGTGCACCCTTAGCGCTGGTCCCAAGCCCGGACAAATGGGGAGGGTTGCTTCAGGAAGGGCATCCGACGTAAAATCTTTGCCAAATCAAATATGCGGATCATAAATAAGACTTACATACTGGATTGGTCGAGGCCCGGGTTACCAACGACTGCCACCGGTACTGTAACCAGCAGGGTGTTGGTGGAAACTATGCTACTGTTGGGCGAAGGACAAGGAGAGGGGGAAAGCATGTCCAGAGGCAGCTAGAGAGGAGGAAGGGTAGGCATGTGGAGGTGAGAGTTGCAACTTTGAATGTTGGCACTATGACTGGTAAAGGGAGAGAGCTGGCTGACATGATGGAAAGAAGAAAGGTAGGCATACTGTGTGTGCAAGAGACCAGGTGGAAGGGGAGTAAGGCCAGGAGTATCGGAGGTAGGTTCAAACTCTTTTACCATGGTGTGAATGGGAGGAGAAATGGGGTAGGGGTAATTCTGAAGGAAGAGTATGTCAAGAGCGTGCTGGAGGTGAAGAGAGTGTCAGACAGAGTGATGAGTATGAAGCTGGAAATTGAAGGTTTATTGCTGAATGTTATCAGCGCATATGCCCTGCAAGTTGGGTGTGAGATGGATGAAAAAGAAGAATTCTGGAGTGAGTTGGACGACATGGTGGAGAGGGTACCCAAGGAGGAGAGAGTGGTGATTGGAGCGGACTTCAATGGACATGTTGGTGAAGGAAACAGAGGTGATGAGGAGGTGATGGGAAGGTATGGAGTCAAGAAGAGAAATGTGGAAGGACAGATGGTGGTCGATTTTGCGAAAAGGATGGAAATGGCTGTGGTGAATACATATTTCAAGAAGAGGGAGGAACACAGGGTGACGTACAAGAGTGGAGGAAAGTGCACACAGGTGGACTATATCTTATGTAGAAGGCGCCATCTAAAAGGGATTGGAGACTGCAAGGTGGTGACAGGGGAGAACGTAGCTAGGCAGCATCAGATGGTGGTCTGTAGGATGACTTTGGAGACCAAGAAGAGGAAGCAAGTGAAGACACAGCCGAAGATCAAATGGTGGAAGTTGACGAAGGAAGACTGTTGTGTGGAGTTCAGGCAGGAGTTAAGACAGGCACTGGGTGGTAGTGAAGAGTTGCCAAATGGCTGGACAACCACTGCAGAAATAGTGAGGGAGACAGCTAGGAAGGTACTTGGTGTGTCATCAGGACAGAGGAAGGAAGACAAGGAGACTTGGTGGTGAAATGAGGAAGTACAGCAAATTATACAGAGGAAAAGGTTGGCAAAGAAGAAGTGGGATGGTAAGAGAGATGAAGAAAGTAGACAGGAGTACAAGGAGATGCAGTGTAAAGCAAAGAGAGAGGTGGCAAAAGCAAAGGAAAAGGCGTATGGTGAGTTGTATGACAGGTTAGACACTAAGGAAGGAGAAAAGGACTTGTACCGATTGGCTAGACAGAGGGACCAAGCTGCAAAGGATGTGCAGCAAGTTAGGGTGATCAAGGATAGAGATGGAAATGTGCTGAGAAGCGAGGAGAGTGTGCTAAGAAGGTGGAAGGAATACTTTGAGGGGCTGATGAATGAAGAAAATGAGAGAGAGAGAAGGTTGGATGATGTAGGGATAGTGAATCAGGAAGTTCAGTGGATTAACAAGGAGGAAGTGAGGGCAGCTATGAAGAGGATGAAGAGTGGAAAGGCAGGTCGTCCTGATGACATACCTGTGGAGGCATGGAGATGTTTAGGAGAGATGGCAGTGGAGTTTTTAACTAGATTGTTTAACACAATCCTGGAAAGTGAGAGGATGCCTGAGGAGTGGAGAAGAAGCATACTGGTACCGATTTTCAAGAACAAGGGCGATGTGCAGAACTGTAACAACTACAGAGGTATAAAGTTGATCAGCCACAGCATGAAGATATGGGAAAGAGTAATAGAAGCTAGGTTAAGAGGAGAGGTGACGATCAGCGAGCAACAGTATGGTTTCATGCCACGAAAGAGCACCACAGATGCGATGTTTGCTTTGAGAATGTTGATTGAGAAATATAGAGAAGGCCAGAAAGAGTTGCATTGTGTCTTTGTAGATTTAGAGAAAGCTTATGACAGAGTGCCGAGAGAGGAGGTGCGGTATTGTATGAGGAAGTCAGGAGTTGCAGTGAAGTATGTAGGAGTGGTGCAGGATACGTATGAGGGAAGTGTGACAATGGTGAGGTGTGCGGTTGGAATGACAGATGGGTTCAAGGTGGAGGTCGGATTACATCAAGGATCGGCTCTGAGCCCTTTCTTGTTTGCAATGGTGATGGACAGGTTGACGGACAAGATCAGGCAGGAGTCTCCATGGACGATGATGTTCGCGGATGACATTGTGATCTGTAGCGAGAGTAGGGTGCAGGTTGAGGAGAGCCTGGAGAGGTGGAGGTATGCACTGGAGAGAAGAGGAATGAAAGTCAGTAGGAGCAAAACGGAATACCTATGCGTGAATGAGAGAGAGGACAGTGGAATGGTGAGGGCGCAAGGAGTGGAGGTGACAAAGGCATTTGAGTTTAAATACTTGGGGTCAACTGTCCAAAGTAATGGGGAGTGCAGTAGAGAGGTGAAAAAGAGAGTGCAGGCAGGGTGGAGTGGGTGGAGAAGTGTGTCAGGAGTGATTTGCGACAGAAGGGTACCAGCAAGAGTTAAAGGGAAAGTTTACAAGATGGTTGTGAGACCAGCTATGTTATATGGTTTGGAGACAGTGGCACTGACGAAAAGACAGGAGGCGGAGCTGGAGGTGGCAGAGTTGAAGATGCTAAGATTTTCACTGGGAGTAACGAAGAAGGACAGGATTAGGAACGATTATATTAGAGGGACCGCTCAGGTTGGACGGTTTGGAGACAAAGCAAGAGGGGCAAGATTGAGATGGCTTGGACACGTGTGGAGGAGAGATGCTGGGTATACTGGGAGAAGGATGCTGAATATGGAGGGAAGAGGAAAAGAGGAAGGCCAAAGAAGAGGTTTATGGATGTGGTGAGGGAAGACATGCAGGTGGCTGGTGTGACAGAGGAAGACGCAGAAGACAGGAAGAAATGGAAACGGATGATCCGCTGTGGCGACCCCTAACGGGAGCAGCCGAAAGTAGTAGTAGAATGATTCTACACGTAGGAAAACGAAACTACTACTACTACTTTCGGCTGGTCCCGTTAGGGGTCGCCACAGCGGATCATCCGTTTCCATTTCTTCCTGTCTTCTGCGTCTTCCTCTGTCACACCAGCCACCTGCATGTCTTCCCTCACCACATCCATAAACCTCCTCTTTGGCCTTCCTCTTCTCCTCTTCCCTGGCAGCTCCATATTCAGCATCCTTCTCCCAATATACTCAGCATCTCTCCTCCACACATGTCCAAGCCATCTCAATCTTGCCTCTCTTGCTTTGTCTCCAAACCGTCCAACCTGAGCGGTCCCTCTAATATAATCGTTCCTAATCCTGTCCTTTTTCGTTACTCCCAGTGAAAATCTTAGCATCTTCAACTCTGCCACCTCCAGCTCCGCCTCCTGTCTTTTCGTCAGTGCCACTGTCTCCAAACCATATAACATAGCTGGTCTCACAACCATCTTGTAAACTTTCCCTTTAACTCTTGCTGATACCCTTCTGTCGCAAATCCCTCCTGACACACTTCTCCACCCACTCCAACCTGCCTGCACTCTCTTTTTCACCTCTCTACTGCACTCCCCGTTACTTTGGACAGTTGACCCCAAGTATTTAAAATCAAATGCCTTTGTCACCTCCACTCCTTGCATCCTGACCATTCCACTGTCCTCTCTCTCATTCACGCATAGGTATTCCGTCTTGCTCCTACTGACTTTCATTCCTCTTCTCTCCAGTGCATACCTCCACCTCTGCAGGCTCTCCTCAACCTGCACCCTACTCTCGCTACAGATCACAATGTCATCCGCGAACATCATCGTCCATGGAGGCTCCTGCCTGATCTTGTCCGTCAACCTGTCCATCACCATTGCAAACAAGAAAGGGCTAAGAGCCGATCCTTGATGTAATCCGACCTCCACCTTGAACCCATCTGTCATTCCAACCGCACACCTCACCATTGTCACACTTCCCTCATACGTATCCTGCACCACTCCTACATACTTCTCTGCAACTCCTGACTTCCTCATACAATACCGCACCTCCTCTCTCGGCACTCTGTCATAAGCTTTCTCTAAATCTACAAAGACACAATGCAACTCTTTCTGGCCTTCTCTATATTTCTCAATCAACATTCTCAAAGCAAACATCGCATCTGTGGTGCTCTTTCGTGGCATGAAACCATACTGTTGCTCGCTGATCGTCACCTCTCCTCTTAACCTAGCTTCTATTACTCTTTCCCAAATCTTCATGCTGTGGCTGATCAACTTTATACCTCTGTAGTTGTTACAGTTCTGCACATCGCCCTTGTTCTTGAAAATCGGTACCAGTATGCTTCTTCTCCACTCCTCAGGCATCCTCTCACTTTCCAGGATTGTGTTAAACAATCTAGTTAAAAACTCCACTGCCATCTCTCCTAAACATCTCCATGCCTCCACAGGTATGTCATCAGGACCAACTGCCTTTCCACTCTTCATCCTCTTCATAGCTGCCCTCACTTCCTCCTTGCTAATCCGCTGAACTTCCTGATTCACTATCCCTACATCATCCAACCTTCTCTCTCTCTCATTTTCTTCATTCATCAGCCCCTCAAAGTACTCCTTCCACCTTCTCAGCACACTCTCCTCGCTTGTCAGCACATTTCCATCTCTATCCTTGATCGCCCTAACATGCTGCACATCCTTTGCAGCTTGGTCCCTCTGTCTAGCCAATCGGTACAAGTCCTTTTCTCCTTCCTTAGTGTCTAATCTGTCATACAACTCACCATACGCCTTTTCCTTTGCCACCTCTCTCTTTGCTTTACGCTGCATCTCCTTGTACTCCTGTCTACTTTCTTCATCTCTCTTACTATCCCACTTCTTCTTTGCCAACCTTTTCCTCTGTATAATTTGCTGTACTTCCTCATTCCACCACCAAGTCTCCTTGTCTTTCTTCCTCTGTCCTGATGACACACCAAGTACCTTCCTAGCTGTCTCCCTCACTATTTTTGCAGTGGTTGTCCAGCCATCTGGCAACTCTTCACTACCACCTAGTGCCTGTCTTAACTCCTGCCTGAACTCCACACAACAGTCTTCCTTCTTCAACTTCCACCATTTGATCTTCGGCTGTGTCTTCACTCGCTTCCTCTTCTTGGTCTCCAAAGTCATCCTACAGACCACCATCCGATGCTGCCTAGCTACGTTCTCCCCTGTCACCACCTTGCAGTCTCCAATCCCTTTTAGATGGCGCCTTCTACATAAGATATAGTCCACCTGTGTGCACTGTGTTCCTCCCTCTTCTTGAAATATGTATTCACCACAGCCATTTCCATCCTTTTCGCAAAATCGACCACCATCTGTCCTTCCACATTTCTCTTCTTGACTCCATACCTTCCCATCACCTCCTCATCACCTCTGTTCCCTTCACCAACATGTCCATTTAAGTTGGCTCCAATCACCACTCTCTCCTCCTTGAGTACCCTCTCCACCATGTCGTCCAACTCACTCCAGAATTCTTCTTTTTCATCCAACTCACACCCAACTTGCGGGGCATATGCGCTGATAACATTCAGCAATAAACCTTCAATTTCCAGCTTCATACTCATCACTCTGTCTGACACTCTCTTCACCTCCAGCACGCTCTTGACATACTCTTCCTTCAGAATTACCCCTACCCCATTACTCCTCCCATTCACACCATGGTAGAAGAGTTTGAACCCACCTCCGATACTCCTGGCCTTACTCCCCTTCCACCTGGTCTCTTGCACACACAGTATGCCTACCTTTCTTCTTTCCATCATGTCAGCCAGCTCTCTCCCTTTACCAGTCATAGTGCCAACATTCAAAGTTCCAACTCTCACCTCCATATGCCTACCCTTCCTCCTCTCTAGCTGCCTCTGGACATGCTTTCCCCCTCTCCTTGTCCTTCGCCCAACAGTAGCATAGTTTCCACCGACACCCTGCTGGTTAACAGTACCGGTGGCGGTCGTTGGTAACCCGGGCCTCGACCGATCCGGTATGTAAGTCTTATTTATGATCCGCATATTTGATTTGGCAAAGATTTTATGCCGGATGCCCTTCCTGATGCAACCCTCCCCATTTGTCCGGGCTTGGGACCGGCACTAAGGGTGCACTGGCTTGTGCATCCTCAGTGGCTGGGTTACATAGGAAAACGAAAAGACGGTAAAAAACAAAAACCAGCAAATCCTTATAAGGAGTCAACCAAGGATTTATTAACATGTGCATCAGGAATCTGTTGAGCTCCAGACACTTGTCCTGAACCCCCTTATCTTTAGATTAGAGCTGGACGACGTTGAATAAAAAACAACAGCTTTGCAGTATGTTCTTTTGCGATGTGTATCGCAATATAAAAGAATGAAAGCGAGTTGTATCGTTTCATCAAGCACATGACTGTAAATAATCACCCCCCCCCCCCAGCACTTGGATGATTTGAGACAGATACCAACATGACCGATGGGCCCGATTTGCAAGACATTGCATGTTTGGCAATCGGCTTTGTTGAGCCACAAACCAACAAGCAGTTGTGTACATCTCGGCAAAGGGGGGCTCGAATGTTATTCCCAACAGGTGCACAGAACACCAACGGGATCAACGTGGAAACCTCCATACTGCCCTTCTTCACGTGCACATCTGAGGGGATTGACAAGCTGCGTTAAGTGAGGATCCACGCTTCGGCCAGTGGGCGGCACGGACCCAAATTCACAGTGACACGAGTGTCGCAAGAAAGAGAGACGAACGGACACCAACAGCGATTTTCTTTAAAAACAAAACAAAACTCAGTAAGAGCACAATCTCGACCGGTCAAAACAGTTAACAAAACCAGCTCGATCCCTAACGCGTCTCCGGGGGATTTCAGCCTGCGAGGTCTGCATACCCAGTCCTACACTGTGATTATTGCATATTGAATATTGATTATTTACAACGCTGAGCCCCACACACAGCTGTCGACCCCCCCCCCCCCCGCACACACACACACACACGCCTAACGAGCGAATTTACGAACTTACCCAAATCATCCATGGTATCGCAACTCGCCTGCAGACAGTCGGCTTATCACCCACGACTTTGCCCGTGACGATAAAGGCCCCCAAATCTCCCTACACTGGATGCAATGAAGTTTTCAAGTTCTCAAGCTCGATGAGCAGGAAGAAAACTCGGCAGTGGACACACAGGTCGCCCCCATCTGGAGCCTCCAGTGAACCCACACATCCTGTGTAAACCACCGTCGGACTAGCTGCACAAGAGGCGACCTCTAGTGGTAGACATCGCAGCAACGGTGCAGAATGGAACGTATTTATGATCGTCCGTCCGTCCAATTCAGACATTATAAAGTGAATTACAAGGTTTGCTGGATTTCTGCACGCCCACATGGCTTTCTTGGGGGAATAAAATTTGACTGTAGACCAGCCCCGCAGCAAACAACTTTGGCAGTGTGTTTGCATTGTTATGGACTCTATGTGTGTTGTTCATGAAGCCTTTCCTAGCCGTGTCTCTTGATGACGCGCGCCATCGTAGGATTAAATGTCGAATTGCTACCTTATTGATTGTCATGAAGGTCCAAGGCCAGTGACAGTTGATATGTAAGTGCTAAATTCGTACTGTTTTTCAAAGGGGTGATTCCTCTCTTCCTGTCAATGTGCTGTAGATTCAGCCGGAGAAGAGTCACAGCAGGGCCAGCAGCTCCCTGGAGGAACGATACGCCCTGGCCCTGAAGAGTGTGGACCAGCGGCAGAGCGCTGTTGCTGATCTCTGTACCGGAATGGACCGTGACCTGACCCTCATCACGGAGAAACTGGGCTGCAGCACCGATGCCAAAAACCAACAAGGTCAAGCAGTCCATTGGTTAGTGGACCCAGTGGGAACAACATCTCTGAACATTTTGCCCATGTAGATGTCCAGTTCTATCTGCTGACCGATAACCCTCTGGGATATAGACACGCATCTTAACCCTGTAACCCCAGCTCAGCTAGACCATTCCTCTTTTTCCTCGTTTACTTTTCAAAAAATGTTATTTTCTTTCTCTTTTCAATTTTTCTAAACACCAACATTGGTGTGATCGTCATACATTATCATGATCAAATTCTGTTTGGTCTTATTGTGAACCAGCTGTATAGAACATTTCTTCAAGGCGCTACATGATGAACTCCGTGTGAAGAAATAAAAGAAGCGCTGCCAGATCCATCTGCTGTTTTGATCTGGTTTATAATGCTTGGAGAGAAGAAAAAAAATACAGGCAATCCGGTTTCTGGTTTATCATTTCAAAAAGTGAATGTCGTATTAAAGTCTTTAAGGGGTAAATACTTTATTTGAACTGTCTGCATGTTGCAAACCTTGAAGAAAACTTGGTTTTTCCACAGCTATTCCTTCTCTGTACATTTCAGAAATCCTTGAGAAGCGAACCCATGACTTGCTGCTGCTGCTGCTAATCCAGAGTAGCTATAAGGAGGACAACCAGGAGCAGTCACCTCCCTCCGGAGAACCTGCTGCTGACCAGTTTCAACCTTTGGAGCCCTCCACATTCAGACCCCTCTGACAAAGACTGGCTGAGTAGGAAACAATGTTACCTAACCTTTAGCCTCAAATCTTTTGACCCTTGACCTTTACAGGTAAATTCTTAGGCGTGACACTGGGGCAAAACAAGCATTGTGATGCTTTTGGCATAAATAAATGAATCTGCAAGTAAATTTTCTTTAGATTTGATAGTTTTACATAACATTGATACCCTCGTCGCTCTGTTTTTCCTTTTTTGTTGTTGTCTGTTTGTGTGTAACTTCGCTCTCGGTAAACACCAGCATTAAGCCAACCCTTAAACTATGTCATCTCCTCCTCCTATGTTCAGTGTGTGAAGAAATAGCATCTTTTTTATGAAATGCGTATCTCCTTTTAACAGAAAGTGAGAAAGAAGCTCATGGACTGGCTGAACCTACGGGAACGTTGTACCGTGTGTGCAGCAGATGGAGGGAGCAGGTCCTGGAGAGCTTCCCTTACTGCCCAACACGGCAAAAAGAGCCTGAAGTGCAACTTAAAGACTGCCTGGTAAGGGAGCACTGCCACCATGTAATATATATATATATACACACACATATATATACACACACACACACACACACACACACACACATATATATATATATATAAATAAAAACAACCCAGTGACAGTTAAAAAAAAAGTTTCAGCATTATAACATTGTCTTTTACACTGTGTGGAATAGTCATGGCTTTTCATACACATATATACAGACATATTCTGATTATAATGTATAAGGGTTTACTAAATATAGAACCTAACTGGTACAAATTTGGACAGCCTCAAAGTTCAATTTCCACCCGCTTTATCACAGGGTAAAAAACATTATGTGGAAGTAGATACTTCATGGATAACTGAATCAGTCTCGTCTATACTGTGACCCGTGGCCTCGTATACATACTAGAGAGAACATGAATAAAAAAGGAAGGGAATAGTCATTAACATGTTGGTAGTTTGTACAGCTGAGGTCAGAGGGATAATGTGCTATTTCTCGCCTGCGTACATGTTCCAGTCCCTCAATGGCCACAGCCTATTCCCAGACACTGTTAAAACAGTGCAGGTGATGCAAGTTCAAATGTCTCACTTAATCCAGGCACGTACCCCTCACCGGCCCCAACCTCCCCGTTCCCCATAGAAAACAATACTTAAGTTGTGGGGTGGGCATGTCAGGCTGCCCCCAGGAACCCCCGACCAGGACCGCCTAGGATTTGCACCTCAACGCCAAGGTCTCCGTGTGGGTTCAGTTAGACTGGTGAGGATTACAAGGTGGCATCCCACTGTGTGTGTGGAGCTGCACCCCACGGTATAACATTACTCTCCCCGCATCATCAAGGCACTAAAATAACAACAGGGCTTTGTCTCACTAAACCCCTCTCTTTAGGCAGCCCAACATTTTAATGCACAGCACACTTCTGCTTGTGCTTGTGTGTGTGTACATACACACAAGGACACGTGCATGTTTCGAATTTGTCTCTAGGGAATCTCTGAGGACCCCCGATCTTCCCTCTTGTATTCCTGAAAGTGCACACATTCACTTCCTTACTTGGCATTAAATAAATTGGGCCGGTACAACCATGTGTTCAATCAGTAATCCTGTCATCCTATAATCTTGTGGTAAAGAGCATTGCTCCTCACAGGAAAAAGCTCTTTTGGCATCCTCTCTACACCGTGCTGTCACTGCCTCCCTGACCTGTTGGGGCCCCAACTTAAAAAAAAAAATATATATATATATATATATATATATATATATATATATAGAAAAATCAAGGTGAGAAAGGGGATAGAACAACACATGTCTTTAAAAAGCTTTAATTAGGGAAATACAGAAGGAGATCTTCAAATGTAGATCTTCTGTGGAAAAAATTAGCCAAGCTGTTTTGATATATTACACAGAACACTGGGTAGCATTAAGCAGAGCAATCCGATTAGTCTTGAGTGAATTGAGGGTCGAGACGAAGAGGGGCAAGACATCTTGCTATGCTGATGCTTTCAACTGTCCAGTATTTCAGGCAGGCAGGGAGAGAGAATCACATCTCAGGCCTCCTGAAGCAGGTTGGTATGGAGGAGGAGGGATGGATACCCTGAGTGAGTGGTATGTGAAAACAAATTAAGTAGTTGAACAAATGAAGTAATTGAGGAAATAATTCATAGTCTATATCTCCTTCTAGGCCAGGGGCAGGTGTCGTTCCACGATTGGGCGAGAGACAGTTTGCCAATCTGTCGAATCAGCAGAAATCTCCAGAACAGAGAATTACTCCTGGTCCTTTTCCTCTCCGTGGGTAATGATATGAACCAGATTCTTGTAGTCCAGGTTCCCCGCTACGTCTGGAGGGAAGGCGGTAAACATTTGCTCCATCTAACCAACAACATACACACATATTACACTTTATCACAACGGTTGGGCCTCTGATACATCACAGACAACAATTACTGTGTGAAATCAGCTCAGCGACCCTTTGATTTACCTGATTAATTGAACAGAACTTTTTTTGTAGGATTAGGTTTGTGTGAAATGTGTGGAAATCAAGTTCACTGTGGCTCCATTTTTGCAATATTGAGATTACCTACAGACCAAGTTGGTGTAATAAAACTGACGCTAAAGTTGTGAAAGGCTGATTTTACCTCTTCAGGGCTGAATCTGTCTGCTTGCGTCGTCAGCATCTGCGTTACACTAGACAGGAAGAGAATATATATGCATGTGATGTCTGAAGTCTGTCTCCACTAGGTGGCGATCTGAAGGTCATTCTCAATTTCACAGATGTAATGGATGCTCGTTGGAATAAGCGACTGAGTGACCGTAGTCGTACATTGTGATTGACAGAGCATGCATTATGCATAAGGCTACAGTTTACACAACACTCCTTCCCATGAATATAAACTCCATCATGTGTGAGCGGTGGAGTGTTCGGTCACTTACTAGTCCTTCCTCAGCACTCCTTTCCCCTCAGGGTCAAAGACTTTGAATGCATTGAGGATGGTCTCCTCTGGGTCAGCACCTAGATACGGTGAGATACCGGTTACAGCTCTGGCAGTACATTCATCAACAGCTAGAATTTAATTTTCACTAAGGCTTCCTCTTTGTGATTAAGGTTTCCCAAGTTTTTATTTGGTGTCATCCATTATCACCCACTCCTTACCTTTGAGCTTCTCCCCAAACATGGTAAGGAAGACTGTGAAGTTGATTGGGCCTGGAGCCTCTTTTAGCATCTCATCAATCTCCTCCTGCTTTACATTCAGGCGCCCTATTGCAAGAAACATCCAGTAGGATTTAGTGGATCTGCTCTTCTCTCTCGCCCTCTCTCTTGCATTAAAATGTGGCTTGTGAAATAGATGGATGGATTGTTATTTATATAGCGCTTTTCTAGCTGCAACAGCCACTCAAATGCTGGATTGAGCATCTTGTTTTACTGACCAGTAATCGTTGGATCAGAATTTATCCTCGGTCATATATATAAATAAAACTTTGTTTAAAGAAACACTCAACGGTAGGGAAAGTGCTCAAAAAATAAGGAGCAAAATAATACAGATCATATATGATATATATATATATATATATATATCCCTGTGTGATGGCCTGGTGGCCTGTCCAGGGTGTCTCCCTGCCACCCAGTGACTGCTGGGATAGGTTCCAGCATCCCCGCGACCCTGAGAGCAGGATAAGCGGTTTGGATAATGGATGGATAGATAGATAGTCGAGTCAATCTATTTCAGAAGCCACACTTTAATGCAGCTTATTAAATGATAACTAGAGGTACAAGAACACATACAGTATATTTTAGACACTCGGTTTATTGAGGTTTACGTCTGAGAAAACAAGAATTGGACATATGAGGAAAATATATTTCAAAGATAATTCACTTACATTATTTAATTTAACAGTACAGAGATATGTCAGACAATGGTAACACACCTAGAGCGGCGAAAGTATCCCTCAGGTCATTCTTGTCAATGAATCCATCTCTGTTCTGGTCCATGATTGTAAAGGCCTGAGGTCAACACATAATCAAAACAAAAGCACGTGTCAATTTGTCTCCCTGTCTCTGTGCACATTTCTGTATAGTATAGGTCTCAGCAAAATAAAAAGATGATTATGACAAGATAACAACTGTGTTCCTTCAAACCATCTACCACAGAGCAAAAACATCAAATCACAACCACGCACATGGTTTCACGCTCCTTCGTTTTTCCCCTCAGAATTTTCTGGAGTGCCATCGTAGCCGAGTGCTGTTCGGTATTTATAACCTGCAATTCCCCCAATGGGGGTGTTAGGCCGGCATTCGGGGCATGCCCAGCAGTCCATCTGCAGCCTAATCACTGATGAAACAGCCTGGCTGTCTGGGCACCAGTGGCTCTCATACCGCCACGCCACAAGCCTCACCGCACGCATGCCAGGGACAAACAGCAGACAGGTGGGAATACTTGGGACAATGAACAATGGAGATGGAAAGACAAAGGGAGACGGGGAGAATGGAAGAGAGCGGCGGGACGGATGAAGGCTGTGTGTCTGCGTGTTGCGGAGAAACATACGATGTATTTTACTCAAAGATCTCAAAGACCTGCACTTGAATTCTCAACCACTGAAATGGCGCCATAAAATTGGTGTTGGATAGAAGTCATCCTGCGATTCAATCGTTTTCAATTCAGCGTATTGCAAAGGATGAATGTAAATGTAAATAGAGAGGACAATGGTGGCACAGCCATTTTCCGGCCAAGCTTAGCCAGGAGGAAGTGAGCGGTGTAAAGATGCCAGTGGTATAGAAGTAACACGCTTTAGAAAGGTTGCATGGTGACTCTCACCTCCTTGAACTCCTGGATCTGGGCCTGCTCAAACATCGAAAACACATTTGAGTTTGCTCCCTCCGCCGACCTCTTCTTGGCTTTTTTCGGGGCCTTTTGGGAAGGAGAATCAATAGACAATGATGGGGGAAAAGGTGAGAAACAAAAGCGATGAAGAGCAGTTTCCCCCTATGTGAATTGGACAGAAATAAGCCTGGCACATTTTTCCTGGTTGGTTAATAACTACTCATGGACATCGTGTTAATCTGGGATACTCTCTTGGAAAAAAAAAGAAATTGATCTGAGAAGTTACACTGCCTGTCAGGTAGATGTAAAAAGCGATTGTATGGCCTGGAAAATATTTTACAATACAACTTTAATGCACAGTCAAGGTGGAAATCTATTTGTCTTACTTATCGAATTTATTTTTTCCGAGCTGACCCATGTCTCACAATAGATGTTTAAAGCATTAAAAACACAACACATAAGTACATCACTTAAACCTTATGAAGTAAGAGCCAATGTGGCCAATAGAAATAGAGAGCTAGTTTCAGCTGAAAGTACCTGCAAAATGTGCAGTGAAATACATATTCTACTTTACATTTCTTTAACTAAAAAAAAATGTTAAAAAGAAAACTAGGATCTGTAATTTAGGGTGCATTGAAGACAGCACCCACCCCATTCAAAATTCAAAATCAAAGAATTAAATAAAGGTCAAACTGTAATTACATGAATTATCTCATCATCATCAAACCTAGCTCTTGGTTGGAATCAATTGTTATCACAGATCCATCTCCCAGCATTTGGAGAATCTCCCTGTTTTCATGTTATAATCCAGAACTCTGTGAATTATAATGATATAAAGCCCAGGTGACTCTCACAGGGACAGGGCATATACAAATCGTATATGTCAGAATGAGGAGAGCATCCTCAGATCCCTCCTCCAAAAAACATGCCTACTGCCACTACACTAAACAACATAACATATAGATCGACTCACCATGGCTGAGACAGGCAGGAAGGAGGTCCGATAAACAATGATGACAATGAACAATGGAGAATATCTGGGGGGCCTTTTGTAGCCCCGGGCACTGGGTGATATTTATAAACCATGCCCTCTTTAGGAAGTGACAGGTAAATGATGCTTGCCCCCCCCCCCCCACACACACTTACTATACAGCAAATACAGTACACTGTACTTACACAGACAGATAGACAGTCGCCCAGACAGACAGGCAGGCGGGCAGACAGTCAGATAGAGACATTCAGACAGACAGATAGACAGACACACAGGCAGACAGACACACAGACAGACAGCCAGAGTCAGATAGACTGCTCTCCCCATTGCCCCCCCGGGTTGACAAGAGTGACCTTGGTCTTATGGAGTGGAGTGGTTTAGAGGATCAGAGACAGGCGTGCTGAAGGACCTTGGTGCTCTCAAATCTCTGTTTAAAGAGCGCAGCTTCTGTATTTTTACATGCTTTGTTTTGACAGTCTGTGCAAAGATCCATAGTAGCATCAGGTGTTATAAGCACTAAAGACTCTGGTATGATATCAGCCCCCAAGACTGGCTGGTATGAGGTTTGAAATTTCATGTTTGCCTTTTTTGTGTTAGATTTGAGTACACTGCTAGGGATGGAACAGACTTATGCCACATGATAGTCAAAAAGACGTTGTCATGGTGGCAGACGTCAGATCGTTGCTTTTCATATAGATGGCCATATTTCCTTTACCCGACCTCTGTGCTAATCCTGAGCTGTATTATCACTTCTCTATTCAGGATTTAAAGCCTCCTCTACCTCCTGCTTCTCCCAAGAATAAGTGAAGTCATCAGAGGAAACTGAATAGTACCTATGATGGTGTCACTAACGTCTGTTGCCCTTTGTCTTGAGTTGACATGGGATGTATTAAGTGGGAAAGTTGCAGCTATCAGCTTATTATGTCTGATTTACTGACCCGTCAGAAGTGTATGGCTGCCATCCTTGGTTGATATCGAGTCAAATCTCTCACATGCTTCTCTGCACTATTGGTATTTAAAAGGTCTGCCTTTCACTGGCAATGTCGCAGTGTACTACAACTCCCCATAAATCTCAAACAAACCACCTGAATAACCCATACTTACCTTTGGCCCCCAGCCATCAACCTTTTGATTGCATGCAACATAGAGGACCCTTTGTGGCACATATGAACAAACAGCACACACACGAGATGATTCTCTGTGTGATTTCAGTGCTATCTCAAATTCAGTGCTTAATTTCATATTGCACTGGCAGTACTTCTGGTATGCAAAGACATTGTTCCAATCTATCAATTATCTGCATAACAACAGAAAAAAAACCTAACTCATTTATTGATAGATGCTTACTCTGGGGGAGAGGTATGTGTTGCTATTTTTCAATATTCAAATAGCTGACGAAAACGCTTAGCTTTCACTGGTCTAATAGGTTGACAGAGGAAATCAGAGTCCAGACATCTCCATCAAAATGGCCTGATTTGCACCAGCGAGTAAATAGCACCTGGGTACATATTAGATTGGCAACAGCTGCTTTTCCACACACAAAAAAGTAATCATACAGAGAATCTAGACAAAAACAATAAATCTTCATTAACTTTACCAGTGAGATTCAAGCCTAATTTCAGAGTTAAGTGCAAACATATAAACACACTCAGGAAGGTGTTTTAAAACACTTTAGACACTCTGGGTCACTGCTGAAGGGACAGACAAAGCTTAGGAACGTCAGTCGCAGTAGGTGTGATATACTTAAGTATGACACTGCTGACACTGTGAACACCACCTTACAATGTGCCAATCCAATCTACACCATTCTCAACTCCTCCAGGGTCACTTGGGGTCCCGTTGTGAGGAAAAGGGGCAGTCTGCGAATGAAGTGAATGCAATGGGGCGGGGACAAGGGCGCGTGATCTATATAAAGCGAAGTGCTGAAAGCTTCTCTCCACTTAGTCCACTGCCATCATCGTCTCAGTTTCACACTGAGGGCTGTTGACGGACCAACTGCAGATGTCACTGGTGTCACTTCACAGCATAGTTTGTACAAGGGGGCCAGAATTAGCCTCTTTATTGTTACTATATCCAATGGTATGCACAGCGCAGTTTGAGATTGACTCTGTCCCGGCTGTGCCTCTCCCTCTCTCTACCCTTTGCTTTCTTCGGCCTTCATCGGTTTATAATCCGAGGAGCCGGCGTTGGCTGATGCGCTGCTGTGTCTACAATGGTTGATCTCTGGGGAGAGCGGTGGCTCTTAACTAGGCGGAAGCACTACCCTTGGCGTGGCGCACCACTCAAAATTGCCACCGAGCGCTGTGCTCAAAAATTCAAATTATCTCAACTTTGACCCCTCGGTTGACGCTGACCTTTTAAAGTACAAATTTTTTTTAAAGATTTTTTTTATTCAAATTCAGAAATACAAAATACATAACAGTAAAAGGAATAAAAAATAAACAATTATGAGTGCCAGGGGTTACAAAGTTTGATACAACTATAAAATGAAGGGGTGCAGTAAAAATATATAAAAAAATAATGTATCTTAAAATTATATTAATATGTTACATTTGGAGCATAAATTTAAGGTTTTCACAGCTTTTCTATTGCATGATGTAGATAATGTTCTAATGTAGGACTCTGCTTCCTTTTTAAAGGTACAAAAAGAGGGTTTAATTTTTAACATCTTACATTTATGGACATAAAAGTTGGCCAGCAATATGATGAGGTTACACAGAAAATATTCATTTTCTAATTCTCTTCTATAATTTGTAAAACAAAACAAGACATCCTTCAAGCAAAGTACAAAAGTATCACAGATATAGCCCAATATAAAATGACAGATGCCTTGCCACAGACTCTGAGTGTGTTCACAAATCAAAAACAAATGCAAGTTTCTGGGTGCATGTTACAAAAAGTGCAATTTACATCAATGTCATTCTTGAATCTTACTACAATAGATAAGTATAAAATCATCATCAGCACAAAACTCAATGAAGCGTGGATCCGATTAAATATGCCCGTTTGAAGGAGAGTCAATGTTGCAAATGTCTTGTGGGAGAGAGTTCCACAGGCGGCGGGCAGAAGGCTCTAGACCCCATGGTAGTCAAGCGATTGGTGTAGTGAGTTGGAGAGCAGAAGAGGGTCTGAGAGTGCGGGAAGGCGTGTGGCTATGAAGGAGTTCAGAAAGATACAAAGGAGCTAGTTTATTAAGGGCCTTAATGGTGAGGAGCAGGATCTTGAAGTCAATATGGTATTTAACAGGGAGCCAATGGAGTTGCTGAAGAACAGGAGTGATATGATCTGTGGAAGGCGTTCTGGTAATGATACAGGCAGTTGAATTCTGGACCAACTGAAGTTTATGAAGACACTTGAGGGGAAGACCAAAGAGGACAGAATTGCAGTAGTCAATATGGGATGTAACCAGGGTGTGAATGAGTATGGCAGTGCTGTTAGGTGTAAGTGACGGGCGAAGATGATTAATATTACATAGGTGGAAGTATGCAGACCGAGTAACATTTTTGATGTGAGCTTCAAAAGATAATGTGCTGTCCAAGAGGACACCCAGACTCTTAACCTGAGGCGATGGAGGAACTATAGAATTGTCAATAGTTAGAGAAAAACTATCAGGTTTAGCCAAAGTAGATTTAGTACCGACTAGTAGGTCCTTGGTTTTATCACTATTAAGTTTGAGGAAGTGGTATGAAAACCAGGATTTAATTTCTAGCAAGCAGTCAGAAAGGGAAGTGGGTGGAAGAGTGGAGGTAGGCTTGGTGGATAGTTAAAGCTGGGTGTCATCCGCGTAGCAGTGAAATTGAATGCCAATTTCCTGAAAATGTGGCCAAGAGGTAATAAGTAAATAATAAACAGGAGGGGTCCCAGTACAGAGCCCTGGGGAACACCGGTAGCAACAGGAAATTGGAATCAGAATCAGAATAAGAATACTTTATTCATCCCCAAGGGGAAAAAGGACTGTGATCTCAAATTTTTAAGTTGGACAAACTGAGTGGGGCCAGAGAGATATGATCTAAACCAGTCAAGAGGGGTGCCGGTTATTCAAATGGAAGCTAATCTCTCTAGGAGGATGTTATGTGAGATGGTATCAAAGGCTGCATTCAGGTCGGGGAGGACAAGTATGGTTAAGAGCCCAGAGTCACCCGCCATCAACAGATCATTAGTGATTTTCACCAACACTGTTTCCGTACTGTGCTACTACTACTTTCGGCTGCTCCCATTAGGGGTCGCCACAGTGGATCATCCCTTTCCATTTCTTCTTGTCTTGTGCACCTTCCTCTGAAAAATTTACAAGATACTTGTATGGTCTAGATTCAGTCACATTACAGAGTGATCACAAACCACTCATTCCACTCAACAACAAAGACCTAGACTCTGTACCGATGAGATGTCAGAGACTGTTACTTTGTATGATGAGGTATAACTCTACTACTGAGTATGTTCCAGGGAAACAGCTTGTCATTGCGGACTAGTGCTGCAACTAACGACTATTTTGATAAGTAGTCAATTCATCGATTATTGAGACGATTAATCGACTAGTCGGAAAATGAATCGCACAAAACAATGGCTCATGTCATTGACCATCACGTTTAGCATTGACTCGGTGAGGGCAGTCGCTTGCTGCGGTGTACACGTCTGCTTCTTTTGCATAAAGCCATCCATGGTATTGCCATGAGGTCCACCTTGTCTGTGAATGTTTTCATTCCTTGTAAGGTCCACCTTACAAATCTTGCAGGTAATCATTGTCTTTGCCAAGTTGAGGGTGAAATGCTCCTTGACTCTGGAAGTTTTAGGACGCAATGGTGTTGCATCGGCCGCCGCCATTTTGTTTACATGTCCTGACGCTTCTGCTTCCGTTCCCGGTCGCTTTTGCGCATGTGCAACTCTTGAGCGTTGGGAAGGATGAGCGATGCCTCACTCCTTAGCTACTTCCATCACCAGCTCCGATGAAACGATGTTTAGTTAAGTTCCACAGCGTGAAATACATGCACGGTGACGTAACCGACGAATTGTTGGCAACTAACTTTGTCATCAAATTTTTGTCGACTACGTCGATTAATCGTTGCACCCCATTACGGTCCAGACATTCTTAGACTACGGCTGCGCAGGAAATCGCAAAGTTGACCAGTGAGCTGGAGGCTTACGAGGAAGCTGTCCGGGAGGCTTGGCCCATCACACCCAGCAAACTTGACATGGTCAAACAGCAGACACTGCATGATGCCGAGCTGCAGCTGGGCAAACACTACGTCACTGATGGGTGGCCTAAGTAGTCTGCTGATGTACCGCTAAAGGTAAAAGCCTTCTATTCACACCGAGATCACCTGATATCACAAAGGGCTAGTGTTCTACAACAACAGGATTGTGGTGCCCCATAGCATGAGAACAGAGATATTGGAACGTATAGTATAAATGACGGCCACCAAGGTATTGTAAAATGCTGTGAGAGAGCAAAGTGTAGTATGCGGTGGCCCGAAATAAGCAAAAACATTCAAGGAATAGTCAGCACTTGCAGAGTGTGCCAGATTAAACCAACTCAGAGGAGAGAACCTCCCATCTGTATACAACTTCATAGCCGCCCGTGGGAAAGGGTAGCAGCAGACATTTGCCAGTTAAACAAAGATAATTACTTAGTAGTTGTGGACTATTTTTCAACATACATAGAAATAGCTCACCTCATTAGTATGTCTGCGGGTACGACTATAGCTGTGAAGAACATCTTTGACGGGGCGCCCGGGTAGCGTAGCGGTCTATTCCATCGCCTACCAACACGGGGATTGCCAGTTCGAATCGCTGTGTTACCTCCGGCTTGGTCGGGCACAATTGGGCGTGTCTGGGGGGTGGGAAGCCGGATATGGGTATATGGCCTAGTTGCTGCACTAGTGCTTCCTCTGGTTGGTCGGGGCGCCTGTTCGTGGGAACTGGGGGTTGTGGCTAGATAGGATACAGCTACCAACGGAAGTGACGCAAATTCTCGCCAACTGGACGTCATCAAAAGATGGCGGAACGGAGCAATGCGAAGAATTCGTTTCGGGCCATGACATTATGCGTCAACCCTAACGACAAATTTCGTGAGTGTTTCCTCCAATTTTTTAAATTTCCGTCAAACGATCGATATGAAGGGAAACGTTGAAAGTAGCCGGTGTCTTCTTTTGCCGCCATGTCTACTACCACAGACGCCTTCACCTATCGCCACAGCAACGAAATCCACCCGGCGCGAGTTTGAGAATTTGCGTCACTTCCGTTGATAGCTGTATCCTATTTAGCCACAACTGGAACAGGGGGGATAGCGTGATCCTCCCACGTGCTACGTCCCCCTGGCAAAACTCCTCACTTGTCAAGTGAAAAGAAGCAGCTGGCGACTCCACATGTATCGGAGGAGGCATGTGGTAGTCTGCAGCCCCCCTCCCCAGATCGGCAGAGGGGGTGGAGCAGCGACCGGAACTGCTCGGAAGAGTGGGGTAATTGGCCAAGTATAATTGGGGAGAAAAAAAATCTTTGCCAGGTGAGGATGCCCAAATGAACTGATTACAGATAATGGACCCCATTTTTCAGAGAAATCGTTCGTTCAGTTTTCAAAAGCGTTTGATTTCAAGCACATCACTACAAGCCCTCATTATGCACAAGCCAACGGTGAAGCAGAGAGCTGTGCAAACAGCTAAACAGATTCTGAGATAATCTGGTCCTTTCTTAACACTGGTGTCGTAGAGCAATTCCCTTGCTGGCGACGGGGGTGAGCCCAGCACAGCTAATGCTGGGCAGACAAATCCGCTCTACACATCCTACCCCGGAGGGGAACTTACAGCCTGCATGGTCAGACTTTCAACACGTGCGGCAGATCGACGACAGAACCAAACAGAGATACAGTCGAGTGTACAACTCAAGGTACAAAGTCAGACCACTACCTGAACTTCAACCTGGGACCAGTGTTGCAGTAAAGCTGAACAATGAGGGGTTGGACCAAATCAGGTTCTGTTGTGCAGAAGTGTGACACACCAAGGTCATATATTATAAAGACGGATAAAGGAGAGCTCCAAAGGAATAGGCATCACCTTAGACCAATCCTAATTGCTCCAGAGGCCCCTTCAGAAGGACAATTACAGATTGACTGCAACACTAAGACAAACAGGGAGTGTGATACACAGACTGACTTACCTTTACCGACAGGGACCAACCTCCTGTCACACTCATCGTCACTGCACCGGTGATTCTAGAGTATCTGAAGACGCAGTGGCAGTACGGTGAAACTGCCAGACAGATAAAGAGAATATGTTTAGAATGTTTAATATGGGGCGGCACAGTGGCGCAGTGGTTAGCGCGGTCGCCTCACGGTAAGAAGATCCTGGGTTCGAGCCCCGGGGTAGTCCAACCTTGGGGGTCATCCTCTGTGGAGTTTGCATGTTCTCCCCGTGTCTCCCGGTTTCCTCCCACAGACCAAAGACATGTAGGTCAGGTGAATCGACCATACTAAATTTAAATGGTCTCTAGGTGTGTGTGTGTGTGTGTGTGTGTGTGTGTGTGTGTGTGTGTGTGTGTGTGTGTGTGTGTGTGTGTGTGTGTGTGTGTGTGTGTGCGTGCGTGCGTGCGCGCGCGCGCGCGCCCTGTCCAGGGTGTCTCCCTGCCTGCCGCCCAATGACTGCTGGAATAGGCTCCAGCATCCCCGCGACCCTGAGAGCAGGATAAATGGTTCAGATAATGGATGGATGTTAGACTCCATTTGTATAACTACAAGGCTTATGGCCAAGAGCTTGTTTGAAATTGCCCATGTTGGTATAAGAGCTAAAGGTGGGGTGGGTGGTGCTGGAGTAGGTGTGGATGAGGGGACCAATTTGGAAAATGTTGTCTCTGTCCATAATGGCTGGCCTGGTTCCTTGTACAATGTATAGCATTAGTTCTCTGAGAATCTTTCATATCCAAGCAAAATTGATATTGTAACTGAAATATCCTCGAGTTGATATTGAATCGAATTGGAAATTGAACCGATTTGAGAAATTAATGGCATTGCCCAGCCCTAGTCATTATTGTAGCTGGTGGTTGCACTCAAGTCACACAACTGGATTATAAGCGCATCATAAAAAGAGACAAATCAGAAGTGAAAGACATTGGTTATAATATTTAATATTCTGTGACAAAACTCTACAGGGACGCTAATAAAACTTTTTGTTAGCAAACATCAACATCATATCGAGCATTATAGTTCAGGCGCATGTGATAAATAAAACAGAAAATAAAATGAACGGTGAAACCCTTTTAAATTCAGTCCCATGTCCAAACATACTGAAACCAGTAACAGGGTTGTGCAGTCTGTACTAGCCTCTGGGTGATTGGTTAAACATGAATGACCACTGGGTTAGTGCTACCTTGGACTTAGTACATTCAATATTTCCATATTCATTTCTAGAGGCTCAGCAAGTCAAGCAGAAACGCCTCAATACGGATTGCTTTATGTAAAGGAAGCCTTATTTTGGAGACATGTTAGGCAAGTTGAAGTGTGGCATCTCACGCGTCTTCACTCTCAATAAACCTTACTGAAATTCATAAAATATACCAGAACATTTTTGCACACAGTAATACAATCTTCCCTCCCCCCAGATGAAAGCATGGCTATCTATACTAGAACTGGCTTTTAATGTCAGCACACCCATTTGAATGGATGTCTTTGTGGAGATGGCACGATGAAACCTTTAACTTGCTAAGTGTGGCTTTGTGAAAGATTGAAAAGAGAATAAGAAACTGCAATATTCGTTTACTCTGCAAATGGAAAATTGTGAAAAGTGACATACCACGGGTAAGGGAGCTTTCTTAATATATACGTGCTTTCAAAGCTAAATCTTGATAAAGTTGCTTGGAAAGTTTGGGTACATGGATCAAACCGTTTTGCTGATTATCTTGGCAAACGAATTAGTATTGCACATCTTTTCTAACTTACATATTTCCAAACTTTTTATTGCAAAATTAATATTCACTTGCTGAACTTATATATAAAAATAATTTAGCATGTGTGAAATCGCAGAAATTACAGCTTCTATAAGCATTTCCTATAGCGAGCCAAGAATCATTCTTTTGTTTTCTCCACGACTTTAATAAGAAATTTTCTCAGGACAACTTTATGTGCACTGCATGTTTAAGATCTCCCCACAGATTTACATCAATCACATTTAACTTGGGGAGTGTGAAGGCCATTCCAAGATCTTTATTGGATCTGTATGAATCTGTGAAACCTCCTGAATCATTTGTTCCTTTGAGTAGGTCAGTTGATTTAAAACAATGTTTTAGATGAATGTCTTGCAAAAATATCAAAGCCATTTTACACAGCTACTTACTTTTTGGACCCTACTTACTTCGAGCCCATGCTTAATAATTGGCAAGATGTTCAAAGTTATCTTCTTGTGACTGGTCAAAATAGCAAAATGTCATCCAATCATAACTTTGTTGCGAACAATTTATGGTCTGTTTAAGGATTGTTTTTCAGCTTGTTGGGATGAGATCATCGTAAAAGCCAACTCTCCCATGCAGATCACTCATTGATATAAGCAGTGCTGTACTACATGAATGTTGGCTAAACCTTTCTGCAGGTCCTTCACTGTGATATGTAGGTTCTGCTGGGCACATCTGACCTAAAGTTTCGGACAATGTAAATTCAAAGCTTTCTAAAAGCTTTCTAAGTAAGTTTTCTTCATATTTCTGTGAGCTGCTTTAAAGAGTCTGTAGTTGTTGAGAGTAATTGTAACATCCTGGGATGTTAGAAGGCTCAAATTCAATTATCTTAAAAAAATTCTCCTGGTTGGCAACAGGAAATGTGTCAAGGCTACGATTACTCCCTACGCTGGTATAATTAAGGACTGCCGAGAGGATGCCAACACTTTTGCACATGCCACATTTACCATTTAATTTCTTTTAATCAATTAAATCCAGCAAATAAATAGTGAATGTGCATTAAAATTAACAGCAATACATCGTTTAGTTTTCATCCTGCAAATGTGCATACAGATTTGCCCAGGAGTGCCCAAACTTTTGCATACAACTATATAACCCAAATCTCACAGAAGAATAAGAACACTCCCTTTCATTTCAGATGTACACTTCCATGCCATTTATGAATCAGAAAAACTAGGAATATTTTCATCTTCAAGCTGAACAACACTTTGGGTTATATACAGTATTAAGGGACATCGTACAAAAAGAAATGCTTAAGTACTATGTTCTCGGCTTGCGAAGGCAAACTCAGCATGAGTTTGCCTTCGATAGATGAAGGTTGATAAACAAGTTGGATCCAGGTTAAAACTATTCACAATCAAGGTGACTTGGACATGTTAAAAGAATACTCAGTGGACAATAAAGGCGACGCTTAATCACTTTCTCTTTAACAAAAATAGACATGGCTTATCCAGCCTTGAAATTCCTTCTCATATATATATATATATATATATATATATTATTTGTATGTATATATAAAATTAAGTCTGCCTATATACAATCAGATTGCGTTCTGAGGAATTATAAAGGTACTGTTCGATTGTTGCAGGGGATTGTGGGTAGTGCAGCTTTAGTGTCAACTTTTTTAAGGTTAGACAACTTTTGATAAGGGGTGGGGCTCTACAGGGCATGTTTATCTTCTTTGTGCCAGCCAATTCATGTCACAATCCTACTAACCAAAGTATTGAGTTAAGACTGGGATTAATAGAGAATGATTGTGATTCTTGTGTAATGCTTGCGTATGTGGATCCTGTCAGCACACGGCTGAAGCAAAAGCCACAAATTCTGTTGTATACACTCTCCTGTCCTAATATAAATACATTCGAGACAGCTGTGTCGAGTTAACAGTTCCTAAATAAAGATTTTAGCATTGCTCTGTGAAATAAAATTGCTACAGGTGTGCTTATCCATTCTAGTCATTTCTGATATCTGGAGTTATCTAAGGCTGCTGCTGAAGCCCATTGATCCAGGTTTTCAGTTGAGAAATCCCAATCTATAACTGAAGATGTGTACTTTGAAAATTGAAATCAAGTTCCTTTACACAAGGAGCACATCTTCAAATGGATCCTAAATAACCCTGCTCAAAAAGTTGTTCATATGGCATTCTGTTGACCTTTACTAAGGACAGGTCGAAGTTATTAGGAGAAATGACCTGATTCTAATGACATCTGTTTCTTTGCATTTCTCTTATTCTCTCTCCTTGCAGCTAGTTTAGTTTCTCTATCTGTGGTTTTCTCAGTTTAGAGTCAGATTGAGCAGACATGTGGCAGTGTTTCGTTATTATGTAATGACATTTTCAGTGCTACGCCGCTCCTGCCCTCTCCTTTCCATCATCCCCAGAGATGAGGAGCTCTGTCCACTGGCTGTGCCGGGTATGGTGCTCTGTTTTGTTTGGTGTTCTGCTGTCACTCAAACAGATGACTGGTCCCATACCTGTTGAGCACAGTCAAAATCATGCTAGGATCATCTTAAACATATATGCACTCTAATAAAGCAAAAAGAAATGTGTGAAACAAAACTGCCCCCCCCACACACACACACACACAACAAGAACAACTGGGGCTCCTTTAGCATTTTTAAACACTATAAATGCTGGAGCATCATCAGAGTATATAACCATGGTAAAGTGGATATAACATTTAAAAAACAGAGACCTTTTAAAAAAAGGACAGCAGCAAATAACTGGCAAACCTTGTTGACAGGGTTGATGGGTGTGCGTCCAGAGCCCGTATGGAGCCTCTGACGCTCCTCGAAGCGGCCAGGTGACCTCTCCCTGCGCACATCCATTAGCCGACCTGGGGAGTGGTCCATCCGGTGATCCGCCATAGCCCTGCCTGGGGAGCGCTCTAACCTGGGGTCTGCCATGGCCCTGCCTGGGGAGCCCACTGCACGACCCTCCAGCATCCTGCCGGGGGATTTCTCTCTCTCCATTGGTCGGCTGGGGGACTTGTCGCGGCGGAACTCGGTGCGGGCCTCTCGGTAGCGGTGAGGAGTGCCGGGGTCTCCATGGACAACAGGACTGGCTGCCAGTCTCTTGGAGATGTGCTCATTATAGGAGGGAGGCCCGCGCTTGTTAGGGCTGTGGGGGAGGATTGTCAAGTCAAAGGAGAGGGGCTTTGTGCATTGGGTCATTTTTTTGTTTTGTTTTGCTGTAGTGTGACAGACTCAGTGTTAGGCTGAGGCTAAGGCTTTAATTTAAAAACTCATAGTGGATGATTGTTCATGATGACAGTGGATTGAAAAAAATCCCATCTATTACCAGCTTTGTACATAAGAATGTGGTAGCCGGTTGATGGAAAGACAACTGGAGAACACAGTTTGAATGGCTTCAAAAGCTACTTTAGCAAATCAGTGTGACTGTGTATGTATTTACAGGAGAATCTTAAAAAAAGCATTGAAAGAATTAAGCTCATCTTTATTCAGGAAGTCCTTCCCACATTTTACAGGAGGCACTCTGAAGAGTAATTTGGATTAAAAAACATCGAACCTCACTTAGGCCTTGTTACAGATAAAAAATGCATTCTTCCTCCTGCAAAGAACAAAATGTCAGTGTTACTTCCCTGTTCTAGAAAGACAGGATAGACTAAAAGCCAGTTTCACGTGCTCCTGTGGATGCCAAACCTGTGCCCTCCAGTGTCAGCTAATACCAGTGATTGTCATAGCACCTGTGCAGATTGGATTGGGGAGTGCTTTGTGCTGGAAGCCCTTTTGATACCAACTGTACGATGACATCTCTTACCATTACTGTCTAAAAAATATCAATAAAAAATAAAGTGATATATTGAGCCTTTGCGCTGTAAGTCATGCTTGGGGGTGATAATTATAACAGAACACAAGAGTATTTATAACTGGTGACACTGTGAATATATGACACCTATGAATATATGCAGAGTTCTTTGTAGGTCCTCACCTGCGGCCAGAGCCGTTGCGCTGCAGATCTCCCCCAACATCTTGACTCTGAGCAAGGTTACCTTTGCAGCAGATGACCCGCAATTTATTCTGGTAGGAGGAAGCCAAGTAGATGGCCCCAGAGGAGATGGCAGGGCCCAGGTAGCGTGGGTTTGGAATGTCCAGATGGGCATAGGAGTGGGGCCTGGAGGGGGGGACGAAAAATGTCAAGAGAAAAAGAGTGTATTCCTGTAAAAGCTGGGACTGAAAAAAGTAGGGATGCACCGATACTACTTTTTATTTCCAGACAAAGCACAAGTACTTACATTTTGGGTACTTGCTGATACCGACTACCGATATGAGTACTTAATAATAGTATTACAGTTCTAACAATGACATTTATTTTCATTAGACATTCCTCATTTTATTGTAAAAAACAAATACACAACATAATGCTGTTGCTGACGTTTTCACGTTCAACTTTGTGTTTTGATTAACAAGCATGACACTGACTACACTGTGTCGTGTGTGGTTGCGTGCCAGCCATGTTTTCTGAGGAGATTACTGTGCGCATATTGAGTTTTGCCAAGTGATAATGCAGTTGATTATGCAGGGTTTGGAAGCGTAGTATATATTAACTGGGACTGAGTTAGTCAACTAGATCATTTTAACTACAGGGCAGCACGGTGGCACAGTGGTTAGTGCGGTCGCCTCACAGCAAGAAGGTCCTGGGTTCGAGCCCTGGGGTTGTCCAACCTTGGGGGTCGTCCCGTGTGGAGTTTGCGTGTTCTCCCCGTGTCTGCGTGAGTTTCCTCTGGGTGCTCCGGTTTCCTCCCATAATCCAAAGACATGTAGGTCAGGTGAATCGGCCATACGAAATTGTCCCCAGGTGTGTGTGTGTGTGTGTGTGGGCCCTGTTTGATGGCCTGGCGGCCTGTCTAGGGTGTCTCCCTGCCTGCCGCCCAATGACTGCTGGGATAGGCTCCAGCATCCCCGCGACCCTGAGAGCAGGATAAGCAGTTTGGATAATGGATGGATGGATTTTAACTACAGGATCATGGATACACATTGATTTGAGTGATTTAATGTGGAATGAAAAACCCCCTCAAGATTGCATTGCTGTGTTATGTTGCCTCTGGTGCAATGAGCTATTTATTTTAATAATTTTTAAACAGATTGTACTCGCTTTTTACAAAGTTCTATATATTTTTTATCTGTTGAAGGAGAAGTAAAGCGGAACACATGACTGTCATGCAACCACACGAAACACAGTTGCAGTTGGTGTAGCAGGTAAAAAAACCCACCCCGCTTCGCCCATGTGATGCGCCGTGTCCGTGCCCAGGCTGTCTGCACGCATCTTAGTTACACACACTTGTAACTTTGTCATTTCTTGCTCTGTTTGGACAAATGACACATCGATGTGTTCGTCTGCTTCTTGGCCGTCGCTTCGCGTTGTCTATCTAGCTTCATCTCCCCCTTTTCCCATACAAATAGTGACAAAAGGCACTGCTCACTTTTCACAATTTCAGCAGGAATTGTCTAGTCGGGTATTGGGTGCAGTTGTATGGAAGTAGTTTTACGAGTACGAGTACATGACAACAGTATCGGAAGGAATACTGATACTGGTTTCGGTGCATCCCTAGAAAAAAGTTCAGGTATGAGAAGCTCAGAACTGATATCATAAACTAAAATAAACATCCACTCCTATGCCTGATCTGGAGTTTGAACCCTCAGTTAGGGACCGATAAATGTAAAAGAGGCAGTGATGAAGAAGTCTTACCCGAGAGCAGCATGTCCTTGGATCTCAATAACATCCAGAGAGTTGAAGTAAGTTACAAACAAGTAGGGTTCTCTATAGGCTGAGATGCAAGAAGAAAAAAAAAACCTTACTCGAAACATCCTGTCATAAACTCTGCGTTTTAGTATGTTGAAACAACTGGTTTGCACTCACCAAATGAGAGAGGCAGACGACTCCATTTGATGTCATGTGTTCTACTCCTACGGCCGTATGCATCAACAAACACACCAAACTCTACAAATAAAAAGTTCAGTTGCGACACAAAGATTGCTTATTGGTAAATGTTAACAGCGAAAAACTATTACAGAAATATAGGCTTTCAGACATATAAGTAATAAATTAATGTGTGTCAATAATGTGCGTCAATAATAATAATAATGTGTGTCACTTGTGGTGAGATATTCTTCAACGGTCTGTTGCATATTTATACGGGAATACAAAACACACACAGGCAAACAAAATCTCCTACCGTGGAAACAGAGGAGGTACTCATCCTTCAGTGGCGCTGTGGTGACCTGGATAATAGAAATGGGGAAGCTGTGCGAGGAGGCAGCGAACACAGCAGAAGCGAGCGTAACATCATTTTTATCCAGGAACTCTATGGAAGGAATGGACACATAATACAAATTAACTAACTAAAATTAACTGTATCCTTATTTTTTAATAACACCAATACAGAAATTCTATGAGTGTCTACAGCACCACTAACAGATTTAAGTAAAAGATAACCTACCCTCTAACACATACTGCTTCATCTCAATCTCATAAAACTTGTTAGTGCCAATGATGATGCTGTAGCCAGTGAAGTGGATGCAGCTGCATGGTTCAGAAGTCTCGATCTCCTATAACCACAAACACAAGTTTAAAAAGTGCCACTTTAGATTCATTCATTCATTCATTCATCATCAGCCGCTTCTCCGGGGTAGGGTCGCGGTGGCAGCAAGCTAAGTAGGGCTCTCCACACGTCCCTCTCCCCAGCAACGCCCTCCAGCTCCTCCTGGGGGATCCCAAGACATTCCCAGGCCAGATTGGACATGTACTCCCTCCAGCAAGTTCTGGGTCTACCCCGGGGTCTCCTCCCAGTTGGCCATGCCCGGTAAACCTCCAAAGGAGGGTGCCCAGGAGGCATCCTAATCAGATGCCCGAACCACCTCAACTGGCTCCTTTTGATGCGAAGGAGCAGCGGCTCTACTCCGAGCTCCCACTGGATGTCGAAGCTCCTCACCCTATCTCTAAGGCTGAGCCCAGACACCCTACGAAGGAAACTAATTTCAGCCGCTTGTACCTGCGATCTCACCCTTTTGGTCATTACCCGAAGCTCATGACCATAGGTGAGGGTTGGAACGAAGATTGACTGGTAAATTGAGAGCTTTGCCTCCTGGCTCAGCTCCCTCTTCACCACAACGGTCCAGTACAATGTCAGCATTACTGCTGATGCTGCACCAAACCGCCTGTCAATCTTCTGCTCCATCCTACCCTCACTCGTGAACAAGACCCCAAGATACTTGAACTCTTCACTTGAGGCAACAACTCATCCCCAACCCAGAGGGAACAATCCACCATTTTCCGGTAGAGAACCATGGCCTCAGACTTGGAGGTGCTGACTCTCGTCCCAGCCATTTCACACTCGGCTGCAAACCGCCCCAGTGCACGCTGGAGGTTATGTTCTGATGAAGCCAACAAAACCACATCATCTGCGAAGAGCAGAGATGCAATTCTGAGGTTCCCAAAACGGACAGACTCCTCACCTTGGCTGCACCTTGAGATCCTGTGCCACTTTAGAGATTTACAATAATTGGGGATGGAGTTTCAATGGCTATAATGCATGAGCAACATATCAGACATGGGCCCAACTTGCTAACAATCTCAAAAACAAGAAGAAAAAAAACCCCGTAAAAAAACCAAAACAAAACAGTAATTTGTAAATCCTTTTTAGATTCTTAAGCCACAGTCTTGAGGTGTTCACAATACAAGATACAACTCACAAGACTTGTGTAACCATGAGTTCAAGTTGCAAACAGAGCCCACTCACCTTTCTGATGCAGAACTTGTTCAGGGTTTCATTGTGGCGGAGGATAGTAATCTTATTTGGCATGGCAGCACATATACAGGTCCCATTATCAATCTGCAAAGGAAGAACAACTCTTAAGACTACAATAAAATGTTGCTCTCAGACAACATGCAGCATGTCACCTCTGAAAGACCAACCAAACCGTAACAGGCTGGCACTACATAACTAAAAACAACCCAATGTACCTTTCCAGAGGAGAAGAGGTGGCATCCCTTTACTGTCTCAAAGATGTAGGGGTTGAGGTCTGGTTGAGCTGGCAGGTGGGACTGAGACAAAGACTGTTTCACCTTCTTAATCTCCACCAGACAGAGTGCCCTCTCCTCTCCTGAAGGATATGTCAAAAAGGTCATTTATACGTAGAGACAAAAGCAATCTCTATACATGAGCTACACACATGGAAGATGTGTTTCATCTGAAAATTGGCTCTAAAAGACTCTGCCAGTGTGTCCACAGTTATAACTTTAGTTTTAGGCTTAGGCATGAGTAGTGTAACTATCATCTACCCCTGTGATCCTATAATGTAGAGGGGAGAAGAGCTAAAATAAAAGAAATAGGAGCCAGGTGGGAAAGAGTAGAAAAGTTGTTTTATAAGAAATGCTTATGACCTTCAGATGCTACCGAGTCCTGTTGCTGCGGTAAATGGTTATTACTATATATAGAGCATATAAAGGGCAATACTACAGAGAAAGTGCAACCTTTCTGGGGCAAAAACATTCTTCTTCTTTGGGCTTGTTTCCTATTTCTCAGAGGTCACCACAGCAGATTTTACAGTTTCCATCAGTACCTTGTGAGGGCACAGCACCAATGGCAGCCATTATTAACCTGGACCTCGGCCGATCCCATATGGAGCCTCAACCGATCCGGTATGGTCTTGTCAATCCGTATACTGATTTGGCAAAATTTGACATCAGATGCCCTTCCTGACACAACCACTAACCCAATGGACGGGGCACAAGTAAAGCACTGGATGCCACCCCAGTATTCATGGACTTGCGCCCATGCCTGTTGCCACTCTGGGCAAAAACATTGATGTTAGAAAATTAAGCAATGGGTGTCTATTCCATTGCCTACCAACAAAGGGATCGCCAGTTTGAATCCCCGTGTTACCTCTGGCTTGGTTAGGCATTCCTACAGACACAACTGGCTATGTCTGCGGGTGGGAAGCCAGATGTATGTGTCCTAGTCGCTGCACTAGTCCCTCCTCTGGTCGGTCAGGGTGCCTGTTTGGGGGAGAGGGGGAACTGGGGGGAATATCATGAATCATGATCCTCTCACGTGCTACGACCCCCTGGTGAAACTCCTCACTGTCAGGTGAAAAGAAACGGCTGGCGACTCCACACGCATAGGAGGAGGCATGTGGTAGTCTGCAGCCCCCCCCCCGGATCGGTGTGTGTGTGTGTGTGTGTGTGTTGGGGGGGGGGGTGCAGCAGCGACCAGGATGGCTCGGAAGAGTGGGGTAATTGGCCGGGTACAATTGGGGAGAAAAAATGGGGGGAACCCCCCCAAATAAAAACAAAGAAAATTAGGCAACTTAATTTTTTGGGGGGTTTTTTCTCCCCTTTTTCCCCCTAATTATTACTTTTTAGAAGGGACAGGCTTATAAAGAAAATAGGGTCTTGAGATGGATTTGAATGCAGGATGTTATGGTGCAAGTCTAATGCCCCCCTAGCTATAATTTCTTTTACAAGAAGGAATATCACTAAGTTTTAAGAAATGAGTAAAATTTAGCATCCTTTACTGACCAGTGATCATTAGTAGCTTGTCAAGGTCTTTCAGGATCTGGATCTGGAAGACTGAAGTCAGTCCAGGGATGTGGGTCAGAGAATTCTTTATGACGTTGAGGGCGTACAGACCCTCCTCAGAGCCAACCAGAACAATCTAAGAAGAAATAAATTGATTAAGGAACATAAGGAACATTACAGTTATTCATGTTGGATAAAACAGTGTGCAGTGGCTGTTAGAGAGACTGTCCTGAAACCAGAGTTCAGCTTTAGTTCTTTGAAGAACCAAGTGCCAATCGACAGCCTGTCAAAATGCCCTTGAACATGGCACCGAATCCCTGACTACTTGCTCATTTTAATTTAGACTGGCGAAGAACTTCAGCTACATGCACAAAAACTGGTAAAAAAAAAAAAGTATAAAATTCTACTTTCATGAGTGGTATCTTAAATATTCATAGATTATTCATCCTGGAGCTTTTTCCATGTTGATGCTGAAATCTTAGGTCCTGGTACCTGGTCAGTGAGTGGCAGAGTGCAGTTGATGTCCAAACGGTCATCACCCTCCAGCTTAAGTAGAGAGTTACCCAGCAATTTCTATCAAGACAATAAGCAGGGACAGACAGGGAAGAAGCAAAAGAGAGGTGGGGTGGGGGTTAGCTTTTGTGATCTGCACATCAACCCCTCTAGGCAACATTATCCAGCAAGGATGATGGCCATAGAGCTTGCATAAACTCAAATATAGGCATTCTTTAGTGCAGTACCAATTCATCAATCAATGCTTAAGTGCTAAAGCAATGAAACCACATGTAAATTAAGTTTTTTTCACCAGGTGACATTTTCCCCCCAAAGACAACAGTTAACAGGCAACTTTTAAGATATTGTTTTACTTCAAAAAGTAAAACAGTAAAACAGCTAGCAATCATACGTTTAAAAAAAGGAGATACATTTCAGCAAAAATGTAATCCTATTTCTAAGGGTCCTAATCACACAGAATGTGAGAGATGAGAGACTGTATCAGTGGCCACAACGAACACAAAAATCACAAGTAGCAGAAGCCTGCAGAGTGTAGGGAGGCTTCAGTTGTTGTTTTGCATCAGATATGTGTATATGTGCTACACAGTAGGGGCTTAAGCAGCACATGGGTTTTGTAGAAGCATGCATGACACAGCATATGACACTGGGCCAAAGCTCTGCAGCAGTGCCAACTTGCATCATGCACTGTGTAAGCTACTGTACTGTGTGTTTATCTGACAAGTGCATTTGATCTGCTAAATGCATGTGCATCAGAGGGTAGCTGCTCACGTAACGTGCAATCCACTCAGACTTCAACTGTGTGAAACTCTAGTATACAGTGTTGACATCATATGTGTAGGTGTATACAGCTACTGCATGCTCAGTCAGTCGGCTGACTGAAGCCCAAGCATTCGTGCTACTAGTTACTGTACCTGAACCAAAGGGGATAGGTTCTTCGGTCTTTTAGCAACACCTGCCTATAATATGATCCAAACAACCCCATTGAATGGAAATACATACACATTTTTTAATCACATCAGAGACACAATGTCAACATTCAGAGAAGACGTGGATGATAAAAAAATGCAGAGAAAGAAGAGGGAAGAGTAGAAAAAGAAGTAAAGGCTCCAGCTATCTAATTTAACGGGGATGTTTACCATATATCTCACATAATTATCGAAAGAAAAAAACTGTTTTGTACATATGCACAGGAAGGTAGTGCAATCCGCATGTGTTAAATTACCATTTCAAATGAATGTATATAATGAGCTTTTCAGGTATAAGGGTGCCATTTGAGCTGCGCACGATTACATTCAGGGATGTTTCAAACAATTCTCATATCAACCAAACCACGGTTGACATGTAAACACAACACACACATACACTGTACTCACAGCATCAGCATCAACTTTATCCTTGGAGCCACGGCTGGCACCCACCACAGACTCCAGTACAGCCACCCACCGCTGCTTATCAGGGAAACTGGGAGCCATGAAGTAGAGAGACTGGCCTGGCCAACAGGTGGTATGGGGATGAGACTCCAACTTTAGCACGTACGAGATGTCTACACCACAACATGGAGGCATAAATAAGTAAACAAACAAACACACGGTTTAAAAGCCATTTTCCATTCTAGGATGAACTGTCAATATTTTGTCGTGTTGTGGGATTAGAAAATAGGATGAGATAAGTGGATCCAATTTAAGATCTTGGAAGGCAGATACGCTTAAAATCCTACAAGATGAGCAGAGTAGGATTAGGCCGGATTGATCCAGTACCTGACTTGGCAGTGTTGATTAGCTCAGAGACTCCTATGGCTCCGTGAACAGTCACTTCCCCATCGGGCAGACACAGCTCAAACTCCTCCTCAGCCTTTACACTGTCTGATGGACAAATACCACAGGTGCCTTGTTACTGGACAGCGCACAACTTTGCACATTTTGGCATAGTCACTCCATATTTTCACACATGGTTCTGCGAGGACACACAAAAAACACGTCTCTTTCTAGTATAAGGTTGAACCTTTTCTCTAAACTTCTGCTCGAGTCTTTAGTAAGACCAAAAGAGTGGATCACATCTCTCCAGTCCTGAGGTCGCTACATTGGCTTCCTGTCCATCAAAGAATGGATTTCAAAACTCTGCTCTTGGTTGATAAAGCCCTGAATGGTTTAGGGCCAAAATACATTTCTGATCTATTGCTACACTATGAACCATCCAGACCGCTCAGATCTTCTGGGACAGGTCTGCTTTCTGTCCCCAGAGTTCAAACTAAACATGGAGAGGCAGCTTTTAATTTATGCACCACATATCTGGAACAAACTCCCGGAAAACTGCAGGTCTGCTACAACTCCGAGTTCTTTTAAATCTAGGCTGAAGACTTCCCTCTTTGCCGCTGCCTTTTGTTAAATAAAACTTGAAGCTTTTGATTTTCATCTTACACTGCACTTTAACTTTTACTCTTTTTATTTGTTTTTAAATGTCTTGTTACTGCCTTATGTTGCTTCTCTTACTGCCTTTTATGTTTTATGTAAAGCACTTTGAATTGCCTTGTTGCTGAAATGTGCTATATAAATAAATTTGCGCCTTGCCTTCAAGGTTATGAGCGTAATGTAAGTTTCTTACAACAACAACAAAAATCTCTGTTATTCACAGCTTTGAACACACAAGTGCTGACCTTCTCTAGGCTCATTATCATAAATGGAGACCTTGGTGCCATCCAGTACAACATACTTCCTCTCCCAGCCCTGCTGGCCATGCTTGCCATTCCTGTAGACACAAATACACACAAATGCATGCACAGGTTTTTACACTGCGCTTATTTTATACTGCATATGGTGAATTGAGTAGCTCATAAAATTATGTGAAATAGTTACCTGGGTTGCTTCATCCATCCCTCCAGTCGAACATGTCCACTGGCCTCTTTCACCTGCAGGGCAGGGGAGTTTGCCTTCTCCCGGCACAGAGCCTCTGAGAAATGTGTGGCATACTCAGCTGGCAGGCCGCAGGTGGCTGGGAGACACGGTGAGCATTTGGGGTGGCACAAGGTATGACACTCTGCAGTAAGACAAAGAAGGAATGGTGAAAAAGGCCAACTAAGGTTCAATTAAAAATGCTTTGGTTGCAGGGTCTGTACAATAATCAGTGAGTAGGGGTTAAAGTAGTTATGGTTTACAAACAGATTTTGACAGGAAAAGAGGAACATCTAACAGCAGTGGAGGATACAAACCTAGACAAGTGGCAGCCTGTCGTCCAAAGTGTACAGTGTCCAGACAGACGGCACACTTGGCAGCCCGCATATTTAGACCCACAGTGAAGCGATGGGGGATGTTATGGTGCATCCTCTCCTTCACACGGCGACCAAACTCTACAGCACAGAGAGTAGGAAAAGTGGACTGTTGAATGGAAATGCACAGATTTACTAAATGCTTATTGACTTTTCTCAATCAACAGTTTTTTAAAGGGCTTTTTGGAGCCAGTGGGTAAATGCCAATGACAATATGATGAACTGAAATACTTTTGGATGTAAAAAATCTGATGACTGTCATTAAAATTATAAGCTGAGGAGAGGAGCAGTGAGGATGCCACTTGGTAGCACACTGTCAAACACATTTCTATGGAGGAGTTAACTTATGTGTAGATAATTGACTGCTTCACAAATCTGAAAAGTAAGCAGTTCATCAGGAGGACAACACAGGCAAATGAGGCATGTCTGTGTATCTGACATGCATGTAGTGTACATAGAGAACAGAACTACACTGTGGAGAGTGAGCAGAAAGGTGATGACTTACTTTCAAAAGTGACCCTTCTCTTTTCTGTGAGGAGCAACACAGAAGGAAAGAGAGAAAGAGATCTGACAGCAGCTAGATCAAAGTATAAAGACCTAACAGACTTACTAAAAGAAAAGAAAAGGCCATAGATAGTTTGGAAAAGCAGTAAGAAAAACACAGAAATACCACCAAGGCACAAAAAAAAAAAAGGAAAGAGGGCAGTAATTTCTCTTACAAAGAGTAGCAACTCAGCAGCTTGAAAAAAGGTTCAGGATCATGTGTTTACATTACCACATTACCTCAGTGAGTTGAGAGCAGGGTGCTGTATTGGGACATGTATTTGTTTGTATTTTTCCCATGCAAATATGTAACTTACCTTCTGGTGTGGAGGTCTCCTTGCAGCGTGATGAGGGGTTGAGAAGGCTGCTGGGGTTGGGCTGATGCTCTGGGGACTTGACGATGGCTGACATGAGGATCTGCTGGCGGGCCTGTGCTGGGGTGGATGGGGCTACATGCTCTTGGGCTTTGAAATGGGCTGCTGCAAAAGTGTAAAACCAAGTCTTCAAGTTATAATGGTACTCGTAATTTTAAATTTAATCTGTTTTGATTTTGGTAAACGGCGTTGGAAATTAACCTTATAGAACTTTTCAGTGCACTATGATTTCTAGGGTGGGTGAAGAGGGGTAGAAACACACGGCAAAACTTTTTTGACTTGACCAAACTGAATTTGTGTAATTGCATAACCATAATTTGTGAGCTAGCCTAAATTGAAGAAGAATCTGGTCACACCATAATGGAAAGCCAAATGAGCCCATCTGAGTTTTAATGTAAAGAATCTCCATTAGCCCCAGCAGTAATTAAGTCTTCCTTTTTCACCAAAAATATCTGACTTTATGTAAAAAAAAAAAGAAAAGAGACAATTATGGACCAAGACAAGAATACTGCCAGCATTTACCCTCCTCTCTGAGGGAACGCAGCTCTATTCTCATCTTCTGTAGGGCCTCCTCTAGGTCAGAGCAGCGTGAGCGCTCTTTCTCCAGCGCCATCTTCATGTCACTGTATTGCATGGGCACTGCTGGCTGGGACTGGGGGGCCAATGCCCCATTAGTTGTGGTACCCACATCTTCTCGCCGCCGCCCAAATATGCCCTGTTCACAGGGAGACAGAGACAGTTATAATAGTGAATCCATTAACCGTTCCATCTATTATTAATAGTTAACAAAAATGTATTTATTCAGGAACTTATAAGTATGCTGACAATTGTCAATCGTTGATTTTTAAATGGCCTGCAGTACTCTGGTGAGAAATTATTTTTCAGACCTTCTTTTTCTTTGTAGGCTGGTCCATTTTGGCTTGGAGGAAATCAATGAGTTTGGTCTGCTGGGAGATTGTACCCTCCATCTTTACCTTCTCATGGGAGTACACAGCCTAAAGGCAGGGAATACGAAAGAAATAATCACTTCTTCTGAGAATGTTTAGAACTCCCATTGAGATTACCATGATGACTTCAGTTGTCTTATCTTTTTGTGTTATTGAGAGTCTAAACTCTGGTAGACGTTCTTATTAGTAGTAGTACTCCAATAATTAAGTGGATGTAACCGAGAAGCCAGTGCGCTGCATTATAATATCATCACATTGGATTGTCTACCTGTATATTCTCCAGCTGATACTCCAGGTCTGTCCTCTCAGTTTTGAGCATGTCAGTTTTGTCCAGGGCATCCTGCAGGCCTTGGGTCAGACGGAAGATGTGACTCTTCTGGAGGTCCATCTGCTGCTGCAGCTTCCCTTGCTGTGGAGAAAAACACACACACACACACACACACACACACACACACACACACACACACACACACACATGCATGCAGCATACAACAATGTTGAGCTGGCATAGAAACAGCCATAGTCTCAAATAAGGGTTACTACCCCTTAAAATTCACCAAAAGAACAGAAAAAGAATATCCCTTTAAATGGTTATAACCAAAATATCCAACATATTTGTATAAAACAGTGGGCAGTTTTATCAAAGATCTTGAAGGATATAGTGGTTTCCACTTTTGGAACTGATGCTGTTCCTAATGAACACGTGAATTGAAAGAAAGGTCATCCAGCAGAGATAAGTCATTAAATAAATGCCTTTGGAATCAAATATATGTTACTTTCTACCTCATCCATCAGTCTCTGTTTCAATTCTCTCTCCGTCTCCAGCTTCTGCTGTAAACTGCGAGCATTCATCTCCAGCATGGCGTGCTTCTTTTCCAAATCATTGAGCTGTGCAAACATAACATACATACATGTTAACACTTTGTAGTCAAGAGCTTGAATCCTTCATCCAACATTACGGTCATTTGTCGTCTTTTCCAAAATAAAGCAGAAATTTATAAGGCAGATATGCACTAAAATAAGAAAAAAAGGCAGTTTTCTTCTTTGGCCTGACATTTGATGGAATTAGTCAGGACTTAGATCAGAAATTGAGGCTGGATAGATAAGTAGAAAGAAAAACAGACATGTAACTTACTGTGTCCGATAGGCTTTCAGCCTTCAGCCTTTGCTCCTTCAGAGCCTGCTGCAAGGCTATTATCTCGGCCTTGTGCTCTTTGACTGCCAGCTCCACCGCCTGACGAGACTCTGTGCTGCGCTGGTCTGCACGCAGCCTAGGTGTGAAGACGTAAGAAGACTTACATCACAAATGAATTTGGCCCATTTTCATTAATATGAAATGATATGACAGAGATAGTGAAGTACAGTATGTACATATATATGACATAATTATATATTATAATGTAATACTTAGAGGTTCTCTCAGTTGTGTGCACAATGTCACAGTACGTGATCTACTCATTAACTATATATTTCTTCTGAACCAGTGTTTGTACTTTATGAATTTGTAAGCGTGTATGTGTTTGCGTGTGTATACTTACGTATAATGTTATATTCAAATGTGTAAATGTCTACACTTTACCTATTCTGCTTCTCACTGTCAAGGAGCCTCTGCAGGTCTCTGGTGCGTCTCTCTGCCTGGCTCTTCTCATCTTCCAGGGCTGCTCTCCAGGCCTCCCACTGCCTCTCCTTCTCCAACAACTCATCATTCAGAGACTCCAGTTCGACCACCTGCTCCTCAAGCATGCTGCACGTGGTTTTCAGTGTCTCAATGTTCTAAGCCAAACAACACAAGTAGAGATTAGTGATGAAAACTCTTGTGCAATGTGTTACTGCTTTTGAAAAACCACACAAGAACCATCTCAACTGGGTCTTTAGTGGTAAAGCAGGGTATCAATATTATGATGCCACAGAACACAAATTCATATGAGGATGAATAAGGCATATATATATATATACACTACCGTTCAAAAGTTTGGGATCACCCAAACAATTTCGTGTTTTCCATGAAAAGTCACACTTATTCACCACCATATGTTGTGAAATGAATAGAAAATAGAGTCAAGACATTGACAAGGTTAGAAATAATGATTTGTATTTGAAATAAGATTTTTTTTACATCAAACTTTGCTTTCGTCAAAGAATCCTCCATTTGCAGCAATTACAGCATTGCAGACCTTTGGCATTCTAGCTGTTAATTTGTTGAGGTAATCTGGAGAAATTGCACCCCACGCTTCCAGAAGCAGCTCCCACAAGTTGGATTGGTTGGATGGGCACTTCTTTGAGCAGATTGAGTTTCTGGAGCATCACATTTGTGGGGTCAATTAAACGCTCAAAATGGCCAGAAAAAGAGAACTTTCATCTGAAACTCGACAGTCTATTCTTGTTCTTAGAAATGAAGGCTATTCCATGCGAGAAATTGCTAAGAAATTGAAGATTTCCTACACCGGTGTGTACTACTCCCTTCAGAGGACAGCACAAACAGGCTCTAACAGGTACTATTTAATGAAGATGCCAGTTGGGGACCTGTGAGGCGTCTGTTTCTCAAACTAGAGACTCTAATGTACTTATCTTCTTGCTCAGTTGTGCAACGCGGCCTCCCACTTCTTTTTCTACTCTGGTTAGAGCCTGTTTGTGCTGTCCTCTGAAGGGAGTAGTACACACCGGTGTAGGAAATCTTCAATTTCTTAGCAATTTCTCGCATGGAATAGCCTTCATTTCTAAGAACAAGAATAGACTGTCGAGTTTCAGATGAAAGTTCTCTTTTTCTGGCCATTTTGAGTGTTTAATTGACCCCACAAATGTGATGCTCCAGAAACTCAATCTGCTCAAAGAAGTGCCCATCCAACCAATCCAACTTGTGGGAGCTGCTTCTGGAAGCGTGGGGTGCAATTTCTCCAGATTACCTCAACAAATTAACAGCTAGAATGCCAAAGGTCTGCAATGCTGTAATCGCTGCAAATGGAGGATTCTTTGACGAAAGCAAAGTTTGATGTAAAAAAAATCTTATTTCAAATACAAATCATTATTTCTAACCTTGTCAATGTCTTGACTCTATTTTCTATTCATTTCACAACATATGGTGGTGAATAAGTGTGACTTTTCATGGAAAACACAAAATTGTTTGGGTGATCCCAAACTTTTGAATGGTAGTGTATATATATATATATATATATATATATATATATATATGCTTTTATTTAAGCATGCATATGTGTGACTAATGTGTTACCTGCTTCTGGTTGTTGAGGTGCATCTCACGGTCAGCCACCTCTCTTCTCAGGCGGTCAACTTCTTGGCTGAGCTGAAGCCGGTCCTCACTCTCATCTGATGCCTCATCCAGCTGCTTGGACAGATAGAAGTTCTGGCGGTTTAGCTCGGCGTTCTCCTGGCTCAGCTGCGTAAGCTGCTCCTCCAGGTCTGTGATCACCTAAGGACACACCGTTAGAGATGTTAGTGTTGCTAAGAGGGAGAGAAAGGACATTCTTAGCCTCGCTAGTGTTTGTATACAGAGTCAGAGGGGAGAATCTTTCAAGCAATAACATACCTATGATTGATACCAATTAGTAGTTTTACTGACAATTTTACAATAGTCATGCTTAACATGCATGTTGATGTTAATGTCCACCTTCCATAATCTCATCTCGAATCTTAATGTTTTGGGGAGGTAAAAAATGTTCCTGTAAATGACACTACTACACCCTCACATGCTTTACAAAACAAGTGTGGACATTAGACTACCAGTCTAATTTAATGATTTTGCTTTACTCAAAGCCATGCTCATGGCCAAATTACATCTTTCATCCAGTGACAACTGTGTGGTTATTCCTCTGAAGGCAAAAAGGTTTGGTGCCAGAACAGGGTCAATAATATAGTCACTGGTATGTGTGTCAAACCAAACGAGATCATATACAGACAGGTAAGCTAGGTGAGAATTACTGTGTTGCAGAACCAAAAACTGGGTACATTCAACTTTGTTTTGTTATACTGGAATGGAGTCTATTGAAAAGATTGATTCACATAAATACAAACTCGCATGATTTAAAACTATCAAGTTGGTCAAAGCAGAACAAAAAGCTGTGAGAGCACTTACCGAGCAGCTGTCACGCAGGGCATCAAATTTGCGCTGAATTTCATCTCTATGACTCTGTGGGAAAAAGGAACTTAAGTCCAGGAATGCAACCAATGAATGACCTTTAAATTTACTGAGGGCAAATTCTACATTTTTGCTAAAAATTGTATTTTGAGTGCGGTGGTCCAGTGCAAATATGCAGAAATGAAAAACCATCCATCCATTGATTATCTGAACCACTTATCCTGCTCTCAGGGTCGCAGGGATGCTGCAGCCTATCCCAGCAGCCATTGAGCGGCAGGCCAGGAGACACCCTGGACAGGCCGCCAGGCCATCACACAGGGCCAACACACACACACACACACACACACACACACACACACACACACACACACACACACACACACACACACCTAGGGGCAATTTAGTACGGCCGATTCACCTGACCTACATATCTTTGGACTGTGGGAGGAAACCGGAGCACCCAGAGGAAACCCACGCAGACACAGGGAGAACATGCAAACTCCACACAGAGGACGAACCGGGACGACCCCCCCAAGGTTGGACTAATTTTCTATATCTCACTATTATGATAACATACCAGCAGTGTGTTTGTGTCTTTAATACAAACTATTTTTGTGCCCATCCTTTGTATTCTAAATGTATTAACATGTTACAATTACAGTTTCACATTTAGCAGATGCTTTTATACAAAGTGAGTATGAGCCCAAACATCTGTGAATCAAAAAAATAATTTGCCTTTTTTTTTTTAAGATTTACTAAAAGGTTGGATACGGGATTTTGATGGATTAGGATTTAATATGCAGATTCAATAAACTGCTTTTGAGCCCCAACCTTAAGTATGTGGTTCTGCGTGAGTGCGAAAGCATATGTGTGCATTCCCTGTTGTCTCACCCTAAGTGCGGTGATCTCCTCTTCTGCCTCAGCAGTGGTCTCCTCCAGCTCGGTCTTGGCCTGCTGCAGCTGGCTCTCTAGAGCAAGACGTGCTGCCTGCAGGCCACTGATCTGGGACTCGCGCTCCTGCAGGGACAGGGTAAGCTCCGACACCTGCCGTTTGATCTCCAGTTTCTGCTCCTCGTGTTCCAGCCCCATCTATGAGCAAGCAAAGGAATTATGTCAAATTTCAGTCAGGCTGGGGTGTAAGGGTCATTTCCAGGGATCGAAGAAAGTTGAATCAGTTCATCTGGATACAACCTTTATTGACAGAAATGTTTCATCACTCATCTAAGTGACCTCTTCAGTCTAAACTGAACACAACACAGTGACATAGCGGCTGCGGAAGGGGAGAAATCCCACATTAAACAGGCCCTGGTTAAGTGTGGTTTTCCTAACTGGGCGTTTATCAAAGTCGTGCAGATGCCCAAACAGTGCACCAGCCGATCGAAGAGAGGAGAAGGACAACAGCTGCCTAAGAGTAAACCAGCGGTGATTAAATATGGTGGGAGTGTCGGAAAAGTTGAGACATTTTCCAAACACTGTGTCTCAGTTGCTTTCAAACCCCAAAACACACTGCACCAGAAATTGGTCCACCCCAAGGATCGGGTCGCCTGGCACAAACAGAGCAATACAGTATGTGCTATTAAGTGCCAGGAAGATTGCTGTGACTTGTACATCGGGGAAACTAAACAGACGCTGGCCAAGAGGATGGCACAACACAGAAGAGCTAACGTGTCAGGCCAAGACTCCGCAGTCTACACCCATCTACAGGCCAGTGGCCACTCTTTCAAGGATGAGGATGTGCACATCCTTGATAGGGAGGAACACTGGCTTGAACGGGGACTCAAAGAAGCCATCTATGTGAGAACTGGGGAGGGGGGGCTAAGAGTATATCTGTCGCCATCTGACAATGCTGTGATTGCAAACATTCCCAAATCCTCTGTGTATAGTACACATGGCCATTGTAACCCTGGTTAATGGTCACGCCTATTTGCATATGAAACTGATCGTTGCTTTTGGTCATTATGCAACTGTATTGTTTATAAGGGTGGGGACACCTGCAGTCAGTTTAGACTGAAGAGGTCACTTAGATGAGTGATGAAACATTTTTGCCAAACGCTGTGTCCAGATGAACTGATTCAACTTCCTTTGATTTTCTTACCTGGATTACTGAGCATGCATAAAGACATTTTAAGAGATGCTTTTCTCTTCACCGGAGCACCTACTGAATGGACTTTGATGGATTTCAGGACAATTCACATAGTGACAGATAAACTGTGGACTTGAGGAAAAGATTGAATTCACTCTAGGTTTACTTCCTGTTGTAAATTTTCGGGTATACTGCAGATTAAAATCCACACCAAAACAGGTATTTTGTAATTTTTTTTAAACGATAGTGGGGTTAGAATTTTGGATTACAGCATTTTCAGTTATAGCACTGACAGACAAAACTACCTCCAGAAAAAGTCCATTTGGACTCCACGGGTTTTAGACTACTGCAGAGATTGAGAGACTGGTCTCATTTGAGGCTGTATCTCTGCAAGTGACAGAACACAGTATGTGTCTGTATTCAAGGGGGAAGAGAAGCCAGTAATTAGCAATTGGCAAACTATAAATGAGGTCTTGGTAGGAAAGAGTGGATGACAGCTATACATCAAAAGAATGAGAGAAATGCAGGCCTCAGTTAAAAATTCCATGTTATGTCACAGGTTTGAACTTGATAGATATACAGCAAATGAATCTCATGGCTCATTGCTTAAAGTGTAGCTACAGAACAATGCCCTTGCTTCACATTCATGTCGTCACACATATTCACACCTGGGAGCTATGAAGAACCAGTCTTCTGTTGTTGGCCAATTGCTAACGAATAAAAACAAGATAATGTTGGGGCGTTCATGTGGTGTAGCGGTCTATTATGTTGCCTACCAACATGGGGATCGCCAGTTCGAATCCCCATGTTACCTCTGGTCTGGTCGGGCATCCCTACAGACACAACTGGCCGTGTCTGCAGGTGGGAAGCTGGATGTGGGTATGTGTCCTGGTCGCTGCACTAGTACCTCCTCTGGTTGGTCAGGACACCTGTTCGGGGAGGAGGGGGGACTGGGGGGAATAGTGTGATCCTCCCACACACTACGTCCCCCTGGCGAAACTCCCTACTGTCAGGTGAAAAGTAGCGGCTGGCGACTCCACATGTATCGGAAGAGGCATGTGGTAGTCTGCAGCCCTCCCCAGATCGGCAGAGGGAGTGGAGGAGCAACCGGGATGACTCGGAAGAGTGGGGTAATTGGCCGGATACAATTGGGGAGAAAGGGGGGGGGGTAAATAAATAAAAATTAGATAATGTTGAAATATAGCCTACTGATGGTGTGAAATTCCAAATATACTATTTAAACTTAGGCACTACAGAGCATTTCAGAACGAGGTACATATGCATGTCATGATTCACACAAGGTGTGTGTCCTGTCCTATAGGGCTCACTTCTGAATAGCAGTCTAATGAACAGCCCTAGTGTAGAATCGTCAATGTCCAAGTTCCCAGCCCCCTTAAGCTATGTCACCTTACCTCACGTAGCCTTGTCTCAAGCTCCAGTAGACGGCTCCTCTTGGTCTGCTCCTGCTGGCTCATCTTTTCCAGGTGTTCCTCTAGTTTAGCATTCTGGGCCTCAAGCTTCCCTGCCTGAGACTCCAGATAAAACTTCTGCTGTCGCAGCTCTGAAATCATTTCCTCCTGGGCTTTCCTGAAACAAATAATAGACACAACTGCTGACTACAAGGCAAGGACATTTGTGCTTGACTGTCACTTAGTTGCCAACCTAATTGATTATCAATTCCTTGGTATAGGTAAAGTTGTTTACTGTACATTCAACTACCAAAGGTCTTAGTTATTTTAAATGAAAGTTATCTTCTGAGAGAATATATTACTTGGTCTGTTTTGTTTAACTGCACTGTGTTTCTTTCAACTTAGGCCATTTCTCTGTTGCGTGGGAGATTAAACACAGTCCACACACAGGGGAAACAGATCATCCATAGTGTACCTTTAAGATGGAAGTTCACTAATGAATCTGTCAGAGGCTCGGACTAACAGAATTCGTGGGGGTACTGATGAGATCAGTGGCGTGGGCAGAAGGTCTAGCTAACTCACATGTTCTTCTGGGTGTAGATACTGCTGTTAGCAGCCAGCTTGTTAGCTTCTGACAGTTCTGCAATGCGTTGCTCCAAGTTCTTCATCTTGGAGTCCATGGCATTAATGGTCTGGCAGAAGAGGGAGATACAATAATATGGTAAAAATCCCCCCCAGACAAACCCAAAGGCAGGTTACCTTGCTCTGTGACTGAATCATACTCAGAATCATGGCCATACACATTCACAGAGGCAAATTTGAGTGGCACATTCTCCAAATAACAAACAGAATGTTGTACTTCAGTGAAATCCTATTACAGTCCATTAAGGTGTTGCCTGAAACTCCTGTCAATGTCAGATGACTGCTTCTAAAAGCTTCTTAACTGCCTCAAGTCTACCACATTAACCAGATTAGTACTAAAGCACTGTAAAGCCTAGGCTTTAAAGTGCAACTAGTGAATATTACAAATTAATCATTCCTCTCTGTCTCTTTAATACAAGTTAGTGTAAAAGGAGACACATTATAGAATTTAGTTAAAATCTGAGAGAACTCGTACAGGTGAATGGGGAAAATCTGAGCAGTATAATTGCAAACAACACTTTCTTCACCGATGAACAGCACAATATACATATTCACAGTGAAACGTAATGCCATGGCACCAACTCTGCTCCTATTATAAAGTAATCATATAATCTTTTCGAAACTATGAACCATTTTGGAATCAACACTTTTCCTCCTATCCACAACCAAACATCAGTGGCACACAGCAGTAACTGGCAGATGGTCAACACATTGAGGTAATAGCATGGAGAGACCAGTAACACCAAGGAATAAGCAATGCTGTGACATCAATAATATTCATGATATAGCAAAACTGTTTCACATGTGCATTTTGAAGATGTATTCAAAATATAATCTGAATAAGTTGCTCTTTTTGCGTTTCGTAATTGAATACGTTACTGATTACATCTAGGACAGTGTATTCAGCATTCAGACACTAAATACTTTTTAAAGTATTCTACCCAATCACACACACACACACACACACACACACATATATATATATATATATATATATATATATATATATATATAAATAAACGTGTATATATACACACACCATACTTACACCACACACACCAACACAAACACGTTTCATTAATTTCTTTGTTTGAATTTTATCCGCAACCAAGGTAACTTATCTGAATTCATTTCTGACACAGTTGACTGAAAAGGCTCAAGAGGATATGATAAAAAGCACCATGTGCTTCCTTACAGCTTTCTGTTCACTGATGAGCTTGTATTTTTCTCTGGACTCTTCCTCCTGCTGGGCTCGTTTGGCCTCCAGACTCTCCTTGTCAGCTAGATCTACCTTCATTTGGGCCTCCAGAACCTTTAGACAAAACAAGCCAATACAAAATCACTTCTTTTGGTTTTTCTTTGTTGAGAAATTCACATTAAGTGGTAAAGGTCCTTGGTTTAGTTTGCCTTTTTAATGCTGACAAGAACAATAATTACTGTTCTGTCTATAATGACTAAAAGACGGAGCAATGAGTTAAAACTAACATTTTAAATTTTAATGCCTGATGCATGTTAACAAGGATTTCACCAAGCAAAGTCTTACAAACAACATGTTTAATTTAGAAAGGTCTTTTACTGCAATTCCATTCTGACACTATCAGTCACTACTATCACTATCAGATATATGAGCTGTCTCACCTTTATCTTGTCTTCATATAGCCTCTCTTTTTGGGCAAGATGGGTTTCCATCCTTTGGGCTGTCAACTGAGTCTCCCTCAGGTTTTCCTCAAGCTCCTGGATGGGACAGTATCACATATATCAATGGGTAAATGTCAAACACAAGAGGGTACATCTAATATGACTGCTCTCAAAACAACATCCTTTACTAAGTGCAAAGTGTTCATTTAAATTCAGTCACTATATGCATACACCAAATACAGTATAGTACTGGCTGTTCATTACATAAAACCCTACAATGAAAAAAACAAAAAACATCCTGACAATTAAGCATACACCAGTAACTTAGAGCAAACCCGCTATCACAACTTGAAGAAAAACAACATTTTTTCACTTGCTTTGAAGAGCTGCACCTCCAAAAGACGATTGCAGCGGTGCCCGTTCATTCTGGCATACAGGTGAGAGGATCCGTGTGTTTAAGCCTATGTGTGCCAAGTTGGAGCCAGAGGTATTCCTTCTGGCTCCACAGCATGGTCGCTTGTGAGAGCTATAGTAACAAGGAGCTCCCTCAATAGAGTTGTGGGTGTGTATGATTCACAAGCATTGGGCCTACAGCTTAAGTACTGCTAAGAAGGGATGCATGGGCTCCTTGGTCTATGTGTGTGTGTGTGTGTATGTGTGTGTGAGGTGGGGGTGGGAGGAACCTCAAGGCATTAGTAGGCTTTAACTATAACTCTCTCACCAGGATCTTTTCAGCCATCTGCTGAATCTGCTGGGATTTGGTCTGGATGTCATCTTTCAGCTTATTCTCCCTGCGCTCCACCATTTCCAGCCTCTTCACCTGGTTCTCCAAAGTCTTCCTGCCCTCCTGAACACAAACACCATCAACACACATAAAAAAGAAATGAATAATTTTCAATCCATCCACTAAATCACTATCCAATAATCTCTCTCCCACAGAGTGGAAAAAGGTTTTCCCTCTTTATCGTCTGTCTCTCAAACCAGACGTGTTGAGTAACTTAGCGTTGTGTGATGGATTGAGTTGCATCTGCTACCTCAGTCTCTCTCAGGCGGCGTTTAAGCGTGTCACTAGGGTCAGTCTTGCCTCGCAGACGCTCCAGCTCTCGTTCCAGTCTCTCTTTGGCCTGCCGAATGTTCTGCAGCAGTTCGGTGGCCTCTGTGCTGGCTTTCACTGCCTGAGGGAGTTCGGAAGGTCAGGAGGTCAAAGACTGTCAGCAGATCGCCGGACGAGCTTGTTAATACAACTGTGTAATCCTTGCCCAGTGAGACAGCAATGACTAGATGCTACTCTCAAGAATAAAATGAGGACTATTAGCAGGCTGCAGAAATGGTAAAACTAATTGGCTAATTAAATGAGTGCTGAGGAAATTGTCAAATCGCCCCATTAAATCCAGTGAACCTAAATAAACAGAGGATTTAGTGTGGTTTGCTTTTCAGACAGTGAAGGAGGACACCTGCAGATGGTTTCAGTAAGAGTAAAGTATAAACTGACATAATTAAAATCTTAAAAATAAAATGGTGACAACTGCACGAATTCATTTGAGGACATCAAGTTAATCTGAAACTACTCAAAGAACTTCCCCTGGATGTGAAGCGTTATTTTTGAAACTGAAGCAAGAAAAACCACTGACCTTGGAGAGTTTATCCTGGAGCTCCTGGATTTTCAACTGCTGCTCAGAGTTGGTCTGGAAATTAGACCAAAAAAAAAAATTGAGCAGGAGAATGCTCATTTGTGACAGGTGAAAGTAGTCATATTTTATCAATTTTTTAGAAATGTTATATCAGTTCCATTTATAAAACGTAAAAAATAGTTTCAAAGAAAAAAATCATAATCAATAATATTTTAATTATTTATCAGTTTCTTTCTTCTCATGGAGAAAACAGTGTTTTTGGTGGGTGTGGTGCATTTTTTTTTATATATATATACTATGCTGATTGGCAGCAAGACTGGAACCGACAGCTGAACTTTCCAGTGGTTGGGATTATGCAAACAGCAGGTCGAATATGATTGGTTGGAGCAGTTGGCACATTCAAATGCCCGCCAACTGTACTACTACAGCAAAGCGGCCTGTAAAATTACGTGATTTTTAAATATATGAAATATAGCAAAACATGACAGTATCAAAGTTTGATATTGTCCCATTTCTGAGATTAAGCGCTACTGTGCACAGTATATGGAAGGGCAAGGAAAAGTCAGTTTATTAGAAAAGGACTCCTTTAAATCTACTAAAGCTCTAATTGGGTAGATTTAGCATTACCTTCTCCAGTTTGGAGAGAAGCTCCTCTACCTCAGATTTGCCTTGCTCTTTTGCCTGAGAAATGAACAACACATGGAGACAGATGCAACATGGATTAATACATTCCTCATATCCTCTATTTCTATTAGCAAGCGATCAAAAAATAGTGACAAAACAGGCAAAAATAAGCATTTAAAGAAAAGGTATACCGAGTGTGAGGTGTTTGTACCTGGTAAAAATCAGCTGTAACCAAATAAGAAAAAAATAAACCCCTTAAAATTACCACAATATTCTAGCATTTAATTTCAATGTGATGCATTATCCACTAAACTAAATTTATTCAATAAAGTGAGTGTTGGAATTTTCTTACAATTACACCTACTTTTACCCCCATTTCCATGTGGATGAAATAATAAAAATTGTCAAATGAAACCAACAGTGTGCTTTTATGTCTTGATGTACCTTCTGGATTCTCTGCTGGTATTCCACGGCCTTCCTTTTAAGGTCCTCACTGGTTTGCCTCGAGTCTCTGAGCTCAGTTTCATACAGGTCACTTCGGCGTCGAGCAGCTGACAGGTCCTCCTCCAGCTGCCTAATTGTCACTTGCATCTCCTCTAGCTGGGCGTGGTACTCCTGAAATCCCAAACACCAGATGTTGGTCACTTATACAGTGCAGATTAGACACTATTGGATTTATAGTGCTCTAAATTCCCAGCCTCAGGCAAAGTGCACAGGATTAACATGTAATAACTTAGAAGAGTGAACTTTTCCTTAAAATAATCGACATTCTTAAAAAAAAATCCATATCTCTCAAAAAGTTCTGATAGCAAGCTAATAAATTACAATAATATATATAAAACAGATCATATGCAGGCCTTGTGTACAGAGTGTTAAAACCCATTTTCAAAATGACTTCTGACCCAGGTCCCAGCGCCAGTTTCTTCTTATTAAGGTAACCAGAAACATGCCCTAAAAGACTCACTACTGAATGATCATCCTCTCTATTGATGGTGGTAACAAAGAGACCGTCAACAGCGAGACTAATGGCATTTTTATTGAAACACAAAAGCTGTCACAATGAATTGAATAAACAGAACCACTTGATTAACAGCTAGAATACAGCAGGGGTCAGTAATGTGCAGTGTGTTGGAACTCTAGTCTCTTCTTCCAAAATAGAAAACACAAACCACAACAGTGTACTCATTTTCACTGCTGGTATGAATGTGTGTGTGTGTGCGTGTATATATACGTCAGCCCTGTGATGGCCTGGCGGCCTGTCCAAAGTGTCTCCCCACCCGCTGCCCAATGACTGCTGGGATAGGCTCCAGCACCGCTGTGACCCTGAGAGCAGGATAAGCGGTTCGGATAATGGATGGATGGATATTAGGAATATAGCCATTTTCAAGGGGGAATTGTCTTAAGCTGTTCACCTTCAGCAAGGTGGTTTTGCAATAACATACATTTCACAATCCTTGGGTTAACTTTTCCTCTCAAAGACATTAAAAAAAAAAGAGTTTCCTTCCACTTAAAGAGAAATGGGAAAAGTCTCTTTCGTATGAATTTGGCCTCAGTGGGAGTGCCCTGCGGTGATGCCATCTGCTTGGCTGCCATCTGCAGAGATGACCTTTACAATGACAGAGGACCAAAGTGTCTTCAGAGGGATAGCCCTTCTTGTAAAACAGGGACACTCTGCGGGGGAGGGAGGGGGGGAATCCTTACTGTCGCTTGGGGAGGTCAGGTGCATGCTGTGATCATTTAAAAAGGGATAGAAAATGGAAGCATCTTCTTGACTGTAACAGGACAAGCACTGTCAATCTGATGGCCTTGAATTCGTCTTCAGTTCATTCAGTTTGACTTCCGGTATGTTTATTTTTTTCATACATGGCAAAGTGCTTTTGGGACAAGTGACATTATTTTAATGAGGAAGAGCATAAAAAGGATAATTAAGAAAAATAAAAAGTTAAATACCTGCTCCTTTATCTCCTGTAGCTTGTTGCTTTGTTCACGGATATCGTGCAGGAGCTGCATGGCCTTATCATCCTCCTGGGATACCTCCACGCGTGCCTGCTCCAAGCTGCGCTTTAAGCTCTGCCAACACACATGTACACAGTTACTGTGGGACTATATACCAAATACACAAGGAACTCCCTCTCACTCACAAAGCTATTTTCAGCCTAAACCTTAATCCATTCTCAAATCCAGATCTGATGAAACAATGTGATATTCTCTCTTTCTCGCTCGCTCACACACACACACACACACACACACACACACACACACACACACACACACACACACTTTTATCTTTGTGAGGACCCTTCATTGACTACATTGATTCCCTAGCCCTTAACCCTAAACCATCAGAACCACATGTCTAACCCTAACCCAAGTCTTAACCCTAAAACCAACCCTTAAAGAAGCGAGGGCTGGCCAAGATGTCCTCACTTTGCAAAAATGTTCTCACCCTGATAGTTAAAAACCAAATTGGTCTTCACAAAGATAGGACGTACGAGTAGACGCACGCAAGCACAAACACACTCTCTCACATATATCTCAACTGTTGTATATAGTGATATATACTATGTATATATAGTGATAGATATATATATTAACTGTTGTATATATATACACTATTGCACATATCAACTGTTATATATATACACGTATATACATACATACATCTATACACACACACACATATACATACATACATACATATATATAATATAGATGTTGACATGCCGCTCCTCATTAGTTGAGCACTCACAAGACCATTGACCGTCAATGATGTTGTTATAAGTGCTCAACTAATATCAATACAGAGCGGAATATCGAAACAGGCCTGTACTGCTATGTATTAAAACTTTGTTCCTACATCTGTATTGATATATCTATATAAGAACAGGTACATACACACAAACACACACTCGTGATGTCTTTAGGCATGCTCAATAATCCAGACAGATCGAGGAGGTCACATATGCCTGATGAAACGTTTCTGTCAATAAATGTTGTATCCAGATGAACTGATTCAACTCTCTTTGACACACTAGTGATGTGCATATTGTTGAAACACAGAAAAACTATCTAGACCTACTGTGTGTTTGTGTTACAGTCTGAACATATCAGATATGCTCATTTGATAGGCTATTAAACTATAAAGAGATTAACACAACAATGAAAACAAGAATGGTCTGAACATGGAGAAACATATGGACATTGTCGTTTGCTGCTCTAAACTGCGGGTGTAGTGTGTGTTCTGCGCATAATGAAATTGAAAAAAAATCAGTGTGTCTGATCAGCGCATCTGAAGCAAGTTGAGTTGCTTCATTCGTTTTTTTTTTTCGATCACAAAGTTGAGCGGAAACTTGTGCAACTGAATTAGTGTGTAATCAAAACAGCTAAAGGAATGGAAAAGGTGCCTCAGTGCACACGTGCATGTACAGACTGTTTCAGTAGGTCTACAGGATAAATTACACTGGACAACACATTTTTTCAAACTTTTTGCTTCCTGAAAAAAATTGGAGCTTATGATAAACAATGTCAAGCTGAACACATGCTAAGATTCTCATTGGGAGTGATGAAGTAGAACAGGATTAAGAGCGAGTATATCACAGGGACAGCTCAGGTTGGACGGCTTGGAGACAAAGCAAGAAAGGCAAGATTGAGATGGCTTGGACATGTGTGGAGGAGAGACGCTGGGTATATTGGGAGAAGGATGCTGAATATAGAGCTGCCAGGGAAGAGGAAAAGAGGAAGGCCAAAGAGGAGGTTTATGGATGTGGTGAGGGAGGACATGCAGGTGGCTGGTGTGACAGAGGAAGATGCAGAGGACCGGAAGAAATGGAAACGAATGATCCGCTGTGGCGACCCCTAATGAGAGCAGCTGAAAACAGTAGTAGTAGTACTGCATTTCTACTCTGCCCTCCCATTCCACGTTTCAAATAAACATGCATTTAGCTGAAAATGGACTGCATTTTATATAGCAATTTTCTAGTCGACCGACCACTCATGCAGGTGGCTGGTGTGACAGAGGAAGATGCAGAGGACAGGAAGAAATGGAAATGGATGATCCGCTGTGGCGACCCCTAATGGGAGCAGTCGAAAATAGTAGTAGAATGTCAAGCTGAAAACAAAAATAATTTCAGATTTGCTGTATCACGTAGGAATTTGGAGAAACATTAAAACAACTTTAATTGAATTTAACATGTTTAATCACATAATGATGCTGACACATTGTGTTAGTTCACCTGAGCTTAAAATGTTTTGCAGCCGATTTTCATTTGTACTCAGTATCTGGTGCCTCTCGTGTCAGTGTCCAACAATAGTCGGCCAGCACTGATGGATTCCAGTTGCCCTGGTACCTCTTTTCCATGGTCACAATGTCCTGGTAAAACCTTTCACCATGTTCGCCACTGACTGCACCAAGATCAGCAGAGAAGTCCAAGTGTGAATGAATTTTCAATGACATGTTGCATTTCATGGGTGTTGTCTGTTTGTTGCATGTTTTAAGCATGTTGTCAAGCAGCTCAATGTAGCTTGGTGCTCTGTAGTTGCCAAGAAAATTCTCAACAACATCCTTAAATGCCTTCCATGCTATTTTCTCTAGCCTCACTAGCAGATCTTCTATCTCCCTGTATAATGTGTGGACTAGCAAAAATGCCTTCCTTAATCTTAGCCTCAGTTATTCTTGGAAACATCTGTCTCATATTGTGAAATCCATCACCTTCTTTGTTCATTGCGTTCACAAAACTTTTCATTGATCTGAGTTTTATATGAAGAGGAGGCAGAAATATCTTTGTGGGTTGACAAACGGTATTTGTGCCACACTTTTCTGCCCTGGAACGAAATGCTTACGGAGTGGCCAGTTCTTTTTAATGTAATGTGACTCTTTAGCACAGCTATCCCATTCACAAACAACAGTACTTTGTATATCCAAGCTGCATTCCTAGTAGCAGTACCAATACTTTTAGACCACCACAGATGTTCCAGTCATAATTGTTGTACTGTATGTCTTTCAACAACGGTTCCGTGTTATTGTAGGTTTCTTTCATCTGTACTGCATAGCCAATAGGTACTGAAGGGTGGACATTGCCGCTGTGTAACAGGATAGCTTTCAGGCTTAACTTTGATGAATCTATAAAAAGATGCCATTGTTGTGGGTCATACACACAACCCAAAGCCATAAACAATCCATCAATGTTAGTGCAGAAACCGAGATTGTCAAAGAAGTTTGTTAAATGTTCTTGACGGTTCTGAAAGATAGAAATGTTTGTACCTGGTGACAGCAAACCCCATCCTTACATCTTGAACCAAGTAGTTATGCTTTAGCTTTTGGCAAATCTAAGTCCCTGACCAGGTCATTCAATTCTGGCTGTGTTATCAGATGAGGAGAACCAGGCATAAAGGGTTCAAACAACTTGATCAGTGTAATTTTACACATCTGGTTCATGCATTGTGGCATCTTCATCGGCCTCGTCTAGGCTCCATGTCTCTGGTGGCTTCAGTACTGGCAAACTGTCATCATGTGGCACTGGTCTCATGGCTGAAGGCAGATTGGTGTATTCAACAGGTTTCTTATTTTTAGTAGAGAAGCCAGATACATTGGTCAGACAGAAGTAACAGTCCGTCACGCGATCCTTCTGTTCTCGTCATATCATTGGGACTACAAATAGCATTGACTTCCAAGTACCTCTGAACCACGCTCTCAGGTTGACTGCACATGTTACACAACACATGTGAGGAGCCCAGCGTTTCTCTTGGTCACCAATTTTACATCTGAAGTAGAGCTCATAGGCTTTCTTAATAACTGCAGTCATGGTGCGTCTTTGAGCTTTAAACGTATACTCGCCATAGATGTAACAAAATGTATCGTAGTTGTCGCAACATTGATGAGACATTTCTGCTGTATTAAATCTTCCTGAAGACAATAAATCCTATTGTTAAGTATACTCGTTATGGTATTGCCTGAAGAACATGTGCATCAGCATGCATCCAAACAGCATCTGTAAATGTGAGCAGCTTTTATAGCCTGTCTACCACCATCTAACCTGACTAAGCATTCCCAGGAATGCCTAAGACAACATTTGCATAGCACCTACACTGAGTGCATGCTCAGGCATGCTTGGACTCACCAAAACATCTTGCTTTGGGGGCAACATACTAGTAGACTTAAAATATGACGGGAAATCACAAAAATAGGTTATCTCTACAAAACGGTATGTGATAGGAAAATTTCAAGGTGATTTTTCTGATCAGCAGTCCAAAAGCCATCAAATACATCTAAAAGTGTTCAGGAAGCAAAATCTTCAATGTCCAGTGTTATCAGATTGTAAACACTGTCACTCGGGTCGTATATGATTGTCCTCCTTCTAGGTCCTTGTGGGTCTTCAGGTGGGCGTAGAGGCCGATCCTGGAGCTGCATATTTTGGGGTAATGTGGGCTAGGGTGTGAAAAAGTAGTTGAGGATGTGGTTTGGGCCTTTCTGGTAACTCGCTCCTTTCTGAGTCTGCGCTTGTTTTCAGCAGCACAGTGGAGGTCATAGTTGTAGCGCCAGGCACCCTCATGGACAGCCTGTCTCCAGGCCTCCTTGTTTTTTTGCTGCTTGTTCCCAGGTGTTAAGGTCGATGCCAAACTTTTGATGTGGGCCTTGATGTAATCTTATATTGCTTCACAAACTGAGAGTAAAGAACTTGTTTCGAGAGGTGAGTCAGACATGCAGAGGACATGGCCAGTCCATCTCAGCTGTTGTTGTGCGATGGTGGCAGTTATAATATGCATATTGGCCTCCTCAAGGACATTGAAGTTGATGCACTTATCCTCCCAGCAGAGCTTAAGGATCTTCCTGAGGCATAGCTGTTGGTATACCTCGAGTGCCTCCAGGTGCCTGCTATATGTCATCCAGGTTTCTGACCCATACAGTAAGGTGGGCAGCACTACCGCTTTGTACAACAGAATTTTTGTCCTGGCCTGGAGGTCGCTGTTCTCAAAAACTCTTTTACTCAATCTTGAGAAGGCCCGGCTGGCACAACTGAGACGATGGTGTATTTCAATGTCAATGTTGGCTTTGGAGGAGAGAAGGCTGCCAAGATATGGGAACTGTTCCACGTTTTTGAGTCCGGTGTTGTCTACAGAGATGGATGGGGGCACAGCAGACATATTTCTCTTGGGTGGGGGTTGGTAGAGGACATGGGTCTTTTTTATGTTGATGGCCAGACCAAGCTGCTTGTATGCTTTTGCAAAGGCGTCCAGTATGAACTGTAGTTCCTCTTCTACAAGGGACACTGAGGCGTTGTCATGAGCGTACTGCAGCTCTATGATGGATGTGGTGGTGGTTTTAAATTTAGCCCTGAATCTGTTAATATTCAGAAAATTCCCATCAGTCCTGTACATGATTTTGACTCCCTGAGGCAGATTGGGACCTGTGAGATGGAGGATGGTGGCAATGAAGACAGAGAACAGGGTTGGGGCAATGACACAGCCTTGTTTAACTACTGTGTGGACCCTGAAGTACTCTGTCTCATCTCCATAACTGCTGAGTACTCCAGCTGACATATTCAATCAATCAATCAATCAATCAAAATCAATTAATCAAGTTGCAGTTTATATAAAACTTTTCCATATTATAATGTAGTAGTTGTAGTACTCTAATATATATGTCAGGGCAGTCTATTTTTGACAGAACTAGCCAGAGAGCCTGGTGGTTTATGGAATCAAAAGCTTTGGTTAAGTCTATGAAGGCCATGTACAATGGTTGATTCTGTTCCTGGGCTTTTTCTTGAAGTTGGCGAGCAGTAAAAATCATGTCCGTGGTGCCTCTGTTTGGATGAAAACCACTCTAGGATTCTGGCAGAATTTCCTCTGATATTGAGAGGAGTCTGTTGGCCAAGACCCTAGCCAGGGCCTTCGCTGTGGTGGAAAGCAAGAAAATGCCACAGTAGTTTCCGCACTCAACTTTGGCCCCTTTCTTCAAGATAGAGACAGTGAGTTTGTCCCTACGTTGCAAAGGGATTTCCTCTTTTTCCCATATTTCAAGTAGCAGGGCATGGATATGTCTGAGGAGTGTAGGTCTGCTCTCAGTACTTCTGCCAGTATTTCATCAGCCCTGTTGATTTTTATCTTCCCGATGGCATCCTGGACTTCTCTTAGACTAGGTGGTGCTGCCATGTCCATGTCTTTGGGTTGCTGAGGGAATTGTTTGAGGGCATCCATCTCAGGGCTAAAGTCCTAGTTAAAAGGTCCTGGTAGTGCTCTTTCCACCTCTTTGATTGATTCATTGTCTGTTAGCAGTGTGTGTCCATCTTTGGAGCGAAGGGGAGTTAGACGGCGGTGGCTGGGACCGTATACTGCTTTAGTACCATTGAAGAAGCCTCTGGTATCCCCGGCATCTGCAAGGTTCTGGATCTCAAGGGCTTTCTTCTTCCATGACTGGTTCTTCAATTCCCAAACCTGGCTTTGGGTGGCTGACTTTGCTCTTGCATGGGCAGTTCCTTTATTTTGGCAGTTGATGTCATTCTGCCAGATGGTAAAGGCTTGCCTCTTGATGTTGATTAACCATTGGATTTCCAGGTCATTCTCATCAAACCAATCTTTGTGGTTTTTCCATCTTATATCGAAGAGTAGTTTTAGAGGTGCCAGTGATTGCAGTCCTGAGCATATCCCATTGGCTTTCAATATCATCTGGATACTACTTGGACAATGATGTACTGAGCATGGCCTGGAACTGTTGATGAGAGGAGACATCAGTAAGTCTTTCGAGGTTGAGCTTTGGGCGGCTCTGCTTTTTCTGCACCCTTCTTTTCCGGTGAAGTTGGATGGATAGGGTGGAGCAGATAAGGCAGTGGTCAATCCAGCAGTCATCTATACTGATCATCACTCTGGTGTTAAGTATCTTGCGTCAGACTCTTTGACGGACAATAATGTAGTCAATGAGGTGCCAGACGTTCGAATTAGAGTGCCTCCAAGTTGTTTTAAATGGTTCTTCTGGCGGAAAAGTGTGTTGGTGATGATCAAGCTGTGTTCTGAGCATGTTGTGAACAGAAGGATGCCATCGGAGTTTGTGTTTCCAACTCCTTCCTTGCCAAACATGCCTCTCCACAAGTTGTAATTTCGTCCCACTCTGGCATTGAAATCTCCAAGCGGGATTATCTTATCCATCTTGGGGACTTTGATGAGAACATTGTCCAGGTCGGCATAGAAGGTCTCTTTTCTTTCATCTTGTGAGTCAAGTGTTGGAACGTATGCACCGATTACAATGATGCTTTGGTTATTTACAAGCTTCAGTGGTATTGTCATCAGGCGTTCATTGATGTCTGGAGGAAGCTCAGCAAGGTGGCAAATGAGGTTGTTTTTGATGGCAAAGCCCACATGGTGGCTCCTCGGCTCATCAGCTGCTTTTACATTCCAGAAAAAAGTATAACCACCTTTCTCCTCTTTCAGCTGCCCTTGGTCAGCCAATCGGGTTTCAAAGAGTGTGGCAATATCAATCTGGAATCTTCTCAGCTTTCGGGCGATGATGGCAGTATGCCATTCAGGTTGATTGCTGGATTGATTGTCCACGAGGGTTCGTATGTTATATATGATTTTCTGACCAAATGGTGGTGATCCTTCTGGATGCAGTGGTCCAGACAGGAGGTATGAGGCAGACTATTGCCCCTTTTCCACTACATGGTAGCAGCTCAACTTGACTCGACTCACAGAGTGTCGTTTTCCATTACTGTAACGGTACTCCCTCAGTGTAGCTGGTCTGAATTGACTTTGGTACCCACTCTAGCCCTCTCCCCAACTGGGGTGAGCAAAGTGGATCCTAAATAGGGCTGCTCAGTTGTGGGTGCAGCAGCCGAGAAGCACCTCTACCTCAGTTCCAGGGTTTAGCAACTAATCATACCGCCTGTATGATCAGTTATGATCAAGCCCACCGCTTATGTGCCAAGTTGTGGTTAGGGGCTGTCAGACTTCACTGTCCTGCCCCCTTTCACCTTTTCCTGATCGCTACAGGGCTTTGACTCAGGATGTTTATGGGTTTATCCTTGTAGGAGGACACCTGCGCGTGACAGCTTTTTATGTGGGGAGGCTGATGTGCCTGCAGCCACCACACGGTCCTTGGCAGGGGGTGGCAGAGTCAAATGGCATGGAGAACCAAGACGATTGGGGACCACTCTCTGTTGCAGCCCTCATCCGCCTTCACTGGCATTGTGACCTGAAAGACATCTTCCGCCAGTTCCACTGTTGAGGTCTTTGTTGGATCATGCTTCATCTGGAACCTCCTCCTTGACCTATCTGCCTTGGGTGATATCTCCTTGGGTACCAGGGGCCAAGCTTCAGACGGCATAGCTGTACATGCAAGCTTCTCCACTAAGACAAGGTGGTGATCCAGGACAGAGGGAAGGAGGGAGGGAGGAAGACAGACAGACAGACACACAGACACAGACACACACACACACACACACACACACACAGGAGTGACTCACGCTGCATTCGGTGATATATGTGGCGAGGTCTTGTTCAAGGATGCTTCTCTGTGTCTCAGAGGCCTTCAGCTCCACATCCTTCTGGTGGAGCACTGACTCCAAATCAGTCATCTTACGCTGAAACCTGGAGATCTCCTGCTCCATCTGTTCAAACAGCACACAACAGGACATGTAGCATGTTTAGGATACATGCTACACTTTCTGTTCTGTTGCACATTCTTTCATTTACACCAAGCTTAACATCAGGTCTAGCAGATAGACTGGAAGAATCAAACATTCATCACCATGTCTAGCAATCTGATTCTCAAACGGAAATAACCACCAGACATACAACTTCAAAACTAAAACAAAGGCTTAAAAGGGGTGCTCACCTTGTGACATTTGTCTTGAGTTTCTTGAAGTTCTTTGCTTTTGAGGTGCAACTTCTTTTCCATGGAGTTGGTCTTCGCAGGAGAATTAAAGCCTGCAGACACCGACCTAGTTGCAGCAATGAAAATGTGGCATTAAATTCCCCAATAATAGAAATATCCAAATGTTCAGGCCCAAAAACAAACAAAAACTTCACACTGTCAGATTGCACAAGAATGTGGTGTATAAAAACGGATTGCAATTACCTTCTAGACAAGCTAGTTAAAGCGGCACCAAGTAACTATTTAGATTTCAGCAACGTCTTCGTCACTTGCAAAGACAATCTAGGCGCTTTTGTTCTCTTCATAGCGTAGCATCAAGACACATCAGATTATTTACAAGCTGTAGGCAGCCCAAAATACTTTTGTGAAAGCAGAGCAGCCATGTGAACAGACACGGTAAAGTGAAATTGCTATACTTTGATATTTATTATTTGTTGAATTCACAAACACGACGTAACTGCCATAAAGTAATCCCTATATTCTTCAAAAATTTTCATGCCTGGTAGCAGACAAAATGCACAAAGAAAACAAGGCTTTTAAGGGAATAATAGCCATGACACTATGAGAACAAAATTAATCAAATGATAATAAATGATATAGGCAAAACTAAATATAATGCAGCTGCTAAAAACATCCTTCCATCCTGTGACAAAGTACTGATCCTTTTGGATAGCTTTGCTCTACACAATCATATCATCCAGCCAGACCAAGACTGATTGGCTGCATCATATCATGACGTCTACATCTTATAACGGTAAGCTGACAGTGCCGCAAACTGTAGATGTGCTGGCTGATATTCAAACACACCGCCCACGCAACAGAAATGAGCAATAGACAGTGACAGGGCTGTGAAAAATGAAATAAGACTATCTCAATTAGACAAGACTTAAGGTTAATCTCTGAAGTGATGGCCAATAGCTGCCACTTCACCTGAAAAGATGGGCACAGCCTCACTGCTGCCGATCAAGCAACAAACAGAATGAAGTACATATCGTGAGTAAAATACCATAATTTTTTTCAAATTCCTTGCTATGACATGATCAATTTATTTAGTTAGAACACAAAGCAATTTTTCTGCGCTCATATTGATGAGCAAAAACATTACTATGAATTTAAGCTGTCTAAAAAGTGAATGGCTCTTACATGAATGAGTCTACAAATACCACAGCAGGCTCTCAGATAAATTTGAGTCAGACTGAGTCACACAACATTAAAAATAATCAAAAAAGAAAGCGCTGCTCCTTTTGCTTCTCCATATCCAAAACAAGCAGCCCCCCCCCCCCCGATGCACACATAAGGTACACTTTCAAACCAGACAAAACACATGCACACAAACAAACAAGGATATGGGAAAATTGCCAGATTTTCTGGAAAGAATGGTGTTTGTTTGTGGGGGGAAAAATGAAAAGTAGAAACAACAAACAAGGTAAATGAATTATTGGCTGATGGAAAGTTGTATGTGTTGGTGCTTTAAATTCACAAAGTGATGCGATGAAACTGATAGCAATCATACAAACTGCAGTATATGATAGCAGAGTGAGGAAGACTACAAATATTAACCTGACTCTCTCTCTCTCTCTTTTCATTTTACAGGCAGTTAACTGAGTCTAGCTGGTCAGCTATGATCATTAGAAAGTTTATAACTCTCCAAAATTGGAGACAATATAAATTTCTACTGCAATCTGTTATAGGTTTAACTGATGCAACAGCATTGCTCTGGTTTACATTCTAAGTAAACGCTGCATGGCTTTCTACTGATCCTTCAATTTAAGAAATCCTTCACCAGGAAACCCTGGGAGACTACTGTTGACATAGGAGGACAGGTCATTAAACCAAATGAAAACGCTAATAAATAAATAACTGAACAGATTATTAAAAAAAAAGAGAGAAAAAAAAGAAAGAAAAAGAAATCAGCAGGAATAAAGGACCCAAAAAGGGTTAGTTCAAAACACCTGGTAAAAGAAGCCTAACACTACAGAGCAGAGCAATGATGGCCAGGCATGTTTTGGTGACGGCTCTACTCCGGCTATTTGAGGGATCAGCTGTGCAAAATCTCCATTAGATCCACAAAGCTGTGGTCAGAATTAAGGAAATCCAAAGTTGCAAAAGAAAGCAGAATCACTGTATAATATATATTTATTAACTAGGATCCAATGATTTGACCAGCATATCTTGCCAAGACCTATAAATACATGAAAGCTCAATGAGAAGCTCAGGTTGATATGGGGCACAGTTATTTTTTCTAAAACAGTGTTTTTGTTTTAATGCACAGAAGCAGAAGCCTCCGTTTTGTGAGCTAAGAGACATGGTGGCTGGGCATGACCACATCCGTCTGTGGAGAGATAATAAATGACTAGCCAGTGCTGATTGCATTATTGAAAAGACAGAATGAGAGACGGGAGCTCTGGGGAGATGTGCGAGTTAAAGACTTGGCATTACTGGTCAGCTATACAAGACTGTCTCCAAAAGAGAGCAGAGAACACACACATCTTGGACTTCACACGCCCACACAAAAAAAAGCAGACGCATACATTGGAGAGGAATGCGCACAGCAGAACACACACATAAGACCCCCTTGGACAGAACCATTTCTGGCATGAAACAACAGACGGCTCCCTGTAAATTTGGTGTGAGCTGTTGGGGGTTGTTTGTGTTGTTGTGTTTTAATTGCGAGGCGTCAGAGAAACAAGATCATACAGAATAAAGAAAGAAAAGCAGGAAACCTCAAAATGCATGATAAATATTTAGTTATGCCTGGCTTTAAGTGAAATTTCTCTCCCCTTTTGATTTTTAATGAACGTACACACACACACACACACACACGCACACGCAATCTTTGAGCCTCTTCATTAAATGCAGCAAAGGAAATGACTGGACGCACTTTAAAAGCATGATCAGATGATTGATAAATAACAGTGAGGGAGAAAGACATTAGGAGAGAGAGGACATGGGGAAAAAGGGAGAGGAGGGGAGACAGGTAAAGATGGGGGTGGGGACTAAGGGGAAAAAAAACATGTTGGTAACCATAGAAATAGAATCTCTCTCTCCCCCAAACTAGGCTCATCCTTTTCCCTGTCTAATCTGGTAATGCTTTCCCTTCCCTTTCTGCTGCTGCTGTTCTCATCAGCTGCAGACTACATCACTATTAATCTGCTACAACAGCGCGATAAGGCTACATAAATTAAACCCATCCACATGCATTTTTATCAGAGGTGAGAGGCACTGTGAACCATTGGGGGAAAAGATGGTCACAAATCCCATGCTATAAAACTCAGGCTCATTATAATGCATGGCAAGAGACAAGCACAATAACAGCATGAAGGGTGAGAGTGAGTGTGTGTATGTGTGCGTATGTGCGCATTTCCACCTTTCAGCTAAACCTCAATGACACTCTCAGTCGAACATCTATCAGCACTGATGGCAAAGATAATGCTGCTTTACATCATCCCTCAGTTGATGGCATATATCATGTTTGATCCCATATAAAAAAAAAAAAAGCTTTCAGTGGCGGTAACAGTAGAAGAAGCAGCCACAGGACAGGGGGATCCCCCCTTCCTTCTGATGTGACATAGCATACAGCCAAGCCCATTGGAGTACCAAAAAGCACCACCACAAACACAAAGACACTGACTCAACATCAATTGCCCAGGGCACTGGATTACTTGGATGAAGGCTACTTGGAATTTGTTGCTGTGGCAATAAGGAGATAAAGGACAGAGTTGCTGCCAACTGTAATGGGAGGTCTTAAACACACTGAGAAGGTGGTTGAAGGGGGGGTATCTCTGTTCACTGTTGGAAAGAGGTGAGGGCAGCGTCTTTGACAGAAAACCTGGCAGCGCATAGTAAACAGGTAGTACTTACTCAGCTTTGGCCAGTGCTGTCAACGCCCTGCTGAAGAACCAGCCTAGAAAGGGCAGATCCTGGCCCTGGAAGCCAACTGGAAGAGCATCCCGCTGGATTGCTGAGGCTGGCCGGGGGGCTGCCTGTTCTGGCTCCTCAAAATTAGAGGTGTCATCTTCAGCGTGTAGCGCTGGAACGAAAGGCGGGAGGACTGCAGGAGAGCAGAAGAGAAAAGGAAGACGAGCAATGAATGAGGGAAAAAAATGTCAAAACAACAGGGGGATAGGAAGGAGGAAAGGCGGTGAGGGGGAACAGAGCAGAGCAGTGGGAGCCTAGAGTGCGGCAAGACGCGCGCTCATGCACATGCTGCCTCTGTCCCTCCCTCCCTCTCTCTCTCTCTTTCTCAGGCTCTCTCGCTCACGCTCACTCTCCCTCACTGCAGCAGCACAAGCTAATCAGGAGCTAAAGCAGAAGCATAAAAACCTCTGTCTGGACCCTACTGTCAACAAGCCGCGTCTACGAAACCAACAAATTTAAACATTCATTCTCATTAGTTTCAGGGTCATTTTGTCTTTAAAACTGATTACTCAAAAGAAAAAACAATCAATACATAATTCAAACCCCCGCAGACATGGGCAGATAGCGCTTGCATTTTAAACAAAGAATTTTAATCAAATAGCAATCACATGGCTCTTGAACAAAGTAACTGAACTGATTAATAAAAAGCATGGTGGACTCAACCCCTTGGTGCAAATGCCTGGCAGAGCATATTTTAGTGACCTGCTAAAACTAACAAAAGCATTTTATACAAATATGAAAACATCTGTTTCTACATGGAAATATACTGGACAATGAAAGTAGCTTGGGCACAACTCACTATGCTTAATATCTCCCATTTCTATATAGGCCCACAAGAATTTCTGGGGAAAAAAAATTGTATTATATCATATATTTGTATTATATCAATGCTTTCTTGATGATGGCCATTAATATGTGCGTTATTTGATGTGATACACCAAATTCTGTGAGTGGACAGACAACATATTCAAACCGGTCTCAGTTGTGATGAGTGACAAAGAGGATCAAACAACACACGTGTATTCCCCCTACTGCAAGCGTGTCTGGTGTCGCTAGCGTAAAAGATTTTTTTTTTTGCTGCGTCTACTGAGAAGCAGATGAGCTGCAGATCTCGACTGTCTCTCCCACTCTTCTCGTCTCTCCCTCCCTTTTTCCTCCTCTGGTGAACGCTGGCCTGCTGCCAGAATCACACAGAATCTCATTATTTTACTACTACCCACACCACCACTGGCAAAGCCATTTCCCCAAGTGTGCGCCTGCACATGTACATTGGAAGCACACACCCTACAGAATGTGTACTGGTATCACCACTGATTAGATTGTGCGTTTGAGTTTGACACGAAGCTGCATATCATCTACTTAGTAACAGTGTCACCACCGTCATTGTGACATTTCATGCCACATTGAGCTTTGATGCTGCCAAAGAGGGAGCATGGAGTAGTCCCAGGGGGAGACAATTCTCCTCACCTTGTCTCAAGTTATTCCAGTCGATGCTAGAGAAAAAGCTGTGACAGTGCAGCCCCTGGAAGCCCAGTCGATCCTTGGCTCCACACAGCAGGCTCTGCACAAGGTTCACAAACTGTTTACTGGCCTGTGGTTCCTCTGGAAACTTCAGGAAATTCTGAAGAGAAAAACCATGGACAAAAGACAGATGAGACTACAGACAGACCTATCAGATGTTCCTCCAAATGGAAGAGGTCATCTTCTTTCAACAGCGATAAGTCAACTGAGAGTCCACAGTAAATCACAAGCCTTTATTCCTGCAGCAGTCTGTGTAATTTGCAAATTCCCAAACTACCAGAAACCAGCTACAAGAAGACATAATGTCTAACACTGACAGAGGTCCAAATGAGGGTCTGTGTACCTGGAAGTTGAGAATGTTGTGAATGGTCTTGGTGGCGGTGCCACCAGAGAAAGGCGACTTGCCATAGATCATCTCATATGCTATAACCCCCAGGGACCACCAGTCACACTCAACTCCATATGTGCTGTGAGTACCCCCATTCATGGCCACCAGGATCTCAGGGGAGAGGAAGTCCTGCGTCCCTACGGGTACTGTGGGAGCCATCACCTGAAAAACACTTCTAATTAAGAAAATTTTATACTGACAAAATTTCTACTATGTTGAGGTTTAGACATTCAGCAGTTTCTACACAAGTCTACTTACTGTTTTATTGGCGGTCAGTTTGGCCACTGAGCCAAAGTCTGTCAGTTTAATATGACCCGTCCGATCAATAAGTACGTTCTCTGGTTTAACATCCCTGCAATTGCGTAGATTAGAAAAGACAAAATGCTTTATATCCATAAAATTGTTTACAGAGAAAAACAAACAATCTATAAAGAAAGTGAAAATACACTATATCTATTTACTCCAGCTATTGCTAAGACTTTTTTGGAAACATTACATTACATTGTTGATTTTTGTTGTGGTAATTTGCTTGGAGATTAAAATTGTTTGTGTGTAATGACTGTAGGATTACAGTTCCCCAAATCTCATGCATCCAGCCTTTCAGTTAAAGCAAAAGACAAGGCACCTCAGAGCATCAGTGCTCATCAGATCATAGGATCACCAGAGACTGGTGTGTTACCTGTGGACGTAACCCATTTGATGGACAACGTGGATGGCCTCTACCAGCTCTGCTAGATAGAACTGAGCCATGGATTCATCAAACTGATCCTCATATCTGTTCAGTAGGGACATCAGGTCACCGCCTGGCAAGAACTCCATTGCCTGAACACACCCACAGAGGGAAATTTTACTGATTCAAACATGGCTTATTTAAATAGTCAAGTCTGAAATGCTGTGATTACACCATACAAACTAAAACTTGCTTTGAAACAAATGCATGACTGCTTGAGTTTACTGTATTATTGTATATATTCTCTGCAGCATTGCACTTTATCATCTCTTATTTTGCCTGCATATAGCCAATCCTTGCGTATATATCTGAAGATTGCGGTGTTGTAGTGTTGTTATTCTATGTTAAGTACACAGAGAACTACGAAACCGGAGTCAAATTCCATGTGTGTGCAAACCTACATGGCCAATAAATATGATTTTACATGATTGTGAATCTGATTTATATCAGTGCTTCAGAGTCAGCTTTATTGGTGCCTATTTAAAATCCTGGAGTGTTTCTCCTGATTATGGATTCAGTTATTGCCGTTGGGTTCCGTTATAGGTTTATCTGCAATACTGCAGTCAAAAGGCTTATTCTTACATTACTGGATTTATATAGGCAACATCTGGCTTCAAGATCTATATGAATCTCTATTTCAGGGATCAGAAAAATGTATGTGTGTTTATCTACTCAATACAGGCAAGTGATTTCATCCATAGTGACATGTTTATAGACAGAAAGCACATTTTAAGTTGGGGACACAAGACAATCACCCTTGCTCTTGTTTGATGTACAATGCCCCTTCTCTGCCAGTATAACTATCAATGTTCCAAATATGTAGTGGAAAGCGGCATCAGTCAAGGTGATTTGATCTGTATGGAGGCTGCCATACAGCCACACAGGCGAACCCATGGTGCATGAATGGCTGAGGAGTCTGAATGAACGGCAGCATTCTCCAGTGTTACCTAGCAACAGGGAGACTGGGTGCCTCTCTGACACTTTGATATAGATGGAGTCTTTGTATTTTTCTTCATGCACAGTAAGGACTGCAGGGTGAGACAGAAGGGGAGTGGGGGAAGAGAGGAGTCGAGAGACCGATCTAGGAGCGGAGGAAAAATGCACATTATGTGCAGAGAGGGGGAGTTGAAGATGTAGAGAATGGATAATTATAAGTGAAAACCAGTTTGCCAAAATCTGATCTGGCTAAACACGTAATAGATGATCACCTGAATTATTTTGGTGGCTCTGACTGCAGTGACGGTATTTGTACAAGATACTCAGAAATAAGAAATAAACTAACCAACCAAACAAACCCTGGAAAAATTCCCCCTTGTGACACACAGTTGTAAAGGCATAGCGCAGAGAACATTCCACAGCAGAGCCCTTAAGCAAACTTTGATTTTGATACCAACTAAGTGTAATTAGTGGTTTCTAAAAAAGGGAGAGCCTGGTCTTTGTGTATAAAATAACTGAACATGAAACCTTATCTTTAGGACCTTATATCGGTCTTACCCATTTTATACTCCCTTTTGCAGTGTTCTTGGTTGAGCTGAAAGATGCTTATGAATAAAATTCTCATTTTCATTATTTATAATATTGCAGTACAGGCTAATCAGAGTTTGCCAGTGCCAAGAAGCATGAATGGAATGACTCCAAGGCGATGGTTCTTTCATTAGACTGGGAACCTCCACCCACTCCTGGGTAGTCTAAGTGTTGTTGTTGTTGTTTTTTTTTTTTTAAATCAACAGATGATGAACACAGGAGGGAGGAAACTGGAGCACCCGGAGGAAACCCACACAGACACGGGGAGAACATGCAAACTCCACACAGAGAGGACCTGGGACAGCCTGGGGTTCAAACCCAGGACTTGCTTGCTGTGAGGCAACAGTTCTAACCACTGGGCTACCGTGCCGCCAAAAAAACACATGCCTAGTGAATAATTACTGAATTGAGGCTGATAATCAGAAATTTCTTAATCAATGTTGTTAAATGTAAAGGCTACTTTTAGGTTATCACCTAAAATGTAAAAGAAACTTTTGGGTGCTACTTTTTGACCATTATCTACCACACATGGTGGTCCGGTTTCACAGATAATGAGAATGAAAGACTGTTGGTCATTTAATCTGAATTAATGTTGACTGGACAAAGACCAAAGAGAAAAATGACAACTAAAACAGACATGCTACACCAAGCCTCAAAAAAGTTTAGAACTATCAAAGCCGAGTTAGAGTTTGATACGTTTAGAGACGTTAACGCAACGTTGTCCTCCACTAGGCAAACTTACTGCCTGTAGCCTAGACAGCATGCAATTTTAATCAAGGAGAATGAATATACCACCTACAATACATTAAAAATTTTCACAGTTATGGCAGTCACTTTGGTCTGTCCAGCAGACAAAGCCACAGCCTTACCAGGTAGAGACAGTCTTTGTCCTGGAATGCAAAGAAAAGCTGTGGGATCCAGGGGCTGCTGTTCAGAGCCAGTACCCGCCGCTCCTCTTCATGAAACACCATCTAAAAGAAATAGGACCACAATAAAGTCAGAAAATATGACCAAAAGCCTGACACCAATAGTAGCCTGCTCCTAAATAGATGGACCACCAAGTGCAGCATACATTAAAATCCTTAATGAAGATTTGGTAATGTAAACAAATCAATCTTTACCAAAGAGAAAACACTGCTTTAATAGATGAAAAATAATGTCAATGTTTTATAAATTCTGTCTGCTTTCATGCAATGCAAATGAAAAAAAAAAAAAAGCTGAAGAATTAAGGTAAGATTTTGGAGAACTTTGACATTACAGTGTATATTAGCAATCCATATGTATGGCCATACTTTGAGCCCTACTTCCCAATTTAGAAATTGGCTTGAACTAAAATCTCGAAATTTCAGTTTATTAATTACAGCGAATTTATTCATCCCTTTTTTGCCTATGTGTATGAGGGATGACATTTCACATTAAGCACAAATTCCCACAAGGGACTTCATCAAGGCACTTATCTTATAGCAACTTGCTCTTTTTATTGGTCTCTCCATATCACTAGCCGTAGCAACTAATGTACTATTCTGAATGAGACTCCTCTGTTCTATAATTCACATGCATGGAAGAACGTCTGTGAATTCAAACTTCTTGGGTTTTTGTTTGGCAGCTTTTAGCCAATGGCCCCCCCTATTGGACCGTTCTGCAAATGCAACTTTCAAACCTCAACGCATACAATACACAGCAGATCAGTACTTCCATATTGGGAATTGTATGAATTGAGAGGGAAAAAAAATGAAAATAAAAACTTAATAAAGCCTATAGATGATGAGGCATGAAAAATGAAAGCATCTGAACACCATTAAAACAAAGATCACAATCTAAGTTTAGTTACTATATCAGATGAAATTGAACAATAGTCCAATATTTTGAAATTCTATATTTATGTTAAAATAAATATTTTGTGTGAATGGTCCTAAACTGAACTAATATGCCATTTACATCTCTCATCTTTGAAAAAGCATCAGCAACCAATCTTGTTATTAAATTTAATACGGTTTGAGAAGGGAGGTTGACAAAAAAAAAAAACAAAAAAAAAAAACATTGCCCTTCCCAAATTTTGGACAAAAACAGTCAAGAATTGTTTTTCTTGCATAACCTTTAAAGTTTTCATAACACATTGTGACACAGATTAAAAGCATAATGTGACCAGCGGAATCTTACATTTTCTTGGGCACGCAAAGCTGTCTTTTCCATTATTTTCAGGGCACAAACATCTCCAGTAGCTCTCTCTTTGACCACTTGGACCTCAGCAAAGCGACCACGACTCACCACTGCACGCAACTCAAAGTCATGAAGCTGAGGTTGTAGGGCCTGCAGCTCTGAGACTACCTCAGAAACTGTCTCACACAAACACAAGCAAACAGAGAATTTCTTTAGCCACAACGGTTTAAAAATAACTATTCTGTATAATTCACTCTTATTACAAATACGGAAGGTTACTAAGCTGCAAAAAAGTTACTAATTGGCAACAATATGAACATCACACAATTTGCAAATTAGGAACTACATTTTTTTCAGGATTCCCACTGTTTAGAAAAACATTTTCCATGACTTCTGCTTAGCTAGAAATGACAATCGTTGCTCATGGATGCTAGATTATTCAGTATTAACTATTAGCTGACGTCTCAAAAGTCTCTAAATGGACCGTGCAACTTGGAGCTGGTCACTGAATATACCTACCAAACGTCAATCACTGATGTGCAATCTCAGTGGCTAAGAAATATGGCTGAAAATATACGATATCTGTGGATAAAAATACAATTTCCCATGACCTCGATAATATTCCCAGAATATTTGATCAATTCAATTATTTTCAAGGACTGTGGGAACCCCACATATATATATATATTTAATTTTTTTTTAAATTGACAGGGAAATACAATCCATCCATTATCCAAGCCACTTATCCTACTCAGGTTCGTGGGGATGCTGGAGCCTATCCCAGCAGTATTTGGGCAGCAGGCAGGGAGACACCCTACATACATACTGTAACCATCACGTATGTGTAGACTCGCTAGCTGGTTGGCTAACGGGACTCTTTAGTCGACTGGTTAGTCGACTGCCCCCCCCACCCCGATGGACTGGCGGCCTGTCCAGGGTGTCTCCCTGCCTGCCGCCCAATGGCTGCTGGGATAGGCTCCAGCATCCCTGCGACCCTGAGAGCAGGATAAGCGGTTTGGATAATAGATGGATGGTGTCAGAAGTGGGATGGTGAGACCGTGAGGCCATCAGAAGCGCGTGCGCCCAGATGCGTGAGGGAGCTGGTATGCTGAAGTGCGGGGACGCGCTTCCCGAGGGAGGGGGTAGTGTAACCATCACGTATGTGTAGACTTGCTAGCCGGTTGGCTAACGGGTCGGACCCTTTAGTTGTCCAAAGGAGTTGAATCAAGTGCAACTGGACTTGGTATATATCCGTGAAGACGTTTCGCCTCTCATCCAAGAGGCTTCCTCAGTTCGTGCCTTTCAGAAGGCACGAACTGATTCAACTCCTTTGGATAACCATGACCTGGATGAGAACATTCACAGACACGACCCTTTAGTTGATTGGTTAGCGCAGTACCCGGGTTCGCGTCCCAGCTGCCCCCGGAAATCGCTGCATTGGTGAATTTTCTTTGTTTGCACATCTCGGAGTTCGTACCTTTTTTCATTTCACTGCACTCGGGACTTGTACTTGTGTGCACGTGACAAATAAAACTCTTAAATTTTGAATCTTGGTGTCAGAAGTGGGATGGTGAGACAGTGAGGCCATCGGAAGCGCGTGCGCCAGGAGGCGTGAGGGAGCTGGTATGCTGAAGCGCTTCCCGAAGGAGGGGGTAGTGTAACCATCACGTATGTGTAGACTCGCTAGCCGGTTGGCTGACGGGTCGGACCCTTTAGTCGACTGGTTAGCGCTGGCGCCCCGGGTTCGCATCCCGGCTGCGGCGGTCCCCGGCTGCCGCCGCCCCCCCCCCGAATTCGCTACAATACCATACTTAAGAATTTTAATCAAACACATACAGGAAAATACAATGTGTGTGTAAAATGTACGCTCACATCTGTTAACAAAGTTAGCCACGTGTTGAATCCTCATGAGCTCTGGAGAGGCACACTCCTGGTACAACAGCAGAAGCGCTTCCAAGAACTCCTCCCTGCCCAAGTTGCATACTTCCCGTTTCCCACTCAGACTGACCCGACCCTGTGCACCACACATACAGAACAATTAAGTCAGTTATCTGTTGTTTGCAAACTGCAGCCAACATATTCCGCTGACAGGTGTCTACGGCAAGTTGACAATGTCCTTTTAAAAAGGCATTAACATTTTTATTGTCACAGATGGCATATTGTTTTTCCTTTATCATTGTTATAACAACATCGCCATCTATGATACGTCTACGTTTTCAGGACGGACATCTCAGTGCTGAATATGCCCGGACGGCGCAATTAAAACCTCAGGCGGCCATTTACCTGGAAAAGGTGGTTGAGTCGGGAACTGCGGCTGGTGATGGGTTCCACAGAGGGCGACAGCGTTTTCACGCTTCCTTGACTAACGTATTTGAACTTCAACATGATTCGTTTAAGGCCGATAACCTAAACCAAAAAGACGTTAGGTGGGGACGAAAGTGTGCACTCTTATTAACATATCACATTCGTCAGCATTGCTTTCTAGCCAGAGACAACAAAGGAGGGACGTCAACAAACTGCGGCCGCTTGCTAAATTGTGGTTCGCTTTGGCCGGTTCGTTCGCGTACCTCCACACAACCTGACGCACACAAATACAAACCAACCACAATAAAAGTCATACGGCAACATGACGTGACTTACCAGACCGCCATGCAACTTCCTCTGTCCGTCTCAACGCGTTAAACTTAACTAATAACTCGCATAAGTGTCGCGTTCCCTCGGTTGTTTCCGGTCAACTTTCAAATTTGCGCGTTCTCCGCCCATTTCCTTGGGCTGTTCAAAGAGAGACGTTGTTGATTGGATGGGCGGGTTGGCCCGTACCAGTTACACTTCACAACCAATGGCTGATCACCCCACTCGCGCGCGCGCACACACACACACGCGCGCGCAGTTTATTTTTTATTTTTTATTTTTTTGAAAGGAAAGGAGAAAACGGCAGTCAGCAATTCAGCAATTCACCATCCATTATCAAAATCCATAAGCAGCTAAACTTTGCCTCTTCTGTACACTGGCTGCAAATCATTATTAACTTTTGTTAATTAGCTGGCAATCTGTTACGGACGAGGCGGGCGCTCTGTCCGATCTAGGTTGGTGAAGTAGTACCCTTTCCCTTGGAGTTAGAGTCTAGCCAGCGAGGCAAGTGAGCTGGAACTAACGGGGTAAATGGTGGGTAGTGTGTGTGATTAGTCACAGACAAATCTCAAGGAATGGGGGAGACTATTTAAAGGCTGCACCCAATGACATATTTGGAATTATTTCTTATCATGTTCCTGACAAACTGGCATTTTGAGCAGACATGCTGAAAAGAAAGCGTTTTCATACAGTATTTGATGCTGTTCAGCAATTAAATGTATAAGAGGCAGAGACCAATTGGAAATGTGAACCTACTCCTGTTCAGAGGATTTAGCTTCTCTTCATGACTGCAACCTCCTATAAATTGTTTACTGCATGCACAGTGTTTCATGGGAAAGGTCCAAATTTATCAACAACTAGTCTAATTAGTCTTATCAATACACATCCAAATATAGAAAATAACACACAATCAATTTTTGGAGCCAAACCAGGGCCAAAACCTTTATTTCCCGCCAGGATATAGGGGTGCGTTATAATCACTTGTAATTATTTTGTTATTCCACGCTTGTCCTTTGAAAGGAGAGGGACTAGATAGTGTAGACTAACAGAGAGCTGGCGATGGGGTCCTCTCTGAGCACTGGCCATCTGAATTTAACTTGCTCCTGCTGCTGTTGCGGGTGCTGGAGGTGGGGGATTAGGGTTTGGGGTGGGAGTAGGCTCGGGATTAGGATTGGGGACAGGTGTAGGTGTAGGGGCAGGGACAGTGAAGCACCCTCTTTTGTGCCACTGCATATCCCGCACACGTCGGACGGACTGGATCTGGGGTTGAGTAGCTCCCCAGTCATTCCAGTGCTTGTAGTCACCATGTTCGAACACGTACTGGCTCCCTCTGTAGCCTGGATACATGTACCCCACCCACCTTTGGAGAGAGATAGAGAGAGAGAGAGTCCTTAGTAAATATAAACCACCTACAAATGGTGCTTAGCTCTGACAAGAAAAGCCTTAAGGTTAACCAAGAGATGGAGTTTTTAGGGATATTATGCACACATAGATTAGAATTATTTAAAAAATGACAACACTGTCTAAGTGTTCCTTTCATCGAGACAAGATACCCCAGTTCCAGGGACCAGAAATACACAGTTACTGGCATAAAGTGCCTTGCATCCTGTCCTGGAAGTCTTTGGACTTCATCTTACCTGCCCACCCCATAATGCTCATCCCTCTATCGGTATCTCCCCCTTAACTGCAGTTCGCTTTAAGGTTCACCTTCATGTCTCTGACAGAGAGGCCCGGGGCTCCTAATGCTAACAATTGGTATATTTCTTAAAAAAAAAAAAGTAAGAAAAGGGGAAGGCTTACGTTCCATTCAAAGCTTTGACACTGGCTACACGGTCTTGGAAGCCATGAGCCCACAAACTGGGGACATCGTCATCAACAATTTCCATTTTTCTGCCTTCGTAGCCAGCGTTCTCAAACAGGTGTAGCTTATGCTCTACACTGTCCTTCAAAGAGAAACAGCGAGTTTGTAAGATGTCCACAGAGTTGTTATTTTTCCACATTTGTTGTACATTCTTCCTGATTGTTAACAGTATGCCACTGGTCTGTGATCACTCATCATCTCAATGGTATAATGAATACTGACCACTTTCAGTTGCCTGAAAGACCCCAGACTGAAGCCATTCTGACTGTTGGTCCAGGTACTCCAGCGAGGATACTCTCCTTTCTCCAGCAGGAATTGCTCTCCTTTAAATCCTGGAGATCCAAATCCCACCCATCTGAAGACAAGGAATGAAACCATATTACATTTCAATGCAAGCACTTGTGTTCTAAACAACAGAAGCGACTGGCAAAAGTTGTGCGGCCGTAACTGTGTCGCAAATGAGCTAAAATGAAGGGAATTACTGATGAAACTGGGTAACTCACGGTCCTGACTCCACAATGACTGAGCCAACCTTCTCAAGCTTCTCTGTCACATCCTTACACTCAGCAGACAACTCCATCTTCTTTCCGCGGAAGTTCTCATATTCAAAGGCCACCAGCTACAAGCCAAGAACAGACAGTCGATAATCACTTACAACATGATGTGCAATCTGCACAGGCAGTAATGCCCAATCTCCATGACATTTCTGTCTTCCTTTCATTCCTGCAGTTGTATCTGTACGCATTTGTATGTGCAGAGTTGACAAAAATCCCAACAATGAACTTTTTAAATCTGGTACCTTATATGTGGGTCCAGCCCCTCCATGGCCCTTCCATGCTGGCAGCTGGTCTGGGGTTCCCTGCTGTTCTGACATTTTCCCTCTACAAAGTGCAACAATTTCCTTCAAGATCAGTTGTTAGAGCCAACATAAGTTGTTAAATGACAATAAACTAGTCTTGCTTTTCTCACCTCAACGTCATAACTTGGAAAAACCTACCAGAATGCAGTCACTTCTCATTTTATTATGCTTTGAAAATTTAATTGAGTGACATAAAAACAAGTGTGTTTTTCTAGCCAGGCTGCTGATTTAAATGAGAAAAGTGTTGCACTGATGGCGAAACGATCAACAAATTTCAATACATGGTGACTGACACCTTTCACTCATTTGAGAATAATAAAAACATATCATTATTGCATTTACATTCAAATGTATAAGTAGGTACATTTTTGTCAAAGTCGACAGTTTTAGTTTTAGCTTTATCTTTCACAAATGCTATGTAATGTCATGGTTGAATTGGTTACCACATTGTCTTGATACCATAGAAGAACAAATACGGTTTACATATTATGCTTTAAAAAAGCAAGACATTTCCACATTTTAACTCTTTTGTGCAAATCCATCAACACCAAAATACTTAGTTCTTGTGCCTATGCAAGTACATATTATGTTCTTATTACACATGGCCAATTTAAAGTGTTATTCTATAAGCAAATGTTGCAAACAGACAGAGATGGGAACAAGGAAATGAGCTAGAGAGGATGACCTATCAGTGAAGAGGGAATTATCTTATATTTTGTTTTACCTGATGATGGCTTGTGCTTCACTCTACCTGCATGTACGAGCCACACTCTCCGTCTTTCCTTTCTTTTCTCTCTCTTTTCTGTCTCTCTCAGTGTGAGGGCGTGTTGGTGTGAAGGCCTGGCGAGCAGTCAGTGGAGGCCAGTGGGGGTATTTATGGTTTATTTCTGGCCACAGCAGCAAAAAGCCTGTTGATGCAGCAAGTCTGTCGCTCCCATTGTGTCCATCACACTGCCTCTCAATAGATTTGCCCTCTGCTCCTGGCACACTGGCACCCTCTGCTCTGCCCTGCCTGCGCTGCCATGCTGCCCATGGTCCTATACCGGGCACGCATACAGACTGCCAGCCAAGAGGATTCAGAGATCATACTCACTCAGCACTAATGGCCCCACCCAACTATCTGGCCGTCCAATACCAATCCTACTCTTTCTTTAACTTTTCTCTTTTTAGCACTTTTTCTTTGTCCAAGTTCCTATTTCACCCGGGCTTCTCTGTGCGGTTACCTCTGTAGCTGTCATATCACCTTCTGTTTTGATCACTTCCTTTGGACTCGCCAGCTCCCTCGCTTGATTTATGTGCAAACGTTAACAAGTTACCCCAAAGTATCCACAGCACCGTATGTTGTCTGCTTCAGTGAAGGCCAACAATTGACACTTTCCAAACCCTGAACGAGGGCAGGGGGGCTGACAGGTTGCATGCAGAGTGTGACTATGAGATCAGATGTTACCAGTATTCTAAAATTGTGCCTTGAGCTTAAAACTGACCCGTGTAGCTACGCTAATGTCTCCGCGACATTTCTCTCACACAATATGCATTTAGCAGTGTCAGGCGGAAGAGAGGGTGTGCATATTTGAACTTTATTTGGTAGAAAAAAAAACTGTTTTCCCACAATTGTATTTTCTCAATTGGTATCAGTCACAAATGATTACAGCATTAAAGATAAGCATAGCTGTACTTTACATACAAAACAAGTCAAAGAAATCAGTATGGATTCATAGTCGTGATTGGTTAGTGCCATATTCACTGGGGAGTTATCTAATCCATTGTCTAAATGTACTCTACGGACGGCAAGTATTTTATTAAAATTCTTTAAGTGCATCTTGATGGGTTTCCCTGTGACTGTCACAGTACTGTCTATGGCAATTTGGACTATTCAAACAAATATCAGTAAGGTGCAATCCACTATTAACTATATGAATCAGTATGGTATTTTTCTGTACATCTATCTTTTATATCTTAATTTGTGTGTTTGTGCATGTGCGTGTGCATGTAATTTATCATGAGCCGCAAACAATATATTTAACAACATACCGATACATCAATACAAAACATGAAACAATAAAAAAGCAGAGTCCATGGATTTGTTCTAAATTACACTGGATGATTCTGACTCCATTATGCCTGTGTGCAACAGTAGATAAAAACATGTGCGTAGTCCCACACATCACAGACTTGGCACATGAAAGGCACTTAGATTATCTCCGTTAAAATCCCTGCTCTTTATTGTGCAGATAAAATGCTGATATGCTCACTTTGAAAAAGAAATGAAAAGGTTCTAACGGCCATTATGTCCAGCAAAATTCACTGATTCCCCTTTCCTGCACATTTCAATGGAGGTGCACGATGAGGCGCAAGGGGTGCAAACACAGAGCAGTCTCATGACAAGGTGTTTGTCAGCAACAGCAGCTGTGACTGGCTGACTCCTGCATCGCAGCAACTGTGCAGTGTATCCTGAAAGAGGGGTGGGGAAACAGGATTCTCAGAATATGACATACAATATGTGTCATTTGTTGATTAAATTAAACAAAAAGGCCTTGCAATGTCAGGGGCAGCAATAACTTCTTTGTGTGAAATTGAAAAGCAAACCCATAACCCTTGCAAAATTATCGTCGCACTTTACCCAATGAGCTATTCAGGACTATAACAATGACTTCAGAAGAAAACGATTCAGAGCAAGTCTTGAGGCTGAGGAGAAAAGGGTCTCCCCAGCCAGCGGCTGGACTTGTCCCTCACTTAAGAGAACTCTACCTTGCCACAGTGAGAAAACCTTTGTTTTCTTTTGTATTTTTTTGGTTTCATTTCATGAGATAGCAAAATAACTAGTACGTACATTCTAGTTCTCTTGTCCTTGCCAATGCTGACTCACCAGCGTCTATGCCTCAGTGTCATACTGGCTCAAACGCTTCTTAGACTTTAGTTCCTTTAACCATGACGGGGAGGAAGCAGACCTGAGAGAACAGCAGAATCACAAAGCAATGCAATGTCTTTTTTTTTCTATACACATCAATTTTGCACCACATACTCAATTTTTTCCTTTAGTTTTTTCAATGTTTTTAATTAATGGATAAGTAATATTTTGTTAGGCTGTCATCTATTGTAGTTATTGAGCCTTTCATGCGGTGTGCTATTATAGTCACTTCTTACCCTCCATCTGTCCCGCCTAGGGGGGGCAGCACTCGGGCAGCCCCAGCAAGGAGAGCTGGAGAGCGAGGGGGGCGTGGGAGTTGTGAGGGGGATGGTTGTGTTTCCTCACTTGGTCTGTCTTTCTCTACCCCTTCATCCTCTCCTCCTCCACCTGCTCTCTTTTTCAGATGGGCCTTGCAAAGCAAGAAAAAACATCTCATCAAGGAAGATGACAGCAGTTTTTGTCATGGCATAACTTGTCAAAACTATATATCATGCTGTATATCGTACAATCAGCCAAAACATTAAAACTGCCTGCCTAATATTGTGTAGGTTGCCCTCATGTTGCCAAAACAGACCTGACCCATTGAGGCATGGACTCCACAAGACCTCTGAAGGTGTCCTCTGGTACCTGGCACTAAGATGTTAGCAGCAGATCCTTTAAGTCCTGTAAGTTGAATTGTGGGGCCTCCATGGATCAGACTTGTTTTTCCAGCTCATCCCACAGATACTCAATCGGATCGAGATCTGGGGAATTTGGAGGCCAAGTCTGTCAGTGTTCTCATTCATCCAGGTCATGGTTATCCAAAGGGGTTCAATCAAGTGCAACTGGACTTGGTATATATCCGTGAAGACGTTTCGCCTCTCATCCAAGAGACTTCCTCAGTTCATGCCTTTCTGACTAGACCAAGCTAGTCTGACTGGCTGGTGATGAGACTCAGAATTTATCCTCTTTGGAGTCGTTGTCATAGCTATAGATGTCCATGGCTCTTTGTGTCCCGATGTTTACCAACGCCCGTCGCTAACAGAGCCATAGATACGAGTGGCTCTTTTGTGTACCGATGTTTGGCCGCGCCCGTCGTTATCGGAGCTATTGATATGCGTGGCTCTCCTGTGCTCCGATGTCCAGCTGCGCACGTCGCCATCGGAGCTATTGATTTGCATTTGTTTAGCAGCGACGGTCGTTGGGGGTGTTAGTTTCGATTTCATTATTCAGTGGTCATGAGAGTCGTTGGAGCCGTTAGTGACCGACTGTTGTTCTTGGAGGCTAAGCTTTTCGAGTCTCCTGGGTAGAGATGAAAGGACGGCACTGTAAGTGGGAGATAGGTGGTGTCGCAGACCTCCTCCTCTGTTGAGGGATGGTTTTTCCAGTTTCACATAGATGGCTTCCTTCACCCCCCTTTCAAACCATCTATCTTCTCTGTCCAAAATGTGTACGTTGCCGCCCTTGAAGGAGTGTGTCTTCTCCTTTAGGTGTAGATAGACTGCTGAGTCTTGTCCTGAGGAGTTTGGCCTTCTGTGTTGGGCCATCCGTTTGTGTAGTGGTTGTTTGGTTTCTCCTATGTATAGGTCAGTGCAATCCTCATTGCATTGTACAGCATACACCAGATTGCTTTTCCGGGTGTGTGGTACACGGTCTTTGGGATGAACCAGTCTTTGTCGGAGTGTGTTGCTGGGTTTGAAGTATACCGGGATGCGGTGTTTGTTGAAAATTCTCCTGAGTTTCTCGGAGACCCCAGAAACATACGGGATGACTGTGCTCTTCCTTCTGTTCCTTTTCTCCTCGTCGCTCACCTGGTTGGTCTTTTTGGAACGTGTTGCAGTTTTCACAAAGGTCCAACTGGGGTAGCCACAGGTTTTTAAAGCTCCCCTCAGGTGTTTGTGTTCTTCTCGTTGGGCCTGAGTGCTGCTGGGCACATTGTCAGCTCTGTGTTGCAGAGTTCTGATGACGCTCAGTTTGTGTACCAGAGGGTGGTGTGAGTCGAAAAATAGATATTGGTCTGTGTGTGTAGGTTTCCTGTAAACCCCAATGTGGAGGCTCCTGTCTTCCCCAATGTGGACGTCACAGACCAAGAAGGGCAAACTGTTGTTCTTTACATCTTCCCTTGTGAACTTAATGTTCTTGTCCACTGAGTTGATGTGTTTGGTAAACGCTTGCACCTCTTGTGTTTGGATTTTGACCCATGTGTCGTCCATATCTGAACCAGTGGCTCAGAGGTGTTGCTCTGAAGGAGTTCAGGGCCCTGTGTTCTACCTCTTCCATCTATAAATTGGCCACAATGGGCGATACTGGTGAGCCCATTGCACAGCCGTGTTTCTGTCTGTAAAACTGGCCCCTGAATTGGAAATATGTAGTGTTCAGGCAAAGGTCCAGTAGTTGGCAAATCTGGTCTGGGCTGAGGTTGGTCCTATTGTGGAGGGTGTCGTCTCGTAGCAAACGTTACCTCACAGTTTCCAAAGCCTCCATGGTTGGGATGCAGGTGAATAATGAGGTCACGTCGTAGGATACCATGGTTTCATCCGGTTCCAGTTTTACACCTTGGACCTTGTCCACGAAGTCAATGGAGTTTTGGATATGGTGAGGTGTTTCGCCCACTAAAGGGGTCAAGATGTTGGCTATATGTTTGGCAATGTTGTACGTGACCGAGTTTATGCTGCTGACGATGGGCCTGAGGGGGTTCCATCTTTATGGATCTTAGGGAGTCCATATATGCATGGAATGTTATCTTGTGGGTAGAGACGGTGGTATTGTATCCGATCAATGGTTCCTCCTTTCTGTAGTTTCTGTAGGTATTCTTGGAGGCCAAGGCAACACCTTGAACACTTTGTCATGTTCCTCAAACCATTCCTGAACAATGTGTGCAGTGTGGCAGGGCACATTATCCTGCTGAAAGAGGCCACTGCCATCAGGGAATACCATTGCCATGAAGGGGTGTACCTGGTCTGCAACGATGTTTAGGTAGGTGGGATGTGTAAGTAACATCCACATGAATGCCAGAACCCAATGTTTCCCAGCAGAACATTGCCCAGAGCATCACACTGCCTCTACCGGCTTGCTTTCTTCCCATAGTGCATCATGGTGCCATCTCTTCCCCAGGTAAATGACGCACACGGACCCGGCTACATGATGTAAAAGAAAATGTGAATCATCAGACCAGACTACCTTCTTCCATTGCTCCATGGTCCAGTTCTGATGCCCATGTGCCCATTGCAGGTGCTTTTGGCGGTAGACAGGGGTCATCATGGGCACTCTGACATGTCTGCAGCTATGCAGCCCCATACACAGCAAGCTGTGATGCACTGCGTGTTCTGACACCTATCTATCACAGCCAGCATGAACTTTTTCAGCAATTTGAGCTGAGGGATCGAAAAAGAGAACATCATTTGTACAATTTGAGCTGAGGGATCTGCTGTGGGATCGGATCAGACGGGTAGCCTTTGCTCCCCATACACCTCAGTGAGCCCTGGGCACCCATGGTCCTGTCGCCAGTTCACCAGTTGTCCTTCCTTGGACCCCTTTTGGTAGGTACTAACCACTGCATATTGGCAACACCCCACAACACCTGCTCTTTTGGAGATACTCTGACCCAGTCGTCTAGCCATCACAATTTGGCCCTTGTCAGAGTTGCCCAGATCCTTACACTTGCCCATTTTTCCTGCTTCCAACATGTCAACTTCAAGAACTCACTGTTCACTGCCTAATGTATCCCACCCCTTGACAGATGCCATTGTAATGAGATACTCAATGTTATTGACTTACCTGTCAGTAGTTTTAATGTTTTGGCTGATCGGTGTATAAGTGATCTTTACATTCTGAGAGCACCTACCATTAGGGCAGAAGGGCTCAATCCAGGGAACATGGGCACTCTCTGAGAGGCGGAAGGTGGGGAGCAGACCTCCTTCACTCTGGGCTGCTCCTCCTCTGAATCTGACCCCTTTCGCTTGCCACATATGACCTTGCCATCTGGGAAAATGAAGTCAAAATTTCAGAGCATACAACAAAATTAAACGTTGCAGACCGGCTTGTTACAGACTATTGAGGGAGAGAAGATGTTTTGGTTGTGAGAGGCGGAAAAATATGTGAGCTCTTTACTTCAGTTAAAGGAATATTAAGTTTGCGAATACTGAACTGTAGCCCTGTTTTGTAGATTGGTAAATGTAAGGGATGACATGACAACCTGTGGAGTCACAGGTCCTCCAGTCAGGGGAAGGGTTCTTTGTGCAGGGGGGCGGCACCGAGCTCTGAGGCATAAACCTTGGAGGGCGCGTTCGTTGGCTTCGCCTCTTTCCCAGTTCTGCCCTCATCCTCTGGGCACTGGTGTCAAGGAGAGGGTTGGAGCTCTGTACGCACGCGCACACACACACACACACACACACACACACACACACACACACACACACACACACACACACACACACACACACACACACACATGGGTGCCAATAAGATAAGATAAGATAAGATAAGATAAGATAAGATAAGATAAGATAAGATAAGATAAGATAAGATAAGATAAGATAAGATAAGATAAGATAAGATAAGATAAGATAAGATAAGATAAGATAAGATAAGATAAGATAAGATAAGATAAGATAAGATAAGATAAGATAAGATAAGATAAGATAAGATAAGATAAGATAAGATAAGATAAGATAAGATATACATTTATTGACCCCTTAGGGAATTTTTTCTTGGACTCAGTGTCGATGCATTTAACATATACACCATGAAGTACATATGCCTACAAAACAACTAACCACATTCTATACATAATACTACACTATTCTATACACAAACGTACCACACTGATACGTATCAATGCCTGTCAACACGTCATCAAAGAGAACGTTGCCCAACATGTGTATGGTATGGAAAAGGACTTCCAGATACAGATACTGTGTACATGAATATGAAAGGGTCACCAGCCTCAGGGAATGCAGGTGGCTCTGGCTCCACATTATGAGGGTCGTCTTCAAGGTCATCAGAGGAAACTTTAGGATCCTGGTCAAAGTCAAGGATGTGTTTTGGACTGAAAAGGAAGAAATCGGTTTAGAGTCAAGTCTGAACGCAGGTTGAAACAAGGCTTCCAGAAAGGACAAGTCAGGGATGCTGCTCCCTGCCTTCCGAGTGGAGGTTTTGGTAACCACAAGGGGGCACAGGAGTCTAACGTCTCGAAAAAAGAGAAACGACCACACAGACGTGGAAACATTGGCACAAATGTCTGTACAGGTTTTAATCATTGTGGACTTGTGAACTGCTGTTTTTAGCTACATTTTTGTGTTGTTGTCCTGTGTTGTATTTCTTTGTTGTTTTTTTTAATATGGACCTACCTGTGTGTCTGAATAAAGTATGATTTGATATATGTGTGTTTATGTGTATGTGTATGTGTATATGCATATATGTATATATGTGTGTGTATATATACGCACACACATATATATATACACATATGTGTATATGTATGTGTACACACACACATATACATATACACATATGTATATATACATATACACACATGTTATACATTTATACACACACACACACACACACACACACACACATATATATATATATATAGCTATCTGCCTGCCACCCAATGACTGCTGGGATTGGCTTCAGCACCCCCGTGACCCTGATTAGGATAAGTGGCTTGGATAATGGATGTTTGTATGTATGTGTGTGTGTGTGTGTGTGTGTGTGTGTGTGTGTGTATATATAACTTTGTTAAAAGAAACACTCAATGGTAGAGAAAGTGCTCAACAAATAAGGAGCAAAATAATCCAGTGAGTCAAGTAAATTCTTTACGAGACAGTACAAGCCTGTTTCATGCCATAACGATTATATACATATATGTTGTATGCACTTGTATTTTTTTGTTTAGCCACGCAACAGTAAAAAGTCAGATCTTGAAATTGATTTGGTGCCGAGTACAAAAAAGAAAAAGAAAAAAGAAGCCCAGAGAAAAAGTTTATTTATGTCACATTTCAGCAGGTAAATTAGTGATCCTTCCTGGATTCACCAAATCCCATCACAGATTTTGCTTGCAAAAGGGCCATTCTGAACTTTGCCTGTAGGCTACTTAACTTCAAGACTTGGCTTCTGTTTGACAGATAGCTATCGGGCTCCTTTCTGAATGTGTACTCACCGTGCACCATATCTCCTCTTTGAACTTGATTTGGAGGCACGCCTTCAGCACATGACACACAATAAGACCTGCACTTGTTCCATCATGCTGCAGAGCTACCTAAAACTTCTGTCTTTTACAGGGGACGACAAGTGAGGTCTGCGCTGCAAGTGAAGTAGTTCGGTGTGTTTTGTACCTATCAGTCTCGGGAGACGCTTCTTCACAGTCCCCATGCTGCTGGTCCGGTTCACAATCTGTCAACACCTCTGTGTCGAGGACTTCCTCTGCACAATAAGAATTCAGCTGCTCCTGCAAAAGGAAGGCGGAGTGAGGGGGGTGTGAGATCAAGAGAAAGGGAGCGAGACAGAGAGGGTGTGGGGTAAAAATGTGGACGAGAACAAGAGAAAATAACAAGAAAATAAAAGAACGAGAGACTTCATATATAGGAGGAGCACAACATCAGACTATTTTTAAAACTTTACCATGGCTCTCGACAAAACTGAACACCAATATATCAACCATCACATGTTGTTTATTGGTTACACAGATATTTACATACCTATCTACCTTGGTGTTCTCTACTTTGCATTTATATGTTGCACGGTCTCCCAAATGACATGAATTCTCCCTGTTAAGTCTGCAAAACTAACCGGTGCAGGGCACAGGCAAAGAGGGGGGAAAGGGCCGAGCCAAGAACATTAGCTACAGAGAAACAGGACCAACAATCAGCCAAGCATACATCTTTTAATGAGCTGGTCACAGAGGGTAGACTGTCCTCAATAAACACCATGTGGTCACATCTGAGTGTGCACATATGCGTGCGAATGTGTGTGCGGACACACACACACACACACACACACACACACAAAACATGTCACCCTATACTTGTGGGGACCCCCTCATTGACTACATTTATTCTCTAGCCTTTAACCCTAACCTTAACCATCCTCACCACATGCCTAACCTTAACCCTTACCCTAACCTTAACCGAATCCTAATTCTAACTTTAACCCTAAAAGCAAGTCCTAACCCTAAAATAGACCCTTTTCCACATGGGGACCCACAAAATGTCCCCACATGGTAGGTGGTTTCCATCCTAATGGGGACATATGGTCCCCATTAGGATAGGAAAACCTGGTACACACACACACGCTTAAACAAATGCAGTCATACCCATATGTGAGAATGCAGAGGTGCATGAACACATGCAAATATTTCCCCTTCCACCCAAACACACCTACACAAACAAACGCAACAACTACTGTCCACATATTCATAATAACATTCCTTTAAGCTCACCTCACATTGTGCCCAGGGGCACATCCCAGCATAATCTTGTTTGTTATTGTTACCTAGATACAAAACCACTCCTATGCAAACGCTGCTACACTCATGATTTCACATGCGGCTCCTTCCTATGAAGGAGTCTATTTATTGCTCCTATTTATTGCTCCTGTCTGATATGGAGGCAGAGATGTGGGGCACATGAACGAAGAGGCTAGCGAAAGTGGATTTGCCTACAACCCTCAAAGAGAGGGACTGTACATGTACAGAGAAATGCAGTTAGTCTTTTTGAGTACAAGTATACGGGGGAACAGGTAACCGTAGTAAAATTCCACCGCCGGTTTCACCAACATCAGTTCCCTTTGCTCCTTTCCAGCATAACTAACACGGTGGGCCAGGGCTGGTAATTGATATTTGAATTTTGGGAAGTATAATTGAATGGGCATATTGTAGCAGGAAATGATGACCAGACTTTGAGTCCTCTGGTGATAAAGGAGGACACAGATGCAGTTCTAAATGTTCAACAACAAGGACAGAGTGTAGCAACAATGCTCTGATAATGGCAATTATAAACTTATACATGGTCACATTTTTCACTTTGAGGTGCAACTGACCTGCTGCAGGATTGTTTAAACATGACACATTGAATAGGATTGGCTGTTTAACTTCACCTAATTCAGTGTTGCAGGCACAAGGAGATGCAGTCTACCACAATTCACACACACACATATTTAAATATGTATGTATATATGTGTGTATATATATATATATATATATATATATATATATATATGTGTGTGTGTGTGTGTGTGTGTGTGTGTGTGTGTGAGTGTGTGTGTGGTTACACGCGCACATGTTTCCTTGAAAGTAAGTATGTGGGGGTGAAAGCACAAGTCAAGACAGGCCAGAGTTACCTCATAGCACCCGTCCATTACATTCTGTTTGGGTCAGTGGTATGTTTGAGAGACTCGTTTACAAAGGAATGCAGATGGTGAGGCACGGCAACCTAATACTAGACCAGGGCATCTGGTGCACACTGATAAAAGAAAGTGATGGATCTTGAAAAGTGGAGAAAATTATGGAGGGTTTCTTTTGTACTTCACACACACACACACACACACACACACACACACACACACACACACACACACACACACACACACACACGCACACACGCGCATGCATGTATGAGTACAACGTTCAGGTGTAATTTTTCTGGATCTGCGTGTGCAGAGAAGCGTGGATGTTCTTGTTATACAGCTCCACCCAGGTAATAAATGCATAAAAATACAAAAAGCCAGAAAAGTTGGGGGAGAGGAACAACGAATGTGACAGACAAAACCGCTTTACTATATACTGTCCGTGGAACCAGGCTCCAACTGATACAGGAGTCTGGGCTCAAACAATGGTGTCAGTAACTGTGGGTTGAAATTAGGTTATATCTGAAGTAACTGCTCATTTAAGTATTTATTACCAGATGTTCATTCTTGGAGATTACTGATTATTTTCAGGTCGACTTGATGACTACAATCTATTGCTAGCAAACATACAACACTCTTGAGAGCATTCAGCATGTGTTGATAGAAATCTGAAGTATGCTAATACATGTGCATTTTGGATGAATTATTCTCATCTCTGCAAATTCTGTGTAGCTGTTATCAAAATTAAGATACCAGATATATCAATGCATCATAAAAAAACTGGGTGAAATACCGTGTGCAGAACATGCATGCATGTAAACCACACACATGCACTTGCAAGCAAGCATGCAAAGACAAATATACACTGTCACACAGAGACACATGCATACACACACATACACAAGCCCTACAACGCAAACACAGCCATAAGTCGATGACCCTTATCTCACTATGTCAGACTTTCTCTCGAGCCTTTCCCCAGTCTCTGAGACACACCACAGACCGGGAGAGAGGGAAGTGGCATGTGTACATATTGATAACACTGCTCATAAGGAAGATAATACCAGATAAGCCCCCCCCCCCCCCCCCCCCGAAGTTGAGAGCCACCCATGTTCCACATGTGGATATGTATTGTGATAGTTTAACTTATAGAAAGTGAAGGCATTAAACTGGGCCAAGAATGGCACCTGGGACGTTGATGTTAACTGTGAGTAGAAACAACACCCTGGCAGAAGTGAACCCATTCAGTAGAATCCAAGAGTTGTGTTGATCTTTGTACACTATACCAACACGATAAGTCACTTGCCAATGTAGTGTCTATTTGTTCATTTCTAAATCAAATTATCTACCAAGCAGACAAGAATGTGAGGCCACAGAGATATGGCAGGGAAAGAAAGTCATTTAGAGAATCGGTTACTGGATTAAAAGGGTATCGCATCAGCTCTTACGAGGCAGGTTTCACTGGTTCCTTTATGCAGAGTCTGGCGGCTTCGGTTGGAGAACCTGCGGAGGGATCTCCTGCTGCGTCTGGCAAAGCTACGAAGTGGTGACATAGTCCTCTGGAATCTTTCACCTCCTTCTACCTCACCTTCTTCCCCTTCTCTCTCCTCCTTGTCCTCCTCGTCTCCTGCAGAGCCCCAAACCAACTCCAGAGCCCCCTGCAACGAACGCCGTACACTGCCCACCCAGCCAGCCAGCTGGGTCTGGGCCGCCGTGAGTTTCCCACCTAAGTACTGCATGGCTGGTGAAGTTACACACCCGACCGCCCTGGCAAAAGGACTGCCATGGAAACTGAGTCACCAGGTAAACTTAGAAATTGTAGACTTGAGCTGTCATTCTCAGGGAGCGGAGGGTGCAGAGAGCAGAAACAAGTCCTTTATAGGGAGCAGACTTGCAGTAGTCTGCCCCGAATTCTTCAAAAAAAGTTATGAAGTCAGCCTCTCGTTTAGCTGGGGTCCATCCTCTAGTTGTCTTTTTTGATGGTTACAGGTGGAAACGTCCTGAAATGGCCTTGTGTTTTAATCGCTGCTAGCAAAGATACAAAATAGTCTGACCAGCCACGGGTTTGCATTATGAAAACATGCCTTCGTCTGCTCCACTGTTACTCATTATCATGGATGTGGTGTCCTAAACTTCAGTGTGCCAACAACACAAATTTCCTGCTATTACATCATCATCTGAGTAAGACGCGGCGAGGAACTATCTTCCCAAACAACTTCATCTTTTTCACTTAACTTTCTCCTCTGTTCTCCAGCACTGTTTTTTCCCCTCCTCCTCTTGGGCGAGTCCTGCCAAACCGTCAAGCCTGCTTGTCTGTACGCCTCTGCGTCCGCTCACGTCGGGCCTCCACTTTCCACTCATGAAAACAGGCATGAGGGATATCTGCCTCACCAAGCATCTGAAGAGAGTCAGATCAACCCCTTCACTTACCCGGACCCCCCCGAGTGAATTCAGGGGACCTCAGACAAAGGTGAGGTCTGTGTTCAGGGATGGAAAATCCCGAGGGAAGCAAGGGAAAGCAAGCCGGGCCCAAGGTGTTTTCTGTGCCACCCTCTTCTGCTCTTTCCTTGTGGGTAAATGCGGCCACCTGATCGAGCTTCAAAACAAAACTGCTTTCCTTGCTCTTTTGTAAAAATGGGAAGAGGTAAAGCGATACAGAGAGGCCGAAAGAGACAGAGAGGGAAAGACAGATTATGAGGTGTTGTCAGAGTCAGGGTGTGCTGGTGCCTGAGAGAGAGAGAGAGAGAGAGAGAGAGAGAGAGAGAGAGAGAGAGAGAGAGAGAGAGAGAGAGAGAGAGAGAGAGAGAGAGAGAGAGAGATCAGATAGGCGACATGTGAACTTTCTTGCTCGAGGATTAGCCCACCCTTTTCTTTGTGCATATTTGTGAGAGAGGGGTGGGGGGTGGAAGGGTTCTCTTCAAATGGGGTGGAGACACACACACACACACACACACACACACACACACACACACACAGGGTGAGAGTGTGAATGAGTGACAGAGAGAGGGGGGGGGGGAGAGAGAGGGGAGCACCATGTATGGTAATTGTGATTCGCTGCTCTGTTGGTCAGATCTAATTGAGGACATAATGACCACATAGCACATAGCTGAAAAAAGAGCCATGTTTCTATGTGTCTGTCTGAGTGTTAGTCAGTCATTTAGCCAGAATGAAAATGGATGGTATGCCGCCCAACCTGCGCGTGTTTAGTCAACATCTGACTCTTCCTGCAAAAGCGAACCGCTTCTCTCTACATACAGATTCCCCATACCCGTCCTGAATAGCTTTTCTGAGCAGCTTTTCAGCATCGACAGGCTAGCAGCTAACTACGATTAGGTGTCATATGAGTAAGCAACATCTGTCAGTGTCTGTGGGGCCAGACTATCATAGTCTAGGGTAAATAAGGCATATTTACTGAGTTCTGCACAGCAGGTGGGGTTGTGGCAGTTAACAGGCGTTGTAGTGCCACCCAGTGCTCTAACTGCAGCTGCCTTTAAACTGCTGCACTACAACCAAGCACCAGTGCAAACATTCATGGCAGTTTTGTCAGGTATGTGCAATCCTCATGTATGGTAAGTCAATGGTCATGTTGGCAAATTTACAAAACACACATAAACACACAAATACACTCACACAAGGGAGGCTACGCACATTCAAACCGACCCGAGGCCATGAGCCTATGGAGGGAGTTGGGTGTGGCATTTGTATCTCTACAGAAAAAAAAAGAGAAAGAAGTTGTTTGGTAGAACCACAACTCATTGTATTTATTGTGAGCCCTTATTTGTGTTGTGGGTGCACCCTGTCTCTCGTTCTCACACTAGCAAGGAGGAAGACTTTTCTATTTTTACCTGCTGTTTTGGCGGCAAATGTTTGCAACCTGTCGTGTTATTTTGCTTTTTTTCCTTTGTCATGTCACTAAAACTTATGGGTCCCCCCCCCCCACCCACGGTTGCTGGAGATGACCAAGTCAAGATGAACACAGGTAATAATAACCCACATCCTTCCTGCCTGAGTAGCAACAGGCGTGGGCGTAAGTCCATGAATGCTGGGATGGCGTCCGGTGCTTTACTTGTGCCCCCGTCCATAGGGTTAGTGGTTGTGTCAGGAAGGGCATTGTAACGTCCATGCTTTATAACATGACTAGAAGAACCCCGCTACAATGTAGCGGTTTGGTTATCCACCCGTCTAAATCTCCCTCCTCTTCATCCTGCCAGCTAACCGCCTTCCCCCGGCCCCTAACCCCCCCCCCACCACCACTCCAACTCCCTCCCCCCAAATGCTCGGAATCATCTGAAATGCTGAGAAAAGTGTTTTTTTGCCATTTTTAGAAAAATGCATATTTTGCATAATTATGCATAATTATGCATAGTTATTTTAATTTTCTGCTATTTTTCTGGTCCTCTCTGGAACAATATCTACCACCTCCAAAAAAAATTAGGATCATAAGTGCATTTTTGCAAAAATGCATATATTTTGCATAATGCCAAAACATTTCTAAGTCCGACATTTTTTTTTATATAGGTGAAAAAATCAAAGATGCTCAGAATCATCTGAAATGCCGAGAAAAGTGGTTTTTAGCCATTTTTAGAAAAATGTATATTTTGCATATTTATGCATAATTTTAATTTTCTGTGATTTTTCCCTTACTCTCTGACACAATACCTACCACCTCCAAAAAGAATTAGGATCATAAATGCTTTAGTTTTCGGTCCCGCTATCTACACTAACTAACACACACACACTAACACCACACACACACACACATTACGAAAATATATGAGTAGATTAGTAATGTTTTTGGTGTTAGTTTTAATTTTCATTATGGGTCAGTAGGGGGCGCTCTAAGTTAAGCTTTAAGCCCGGAAGTAGGAGAGTAAGAGAGGTGTCAGTATGCCATGGCTAGCAGATACACTGGTCAGATGTACCGTTGTCGTTATGCAAAAGTTTCACTAAAGATTCCAAAACGCAGCTTCATGGTATTTGAGTTATTGTTTAAAAAGTTTACAGGAATCCGACGGAAAATTGCCAAATCCGTATGCGGCTTGACAAGCCCATACTGGGTCAAGGCCTCATACCGGATCGGTCAAGGCCTGTGTTAACAACAACGGCCACCATTGGTGTTGTGCCTTCACAGGGTACCGATGGAAACTGTAAAAATCCTCTGTGGCGACCCCTTGGGAAACAGGGAATAAGCCGAAAGAAGAAGATCCTTCCTGCCCGGGTACAGATCTCCTTTGTTTCTCTTGCACTTCTTTCTTCTCTTGCCTCCTGTTCTGTGCAAAGACGCCGCCGCTTACATGTTTCCCTCATCCTTTTCAGCCTGTTCACTTCCGTTTACCTCTGTGTGTCTACCTGTCTGCTCTCACAACCCTTTCATCGTATCTACACATGTTTCAGTGAACTATGCTCACAACTACGCGACGGGAAGGTGAAGAAATAGCGGTGGGCATACAGGAAATATCAAACTAAAATAAAACTTTTTCTGCTCTTTCTTCCGTTCATGCGCGCACGCACACACACATAACCTCGACTCCTACTCGGCACAGGTTTTTCCTCATCACATCTACTACACCAGCACCTATCTCCTGCTAACACTGTGTACTCCGCTGTAATCTTCTCACTGTAATTAAACAGCTTTGCTGCCTGAGAGAGACGATAAGTCGGCCACACGGTGCATTGATTTGGACTTTTGGGTAGGGCTATATCATTTGTCAAAGTCATGTGTACACACTGACAGCACACCTATGCTTCTGATCTACACCACCACCCTATTCCACAAGTTTACCTCCAACACAACTTACCATCAACTATACTGGTTCTCCAGTGATGTTCACATGGACTAAAAACTTAAATTCACATATCAACGAGCACTTCACTGTGTAGCCAACAAACGCGAGACCCTGGTGTCTCATCACCTAGAAGGTAGCTGAATGAATTATTCTTTGTACTTACCTCCTGTTTGCCTTCGTCGTCTCCCTCTGGTTTCTCCGCTTGTTCTGGCTTTGGTGTTTCTGGGATCTGAGGGATGGCGTCCTGGGGCTCTGGCACTTCCACCTTTTCGGTCAAGGTGAAAGGCGTCTCCATCCGGACAGGATTAACATCCACCTTAGCCCGTGAGCCAAATCTTCTTGGTTTGACCGAAAAGTCTTCATAGACGACTTCAAGTAGGGGCTTCTCGACTGAAAAATCGTCATAAACAACTTTGATTGGACCCTCGGTGCCCTCCGTCTTCCGCCTGGGGTCATGGTTTGGACTAGAGGAGGAGGTTGAAGGTGACTTGACTTGCCTTCCAATTCAAAACAGGTTAAATCTGATTCCTCCACCTCACTGTCTTCGTCTCTGTGCCTGTCGGCATTCGTTTTCATTGCTGCCAAAGCCTTTGTCATCCCTCTCTCTCTCTACTGGGTCCTCTAGTTCCTCTTCTTCCACCTCCTGTTTTGGCCTTTCTCTCCTCCCCTCTTCTTGCATTTCCATCCTCTCCCTCTCTTCCTCCTGCTCTTTCAGCCTTTCCTCTTCTGCAATGCTCTCGCTCCCCTTTTCCCACCTCTGCTTCTCCCTCTCCTCTTCCCTCAATCTCTCCTCCTCTCTTGATGTCTCTCCTGTTTCCTTTGCTCTCTTTCGTTCCTCTTGTCTTTGTTTTTCTTTCTCCTGCTCTTTCATTCTTTCCTCTGCCTGCTGTCTTTCCTCCTCTATCTGTCGATCCCTTTCGCTTTCCTTTCTCAGTCTCTCTTTTTCCCTCTGCTCCTCCTGTGCCCTCAGTCTCTCTCTTTCCATCTCCTCCATCTGTCGCCCCCTCTCTTTCTCCAATTCTTTCAATCTTTCTCTTTCATTCTCTTCCTCTCTTAGTCTCTCTCGCTCCCTTTCCTCTTCTCTTAGTCTCTCTCTTTCCCTCTCCTCCTCTCTTAATCTCTCTTGTGCCCTCTCCTCCTCTCTTAGTCTCTCTCGCTCCCGTTCCTCTTCTCTTAGTCTTTCCCTCTCCTCCTCTCTCAATCTCTCCCTCTCTTCCTCCCTCAGTCTCTCTCTCTCCCTCTCCTCCTCCTTCAGTCTCTCTCTCTCTCTTTCTCTTCCTCTCTCAGTCTCTGCTTTTCTCTCACCTCCTCTCTCAGTCTCTCCTCCTGTCTAAGTCGCTCCTCTTTTTGCCTTGCTCTTTCTCTATCTTCCTCTTTCTTTCTCTGCCACATGACCCTCCAGCTGTCTCTCTCTGTTTCTCTCCTCTTCCTTCAACCTTTCTCTTTCCCTTTTGTCTTCCATCAGTCTTTCCTCCTCTCTTTTTCTTCCCTCTCCCTCTCCTCCTTTCTCAGTCTCTCTCTTTCCACTTCCTCCTCCCTCAGTTTCTCCTTTTCCTCTCTCCTCCTCTCTCATTTTCTCTCTCTCTTTCTCCTCCTGGCTAAGTTGCTCCTCTTTCTGCCTTGCTCTTGCTCTATCTTCCTCTTTCTTTCTCTGCCACATAACCTCCAGCTGTGTTTCTCTCTCCATCTCCTCTTCCTTCAACCTTTCTCTTTCCCTTTCATCTTCACCTAGCCTTTCTCCCTCTCTTTTTCTTTCCCCCTTGCTGTCATCCTCTCTCAGTCTCCCCCTCTCCTCCTCTCTTATTTCCTCCTTTTCTCTCTCCTTCTCTCTCATTGTCTCCTTCTCCTTCTCCTCCTCTCTCAGCCTCTCCTCTTGGCTAAGTCGCTCCTCTTTCTGCCTTGCTCTTTCGCTATCTTCCTCCTTCTTTCTCTGCCATATAACCTCCAGTTGTCTCTCTCTCTTCCTCTCCTCTTCCTTCAACCTTTCTCTTTCCCTTTCATCTTCCCTCAGTCTTTCCTCCTCTCTTTTTCTTTCCCTCCCCTTCTCCTTCTCCTCCTCTCTCAGTCTCTCTCTCCCTCGCTCCTCCTCCTTCTGTCTCTCCTTTTCTCTCTCCTCCTCTCTCATTTTCTCTCTCTCTTTCTCCTCCTCTCTCAGTCTCTCCTGGCTAAGTTGCTCCTCTTTCTGCTTTGCTTTTGCTCTATCTTCCTCTTTCTTTCTCTGCCACATAACCTCCAGCTGTCTTTCTCTCTCCATCTCCTCTTCCTTCAACCTTTCTCTTTCCCTTTCATCCTCCCTCGGTCTTTCCTCCTCTCTTTCCCTCTCCCTTTCCTCATCTCCCAGTTTCTCCTGTGCTGGAATTGACTGCTCTTTCTGCTTTGCCAGTTCTCTCTCTTCCTCTCCCGGTCTCTGCTGCACAGACTCCAGTTGTCTCTCTCTCTCTTTATCTTCCTCTTTTTTCCTCTCCTCCTCCACCTTAAGCTTCTCCCTCTGATTGCCCTCTGTTCCCTCTCTGCTTTCTTCCCATTTTCTTTCTTCCATTTTTATGTCATCTCTCTGTCTCTGCAGCATTCCCACTCCTCTATAGATGGGCACTGGGGCAGGAGATTGCTCTTCGCCTTCATCCCCAGAAACCTCTTCCGGCTCTGGGTCTGAATCAGACGGTGAGCCAATGAACTGTGGAGGTCCTCCGTCATCTCTCTCCACAACACCAAAGTGAACAGAGCGACATGGGGTGTTGTCTCTCTTCAGGGCTGGCTGATCGCTTGGGCTCACAGCCCCGTGCTCATCAGTGGTGGGTAAGTTGTCAGCCACAAGTTGGGCTACCTGAGGCTTTGGTTGGCCACTGCTCTCAGACTCAGATTTGTGTGGTGTATCTTCTAATGATGTCTTTGTGGAGTCTTCAAAGGTCTTCCTTTCAGCAGGAGTACCTTTATTCATTTCCAAAGTGCCGTCTGTCAGTTGTTCAGGTGATGTGATCTCTGACGGGGATGCCACCATCTTTGTGGGTGGTTTTGTCGTCACATGAAGTATAGCTGGTGGCTTGTTGGGCATCTTCTCTACTGGAGGAACTTCTGCTGCGACAGTTACTGGCTTGACAGACTCAAAGCTGTGTGACAAGTGAAAATTACAGTAGTTCAGGTGGCAAAACTGGAGTTTGTAGGATTTTTTTTCTATAATTTCACCTAATACATAAAGAATAATAATCAAGAATAGAGATGCTATTTATTTTTTCTTGTATGCTTTGTCTTGCATGATATTGATATTTACAATTAATTCATAGATTGTCAGGTTAAAAGATGAGTAAGCACCATTGATTAAAGGTATCCAGTGGAGTATTCCTTGTAAACAACTCAGTTTTGTTTACATTCAAAGTTTCTCACCAAAATACATTGTGTGTGTCCTTGAGGCCCAACAAACATGTTGAATGGATTTCCAACCTCCGAATACATTTGCAAAGCTTTTTTTTTTGGATGGTTGAAAGCTGCATTGTATTGTATTGTATTGTATTGTATTGCATTGTATTATATTGCATTGTATTGTATTGTATTGTATTGTGAATGTGTGTGTGTGTGTGTGTGTGTGTGTGTGTGTGTGTGTGTGTGTGTGTGTGTGTGTGTGTGTGTGTGTGGGCCCTGTGATGGACTGGCGGCCTGTTCAGGGTGTCTCCCCGCCTGCCACTCAATGACTGCTGGGATAGGCTCCAGCATCCTCGTGACCCAGAGTAAGGATAAGCGGTTTGGAAAATGGATGGATGGATGAAAGCTGCATTGTTTACACTGGCTTGCAATCTTCTCTTTTTATTGGCGGATATGGCGCATTACCACCACCAATTGTTGAATTGCCTCACCAATATGTACATAATTTCTTTATATGTCCTTTGTTTCCTCTGTTCTATATTATGGTTAGGCTTATGCTTATTTGCTTACATTACCTCCTCTACTTAATGTGTCATCATCTTCTTCTTTTTCTCATTTTGTTTTGTGTCCATAGAAATGTGTAATACATCAACACTGTGTTCTTGGTGCACATGTATGTCCTTGTGTGTGTGCTGGAATAACATGTAATTCAATTTGGGGGCCATCATTTCTTACTGTGCTCTATAGTGCCACTAGTGGTCAAAAACTCCATTGGACACCTTTAACATGATCCCAGCGAGGACTTACCTTTTAGTGCGGTCCCTTG